>NC_140166.1:84383197-84687246 GCF_963971535.1 Notolepis coatsorum | reverse complement strand
AAGGGGGACCCTGATGTAAACAAGTCGAAAGTCTTTCTCTGGTCTGCATCCCCTTAACAATTGTAGGTATTGAGCTGTACTGACTGTACCCAGTCTGCAATCAGTTAATAAACTTTTCAATCAATCAATTCAATCAATCAATCAACTCTCCATCTCTCTCCCCTCCCCTCTCTCTCCCCCCCCCCCCCTCTCTCCCTCCTCCCCCCTCTCTCTCTCTCTCTCTCTCTCTCTCTCTCTCTCTCTCTCTCTCTCTCTCTCTCTCTCTCTCTCTCTCTCTCCTTCTCGTCTCCTCCTCACTCCACTACTCACTCTTGCCATTTGTAAGATAAATAAAATAAAAGCTTATTTTTCATCTGCCTGTCAATTTCTTTCTTCTATAATACAGCCAAAATGTATATAGTCAAAAACACGGAATTCAACACAGACTACCAGACAAAGCACCATCTTAGAAAAACACTGATTTAATTAAAGGCACGATCCGTGATTGCAGTGTAGTGTCTTTTGAAACGCCACATGTTTTACGGTACTTTCGAGGCTGTGAAAGGGTCGTTTACATTGGTAGTATCTGTATTGACACCTGAATTCCCCAAGGGGATTAATAAAGGATCATCTCATCTTATCTTATCTTATTGTATTTGTTGCATTTTGACTAATGACCAGGTAAGAAAGTTCCAAAAGCTTCCATTTGTGTGTGAAACTCTTGCCATATATATATATACATGTACCCAAAGTTCAGGATTGTAGTTTTGCTTTATATGCCATCAATACATTCAAGGAATCTACTCTGTACTGTGTCGCTTGACCTCTTTGTGGTCCACCTTGGAGATCTGCAGAGAGGGAGGGGATGTGCATGTTTTCCTTTTTTTCACCGGCACATATGTAGTGGTGTTGGAGCAGCTCTGACAAACAGTTCGACTGTGCCGTTCATGTAGTCAGGGGGAGAGTTACAGTATACAAGGAGAGAGAGAAGAGAGAGACACAGAGAGAGAGAGAAAGAGAGAGAGAGAGAGAGAGAGAGAGAGAGAGAGAGAGAGAGAGAGAGAGAGAGAGAGAAGAGGAGAGAGAGAGAGAGAGAGAGAGAGAGAGATCCTCGTTTCAGGTAGTGTCTGTTTGACGGCACACGTCCAGCTTTCCACTCTGCAGCTATGAATGACATCAAGTTGGCTCTGCTGGGCAGCGAGGGAGCTGGAAAATCAGGTGAGCAAAATGAATGATGGCTGTTTTCTCTGTCGCTTGGGAAATAAAACGTCCTCTACTGTGAACTGTGACATTTATTTCACACACGAGATGATGAAGTATGACATATTGTATATATTCTAGCTATGGATGATGATGTTGTTTGTCCCATAATGCACGCTGTCTCATAGGGTGACGACCCTTCATTCTCTATCTTGTAATCAGGCGTTGCCACCATGCAACCGAACATTGAACTGCAGGGGTGTGAAGTACTAAGTACTTAAGTAGAAGTAATTGTACTTCGTTATAATACTTATGTACTGTTTTTGGGGATTTGTACTTTACTCAAGTATTATTAGGTTTGTATACTTTTACTCAATTACATTCAGAGAAAAAATATATACTTTAAGCAGACCTACAAAGTACAAATCTCGCAGGTCCAACTATTTTAATTAATATATTTGTCTCTCTGGCTGAACTAACGTTAATGTTATTAATCCTGCGGCCAAACTTTATTTAACCCTTTTGCCTCCTTAGCAACTATTTCCTGTATTTAGCCTTTTTTTTCTGTGTGTGTGTGTGTGTACAACTGTGGCTGTGTTGATGATTATGTCATGAAATTGGGTCCATTTGCTTATTTTCCATATATTTACAGAATTTGAGAGGATTATATTTTGAAAACCTCTAAAAGAAAGTTACCAATATTAGAGGACAAAACGACCCCAGTGGTTTATTTCATGCCATTAGGGGTTAGGGTTAGGGTAACCCTAACCCTAACCCTATCCCTAACCCTAACCCTAACACAAATGGGAATATAAGGGGTTACAATTCAGAAATCTTTGGAATCTTTGATAGATATGTTGAGTTAGGTTCATACATAGTGGTATTCATAAAAAAAGAATTGGAACGAAATATTACAAATTAAGTTTTTTATGACCTTGAACGTGATGCAATCTTTTCATGCACTGATGTGCCAACTCTGTCAGTTACCTAACAAGGCAGAAGGGTTAAACAGCCAATCAAATCCCCATCAATGGAAAATTAACCCGCCCATACCCATGCTGATTGGTCCTTGTGCAAGACTAGAAAGTGGGGATCTTTGATTAAACACCTGCAATCAGAAGAATAGACAATCAGAAAAAAAGTTTTAACTTTTTAGTACTTAAGTACATTTAAAAGTAGAAACTTTTTTTTACTTTTACTCAAGTGTGTTTTTAGCCAGATACTCTGACTTTTACTTGAGTATGATTTTGAGACGGTACCCATACTTTCACTTAAGTATAATTTCTGGGTACTTTGTACACCCCTGTTGAACTGTAACCCCTGAGATGATCAACTGAGTTAAATCCAGTCGCACACAGTTTGCAGAGCAGAATTGTTGGAATACCACTGTTGTCCCCCCCCCCCCCCCCCCATTACACTTACATTTGGTTAGAATTGATACATGTACAAAGGAAATGAAGATTGATCGTTATAACACGGTTAATTTACAACAAGGTTAATTTACGGGGGTATTATTTTCCCTGTGGAGCACGGAATTGTTAAGCAAATGTGGTCCCTGAAGCAAACTGGCAGGTTTTCAACCCGCGTCCCTCGGGAGCCGGACGGGGGGGCAGAGGACCACACTTTTCCACATGTGGGGCGGGTAGAAGGTTAAGGGGCAACACGTAGGAGGGGATAACATCACCCAGCGGCTGCTGGTTCAGCTCTCGCCAAGTGCAATCAGGGAAAACGCAAGGGACGGCAAAGAACTCACGCGAGGGGCAAAATAAGCACCAGTCGTCCAGCGAGCAGTACACACACACACACACACACACACACACACACACACACACACACACACACACACACACACACACACACACACACACACACACACACACACACACACACACACACACACACACACACACACACACACACACACACACACACACACACACAGACAGACAGACAGACAGACAGACAGACAGACAGACAGACAGACAGACAGACAGACAGACAGACAGACAGACAGACAGACAGACAGACAGACAGACAGACAGACATACATTTACATTTTGTCATTTAGCTGACACTTTTATCCAAAGTGACTTACAAGTTTTGTACAACAAGTCAGCAGGAAGGATACAACTCTATTAGCTGAGTAACAATGTTCATAAAAGTGTAGGTTAGTATATTAGGACATGGACAAGTGCATGACAGTAAGGTTAGTTAGGGTTAGATTTTTTGTAAATTTTTTATTTCAGATAATGATTGAAGAAGTGCGTCTTTAGTCGACGGCAAAAGATTTGACGGGTTTCGGCTGTCCTAACTGTGGTGGGAAGTTTGTTCCACCATTGTGGGGCAAGGACCGAGAATAGTCGGCTTCTCTTTGATGACCCTCCCGGAGCTCGGATAGGAGTAGGACTGAGACGGCCAGAAGATGCAGAGCGTAGGGGTCTTGAGGGTGTGTAGTTAGAGACCATTGACCAGAGGTAGGCGGGAGCGGTTCCCTTCACCACGCGATATGCCAGGTCGCGGGCCTTGAAGCGGATTCGTGCGGCAATGGGGAGCCAGTGCAGGTCCCTGAGAAGTGGAGTGACATGGGCTGACACACACACACGCACGCACGCACGCACGCATGCGCGCACGCACGCACGCACGCACGCACGCACGCACGCACGCACGCACGCACACACACACACACACACACACACACACACACACACACACACACACACACACACACACACACACACACACACCTGAAGGCAGATGTAGAAACACAAGCAAGCAGGATTCCAATACCAGGGCAATTGTCCAAGCTCCAGGTTTGTAGTGCAATCATGTTGTGAAAATATCATCTGCCTGCATGTACATTCAATGTACATTCTCTCTCTCTCTCTCTCTCTCTCTCTCTCTCTCTCTCTCTCTCTCTCTCTCTCTCTCTCTCTCTCTCTCTAGCTGTTCTGGTGAGATTCCTGACAAAGCGCTTTATCGGAGAGTACGCCTCCAACGCCAGTGAGTACACATTATTTAAACTAGGGCAGCACATCACAAGCTGAATATTGTCCTCGGGACATAAACCGCTTGCTTTATTCACAGCGACACTGTTGCTACTGGCTGCACACCAAAGATATCAACGCGGGGAGCTACAAACTTTCATTAATTCACAGACGTATGAGACTCTGACATGCACTTAGTTGCTGTACAGCACACAGCAATATGCCAACACTGGGATCGCTTCATCTGGGCCTAGAGTATACAGTAAATACTCCAGAGCCTGGTTTCTTAAAGCATGAATTCCAACCCGAAGGGGATTGTGGGTCTGTTTTCACTGGTTCCCCACATAACAAGCGTATGTGTTTTAATGAGCCTGGGTCCTAGAACAAGAGACTTCCTCATTTGGGTCCGAGGTTGAAATCGCTTCTAGATACTCTAGAGGAATGCAGTGACTTAATAACATGACCTCCTGGAGAATTCAAGGAGTATTCACTTTTGGACTGTTGTCTTATGACAGAAGTGTCTCACAGATTGCCGTATGAAATCATTCACGTTGCACGTCTTGCCATTAGTCATTGCTTATCTAGCCGGCTGGATAACGTCCCGGCTTATGGAAGGGTTTACAATTTCAGACCGTTCCACTCCTGGCTAATTATCTTAAGTGAATGAACGTGCCGCGGGGGGTTAGACCCGCTCCTCCTCAGGCTCCTGGGGGGGGGGGCGCTGAGACCCGCTCCTCCTCAAGCTCCTGGGGGGTCGCTGAGACCCGCTCCTCTCAAATCATGTCCTAGAAATTATAAACACATAGCTTCTGACGGGCATCTTCCCAGATGCATTCAAAACAGCCGTCATGAAACCCCTACTAAAGAAACCCAAAATAGACAGTAATGTGCTGATCAACTATCATACAGTCTGGCAGCAACAACCCCAGGACTCTGTTTTCCACCATCAACACACTTCTTAAACCCTCTGACACAATCTCCTGTTCCTTCACTGTCAGTAAATGTGTCTCCTATCTGTCATATCTCCAAACAAAAATTGACAAAATCCACACCCAACTAACAATTGCCTCCGCCAACACTATCTCCCCTCCGGATTCAACCCCCTCTCCACCGCCCAACCCACCTTTTACATCCTTCACTGAAATCATTGCATCGGACATATCCTCCATTCTCTCTACAATGAAAACTTCTACCTGCATCCTGGACCCTATCCCCTCCATCCTAGTCAAGGCTTGTCTCCCTGCCCTTTCTCCCCTAATCACCTCCATTGTAAACACCTCTCTGACCACTGGCCTATTTCCCCCCGCCCTCAAAATTGCTTCTGTCACCCCCCTACTAAAAAAACCCGGTCTCAACCCTGAAACCCTTGATAATTTCCGCCCCATTTCCAACCTCCCCTTCCTCTCAAAAATAATTGAGCGAGCCATTGCCTCCCAATTAAAATCCTACCTCGACAACAATAACCTTTATGATACATTTCAATCCGGATTCCGCACCAAACATAGCACTGAAACTGCTCTTCTAAAGGTCACCAACGACATACTCCTCTCTGCCGACTCTGGTTCCCTCTCCATCCTCATTCTCCTAGACCTCAGCGCTGCTTTTGACACCATCAGTCACCCCATCCTCATCACTCGTCTCCAGTCCTCCGTTGGCATCTCCGGAATCCCCCTCACCTTGCTCCAATCATATCTCTCACACAGGCACCAATTCATCTCTATCAACAACTGCAAATCCCCCACTGCCCCCATCACTCATGGTGTCCCCCAAGGCTCAGTACTTGGTCCCCTGCTCTTCATCCTCTACATCCTTCCACTTGGTCTGATTCTCCGCCAACATGGCCTGCGTTTTCACTGTTATGCAGACGACACTCAGCTCTACCTCTCCACCAAGACTATCACTCCAGCCACTCTCTCCACCCTCAGCACCTGCCTCACAGACATCAAAACATGGATGCAAAATAACTTTCTCAAATTAAACTGCAATAAATCAGAAATCATCATTATCGGTCCAAAATCCCTCACCAGCCACACCCAGGATTTCACCCTAAATATTGATGGTACCATTGTCACCCCCTCCACTCACGTCCGTAACCTTGGCATCATCCTGGACTCCACCCTTTCTTTCCTCCCCCATGTGAACCACATAACCAAATCTGCCTTCTATCACCTCCGGAACATTGCTCGTCTTCGCCCCTCCCTATCACTCTCCGCTGCTGAAACACTGGTTCATGCATTCATATCATCAAGACTAGATTACTGCAACAGCATCCTCTACGGCTCACCAAACACTATTCTCAATAAACTCCAATATGTCCAAAACTCTGCTGCCCGCATGCTCACCTCCACCCGTCGCTCTGATCACATCACCCCTGTCCTCCACGACCTCCACTGGCTTCCAATCAAATACAGGATACATTTTAAAATACTACTCATCACATTTAAAGCCCTCAACAACCTTGCCCCTCCCTACCTGTCCGACCTCCTCCACCGTCACACGCCCACCCGTCGCCTTAGGTCTGCAGATGCCAACCTCCTAACACCTCCCACGACCAAGCTCCGGACCTGGGGCGACAGGGCCTTTGCTGCTGCTGCCCCCTCCCTCTGGAATGCCCTCCCCAGCCATATCCATGATGCAAACACCCTGACATCTTTTAAATCAGCCCTCAAAACCCACCTTTTCAATCTTGCTTTTGACCTCTAATTCTGTCGGTTTTATTTTATTTTGTCGTGTATTATTTTTGTTCTGTTTTGTTCTGTTTTTTTTTTTTTTTGCCATAGTTTGTCTCTCCTGCCCATGTGAAGCGTCTTTGAGCACCTGGAAAAGCGCTATATAAAATAGATGTATTATTATTATTATTAACTATAGGCAAATATCCAACCTTCCATTCATTAGCAAGATACTTCCAAATAAACTTCCTTTCTTAAAGAAAACAACATCATGGAGGAATTTCAATCAGGCTTCAGAACATAGTTGGTCTTTCTGACTATGTATTAAACTGGTTCAGAACATCAAAGGAAGAAAATATTAAGATACTGCAAACCGTGAACATCCAGAGTAGGATGTACCGCCTCAGGTACAGCCCCAGTGTACCGGGAACATGGCAGTACGACAGTCACAATAACGTCTGGAACACCATATAAAATGGCGTCACCCAAAATAACATTGTCCTGATCAAAATCAAAATGGCTGCCACTCAACAGACCAGGTCGCGAAGGCGGCTCCTGCTCCACAGGACACAGGTAACTAGGTTGACCATCACACCTAGTGCATGGCAGAGAATCAGTGTGGACATGTGGATCAATGTCAGAATCATCAACTGACATATTGGGACCATCCCTGCCCACAGGTGAAACATTAGGGACAAATTCTCCACTTGCACAATCTGAATGTAGCCATTTCCGGCTGACTTCCGGTTGCCAATAGCACTTCCTGTCCCATCCAAATACATTGGTTTTAGCTACTTTTCTCCCCTTATTTAAACAACTTTGTCGTCACAGAGAGGCAATGAAACGTTTGTATTATTATAGTATAGAATGTATTTAATAAGCAAACGTTTGTCAGCAGGGTTTTTGGGCTGTATTTCATGTAAAAACGTTTACTGTTAGTTTCCTTGCTCAGCCAGCATTAGCTAACCGAAGCTAGTGGTTAAACAGGCCGGATTAGCTTTGAGCTAACTATCTTTCCCGACCCATGTATTCATTCCATTCTAAACATAACGTTAGTTTACAAAACATGACCTGTCTATATAACGTTGAGGAACAAATTATATAGACGGGTAATGTTTTGAACAACTAACGTTACGTTTAGAATGGAATGCATCGGCAAAGATCCGTTAGCTCAAAGCTATTCCGGCCAGTTTATCAACTTCCTGTCATTTAGAAATATGATTTTATAGTGAAAATCATTACCAAAACGTCCGGAAAAACCTAACGGGAGCATTATAGACGGTCATACAAATGTACAAATGCTATAAGGTGGCAAGAAATGCACTATAAACAATACTTTATGCATCGGCAAAGATCCTTAGCTCAAAGCTATTAAGGCTAATGCTGGCTAACAAGAGGCTAGCGCAAGAAACGACGCCGCAAAGTATTGTTTATAGTGCATTTCTTGCCACCTTATAGCATTTGTACATTTGTATGACCGTCTATAATGCTCCCGTTAGGTTTTTCCGGACGTTTTGGTAATGATTTTCACTATAAAATCATATTTCTAAATGACAGGAAGTTGATAAACTGGCCGGAATAGCTTTGAGCTAACTATCTTTCCCGACCCATGTATTCATTCCATTCTAAACATAACGTTAGTTTACAAAACATGACCTGTCTATATAACGTTGAGGAACAAATTATATAGACGGGTAATGTTTTGAACAACTAACGTTACGTTTAGAATGGAATGAATACATGGGTCGGGAAAGATAGTTAGCTCAAAGCTATTCCGGCCAGTTTATCAACTTCCTGTCATTTAGAAATATGATTTTATAGTGAAAATCATTACCAAAACGTCCGGAAAAACCTAACGGGAGCATTATAGACGGTCATACAAATGTACAAATGCTATAAGGTGGCAAGAAATGCACTATAAACAATACTTTGCGGCGTCGTTTCTTGCGCTAGCCTCTTGTTAGCCAGCATTAGCCTTAATAGCTTTGAGCTAAGGATCTTTGCCGATGCATAAAGTATTGTTTATAGTGCATTTCTTGCCACCTTATAGCATTTGTACATTTGTATGACCGTCTATAATGCTCCCGTTAGGTTTTTCCGGACGTTTTGGTAATGATTTTCACTATAAAATCATATTTCTAAATGACAGGAAGTTGATAAACTGGCCGGAATAGCTTTGAGCTAACGGATCTTTGCCGATGCATTCCATTCTAAACGTAACGTTAGTTGTTCAAAACATTACCCGTCTATATAATTTGTTCCTCAACGTTATATAGATGGGTCATGTTTTGTAAACTAACGTTATGTTTAGAATGGAATGAATACATGGGTCGGGAAAGATAGTTAGCTCAAAGCTAATCCGGCCTGTTTAACCACTAGCTTCGGTTAGCTAATGCTGGCTGAGCAAGGAAACTAACAGTAAACGTTTTTACATGAAATACAGCCCAAAAACCCTGCTGACAAACGTTTGCTTATTAAATACATTCTATACTATAATAATACAAACGTTTCATTGCCTCTCTGTGACGACAAAGTTGTTTAAATAAGGGGAGAAAAGTAGCTAAAACCAATGTATTTGGATGGGACAGGAAGTGCTATTGGCAACCGGAAGTCAGCCGGAAATGGCTACATTCAGATTGTGCAAGTGGAGAATAGAGCTACTGTGGGAAGGCTGGCAGCCTAAGTCAGGCTTAGTAGCCTCTCCAACTAGAACGGTGTCACATGAAACAACAGCACCTCTCATAGCATCCTTCCCACACTCATCCTCCAATTCGTTTGTGGCCTCAGCCACCGTACAGGCTGGGAAGACCTTGAGACACTGCGCTGCCATATCATCTCCTGTCACATGCTTCTCCGGCACGCATGTCAACTCTGGTTTCACCACCGGGCCTAACACAAAGCCACAATCAAGAGAATCATTATGCAGAGCTACATCCACAGTGTGCTTTCCAAAATTCTCAACAGGTACACATTTTAATTCAACAAAGAGTGTGTCACTAAGTGTAATGTCCCAAGTCGACGTATCAACAACATCACTTTTGTCCTTTGACATTTCTCGTGCCACAGCACACACAGGCAACACTCCTGGATGTTTCTGTGCCAGCTCATTACAGACCTCAGAAACCACAGAAATGGGAGTTACAACCGGAGTAGCCAGCACTTTGTCACCAGCCAAATCATTCCCTAGAATGAAGGACACCCCCTTTATGGGAATGTGAGAACATACCCCCACAACAACATTGCCTGATACTAAGGGAGAATTGAGCGTGACCTCATGCAAAGGTGCATCCACAAATCCACCCCCAAAGCCCCGAACAACGACACCGGAATGCAAAGAAGAGTTTTCTGAAAACGGCAAAACCCCCTCCAGAATGAGGGACTGAAAAGCACCGGTATCTCTCCAAATTGTTATAGCCTGTTTGGACTCTAGTGCATTAGTCAGGGAAACAAATCCATTCATCATAAACCTTGAGGAACCCTCAAGCTCTTTGTCCACACGTTTGATACTTCCCCCATCCCCATCTAACGTTGGCATAGCGTTCTGCATATGGTTTCTACCAGAGCCACGGTTCTGAAATTTGACCAGGTTCTTTACAGTAGAAACAGATAATCCCTTCTGGGAATGCACCAGCAGAACCACCCCGCCTAGGAGGTGAAGTTAACTGACCAGCAGACACAGGTTTTGGGAAACGCCCCCCCCCCCCCCCCCCCCCTGAACAGGACGCCTATCCCCGGACTCAACACGGTAGTCCTCCAAAAACACGGACTTGTGTGTCAACACAAACTCATCAGCGAAGACAGCGGCGTCGCCTATCTTCGATACCTTACGCTCATTTAGATGTGTGGAAACGGTATCAGGAACACATCTTTTAAATTCCTCTAGGAGAATCAACTGCCTAAGCTGCTCTCTTGACTCTGCCTTCTGAGAAGTGCACCACCTGTCAAACAGGTTCTCCTTCTCCCTTCCAAATTCAACATAAGACTGCCCCTCCGACCTGCGATAACCTCTAAAACGCTGACGATAGGCCTCTGGGACCAACTCATAAGCCCTCAAAATGGAAGCTTTAACCAGCTCATAATCAGCGCTTTGTTCAAGGGACAGAGCAGTGTAGGCTTCTTGTGCCCTACCAACCAAAACACATTGCAGCAGCAGTGTCCAGGCGGTATCAGGCCACTTCAATGTGGTTGCCACCCGTTCAAAAAGGGGAAAATATCTTTCCACGTCTTTCTCAAAAAAAGGTGGCACCATACTAATATTCCTGCCTACATCAAACCCGGAACGTGACTCTGGATGCAGAGCACCCGCCTGTAAGGCAGCATGCTTATACTCAAGCTCCTTCTGCGCACGCTCGAGCTCCAGCAACATTTGTCTCTCCTTAAACTCATGCTCCTTAAGCTCACACTCATGCTCACGCTCCTCTCTCCTCTCTCTCCCCTTAAGCTCACGCTCCTTAAGCTCACGCTCCTCTCTCCTCTCCTCACGCTCTTGGTGTAGCTGCCTCTCCTTAAACTCCAACTCCCTTATCCTCCAGTCACCCTCTACACCAGATAATAGCAGAGACACGCCAGACGAAGGAGGCTCCTCCACCCTCTCCTCAAGCACCTGCTCCCTAACGAGTAACACCCTTAACGCACTCAAGGCAGACGGCTTCAAACGTTTCTCCCCTGCAGAAAGCTCTACCCTGTAGTGTACAGCAAGTTCTAGCAGTTGTTCTTTGGAAAACTTGTCTAACAAATCATGAGACGGGCGATCAACAAAGTCCCTGATGGAAGCCATTGTCACTGAACCAGCCACCCCAAGCTACACACCCTACCTCACAGACACGAAGAACCACTAACGAACCACGAAGACCCCCCCAACGAACCACTGAAGAACCACGAAGAACCACTGAAGAACCATGAATAATGCTAAATGCCAATAATAACAACCAGAAGGGAACGCAGTGGAAATGTGAGCTCTACGGAGCGCACCTTTCTAGGCTGCACAAAAAAATTAATAAATAAATAAAAAAAACCACCCACCCTAAATAGACGTGTCATACACGCAGGGTGTTAGGTGCTACCAGGTATGCTCACCAAACACTCAAACAAACAAAATAAATCCAACAAACAATTCCAAACAGGTGCGCCTTCTAACCTGATATGACTACATATGCTTCTACGTCTAAACTGCAGAAAAAACCGGCCCACCACATGTCTACCCTAAGAAACACTAAGTCAAGCCCTACCACACTACCTGTGTTTTCTGGCCGCCCTAATCTACCTACCCTTAACCTAATGCCCTGTAGACCTAACTTTCTTCAACTACACCTGCTACCAGTCAAACATCATATACCAATCATTTCATTGACCGCCCCAGGAGTACGTGGTGCACAGGACGCTAACCAACAACCAGAAAATAATGTCCCTATCTACATGTGGTGCCCACTAAACTATATATTTTAACAGCATAAGTAGTCACATCAAATTACAAACAAATACGGCATACTCACCTGTTTGACGAAATGGCTCGAACCCCCACGTTACACTATATGTAACGAACACCACCCAAACCATAATATCATGACACCCCGTGTAACACAAAAAAACACCACCGAACAAATTTTCTAGGGGTAAAAGATCCCGGACGAGCGCCCAACTGTTACGACCCTGGCTCAAGGGACGCAACCTATGTGCAAAACCGACACCAAAACCCCGTGCTCTAACTCAAAGTGCCACTAACTCAAGGAACTATTAAGGTAAATGTAAACTAAGGTACTGGTGCAAACCCAACGGACAAGGACTGAAGAACCTGACAGCTCTTTCTCCAAGCACAGACCCTGCATGTGTGTTCCTAGGTCTGCCTTTAAAGCTCCCAGCAGGTAACCAATCAGCACTAATTGGCTAATTGGCAGCCCTCACCTGCATGCCCTGGTGACACAGGAGTGATCAGGCCTCTAGTACATAACACCATCTAACAACTAGTTAGCTAGCTAACAACAATCTAAACTATAGCTATCCCTTCACACTTTTTAAGGGTAATAATTGTTTCATTATAAACCAATTGTGTAAAACCCTAGAAGAAAAATATTGAGGAGCGGAATATTTACAAATGAACATGAAAAACACAGTCCTCTCACCTCAAGTTCAGCTGCGGCATGGTCATGCTGGACCTACAAAAGGCCTTCGACACTGTCAATCACTCCATTCTGATTGACAAGCTAAAAGCAATTGGTTTTGATAGTTTATCAGTGAGCTGGATGCAATCCTACCTGGAGGGGAGAGAACAGATGGTGGAGGTAAACGGTACTCTGTCCCCCCCCCTCACAGTGAGCTGTGGTGTTCCACAAGGAAGCATACTAGGACCGCTACTGTTCCTAATTTATGCAAATTACATGTCGTCAGCTTGTGACTGCAACTTGTTCCTGTTTGCGGACGACTCAGCCCTGCTGGTCTCTGACAAGAACAAGCTGCAGGTTGAAAAAACCCTCAGCTCGGAACTAGGCAAAATCTGCATATGGCTCGCTGATAACAAACTATCATTACACATGGGCAAAACAGAGTCCATTCTCTTCGGTTCAAATAACAAACTCAGCAAGACCGACGGCTTCTCAGTTACAGTGGGTGACAATATTGTCACAAGGAAAGATGAAATTACCTACCTGGGTTCCATCCTAGAGGCAAATCTTTCCTGTGACAAAATGGCATCCAATGTAATAAAAAAAGTCAACCAACGAATTCGATTCTTGTACCGGATCTCCTCTCTGGTAAACAAGAATACCCTGAAGACTCTGGCAGGAGCACTCATTCAAGGGTACTACGACTATGCTTGCACCTCATGGTACCAAAGCACCTCAAAGGCGCTAAAAAAAAGATTACAAACATCACAAAACAAACTGGTCAGTCAGACTACTTGAACCCACCTCACCCCTGCCCACTTTGACAACCTAGGATGGCTTAGAGTAGACGACAGAGTACAGCAACTTGCAATGGGCCTGGTCTACAAGATACACTACACGACCAAGGTACCCATGTACATGTCAAAATACTTCCCAAAGGTCAGTGAATACCACGACCACAACACCAGAGGAAGCTCAACAAATCATGTTAAACCCAGATTCGGCTCAAACAAGGGATTAAACACGTTTTGCAATTATGCCACATCAATATGGAATGCCCTACCCAAAGCTGTAAAGGAATGTGAATCCCTACCCACATTCAAAACCGCTCTTAAAGAGCACCTACGGGAGGCTGCAATTCGAAACTGGCCACCGTAAATGTCCAAACCCCCCACCCCACCCCCTCCTAATAGACAGTCTCCTCCCCACCGTATGTATATATTCTCTCCCTGCCGTATGTATATTTCTCTCCCACCCACCCACCCCCTCCAAATGTACAGTCTCCTCACCACCGTATGTATATTTCTCTCCCACCCACCCACCCCCTCCTAATGTACAGTCCCCTCCCCATCATATGTATATACTCTGTCAGGATCTATGGGTAACAGTACTGTATATTTGAATACCGTATATGTCACAAATGTATCAGTACTAAATACCTGTATGTCCCTATGCCATAAATGTCATGTATGTTGAGTATGTCATAAATGTCAATATGAATTGAAAATGGGGGACCCTGATGTAAACAAGACAAACGTCTTTCTCTGGTCTGCATCCCCTTAACAATTGTGTGTATTGAGCCGTACTGTATTGTACCCATTCTGCAATCTGTTAAATAAAGTTTTCATTCATTCATTCTGTTTCACTCCAAAGATGACAATGTAGGTGAACTCTGACCCCAATTCTGGACATTTAAATACCAAAATATGGGAGACAGGACCCTCTGGTGGTAAAATATTATGAATGTGACAACCTACCCGGGTGTGACAACGTCCCCCGTTCCCCCTTAATTATTATATTAATATATATATTTTTTTACAAGCACTGTTTAATAGCTTTAATATACTAGCTCCACCAAGGTTTGATAGTGAAACACCATTGCATTGTTATTGTCTACATGCTGTATTTGCGTTCATATTTACCATATGTTCCTTATCACATTAAGCTCTCTTTGAACGTGTTTTCTTTCAGATTCTTTATACCATAAAAGGCTAACCATCGATGGAAGACAGCTAAACTTACAAGTGTTTGATCCATGTTCACAGGTACTGTATTGTTTTATTTTTGGGTAATGAGTTACATTCGTTGCTCACGGTGTCAAAGGTAGTATTATCACAGATGGCAGTGTCTTGAAAATGTATGTTTTGGTTTGAAGGTATTTATGATCTATAACTCAGAATGCACTCAGCCTTTGAATGGTGCAGATAAAGTGGAGGTTATGATAGAAGAACATGTGTAGTAGTGCTTATGGTACCTTGTGTTTTTATTACAAAACCCCAAGGCTCAGATGATTTCTTATCAATAAACTTGCTTGTGATGTGTGCTTACTTACAGGTACCCTTTCTTTGTTTGGGTTCTTTGTTTGTTTATGATTAGTATGGTTATTATAGTTAATGATGATGATTATTCTATTATTATTTTGAGTTGTATGACGCACCTGTAGCAAGTGTGTCAACGTATCAATAGGGGGGAAAAGAAAGCCATTTTCGCTGCCTCATCAAGTTGTCTGTCACCATTGCGTTATGGCCGCCGAATGAATAACTATTCTATACACTAATGACTTTTGACTCACAGTTGGTCGCAAGTTAGATTATGTGAGGATGTGTGTTGTGTTTGACCCCAGTGCCCATCGAACCTACCTTTGCTGTGTCAGAGCGGGAGCAGAAGGTGCATCCTGGAGGAGCCGACCGAGTGGGCGGATGGATTTGTAGTGGTGTACAGCATCAGCGACCGAATGTCCTTCCTCAGCGCCCAAAACATCCTCCGCCAGATCAAAGAGGCCCGTGAGCGGTGCTGTAAAGGGTGAGTGTGAGTGGCTACGGTCCGCTAACCCGAGGATGGGGCCGAGCAGAGGGGCTGACTTTGATGAACTAATGAGTCCCATTCAGGGCTTGACATTAACTTTTTGGCTCACTAGCCACTGTGGCTAGTGGTTTTCCAAAGTCACTAGCCACTCAGCATTTTCACCAGCCAAAAATCACCACACTAAATAGTTTTTTCATCAATACGTTCCCATTTTATAGCGTGATGATGAATAGGTTTAAAATCAAAATGCATATGATCGGTATCATGTTCCACCATGAATGCATGAAAGGGGGGACGGGGGACGGACGTTGTTTCTGATTATTGATTACCAATAACGGCATTCGTTATTGTAGCATCATACACTGATGTGTCATGATGTCATGATGTCACTGTGTATGTCATAAATGTCACTATAAATTGAAAATGGGGGACCCTGATGTAAACAAGACAAACGTCTTTCTCTGGTCTGCATACCCTTAACAATTGTGTGTATTGAGCCGTACTGCATTGTACCCATTCTGCAATCTGTTAAATAAAGTTTTCATTCATTCATCGGCTGGTTGGCTATGCTAACAAGGCCTGATCAGCATGAAATCGTTCTTACCTGTGGCCGGTTGGATCCCAAAAAGGATTTCCCAGTTATTGATCGCCATCAGGTAGATCGATATGTCCATTGGCTGATGCTATATTCCTTTACTGCATACTGAATTCGGCGTCGCAAAAGGTATTCCATGCGATCTGATGAAGGCATAGCTTCACGCTAACAGAAAAAGTAGGCCTGAATGAAAATCTTTTACATCTGGTCTGAAAACAAGGAGTACTCCATTCTCGAGACAGCACCACTACCAGGATCTGGCCGGTAATGCACTTTTCTGAATTGTTGTGGGAGTTGTAGTATTATGTAGTATCACTTGGATTGACTTAATTATTGCTGATGCCTTTTTTAGACTACAATGTTTTTTTTTCATAGAAAGAAAGTCACCGGCCACAGCCGATAGAATGACAGAGTTACCGGCCACAGCCGAATTCTACCAGCATTTGGCCGGTGGTCAGGTGTTAATGTCAAGCCCTGGTCCCATTGCTGAGGTGAACATTAGGGCCCATCGGGGTGGGGAAGTGGCAGATATGCCCCAGTATGAGGGGGTAAAAGGTAACAGGGAAAACTAAACCGTATCAGAAATATGAATGCAAAACACAGCTGTGATGGAAATGTTGACTTTTCTCAATGAAAAGAACTTCTCGGATTTTAAACTTCAGGAGCTGAGTTCATTATGTGGGCAAATGGGTTCTTATGCTTAATTGAATTAATCCCAGAATGGGTTATTATATCCCGTTTTCTCATTGATGTTAATTAAAATTGGATCAAATATTTAGAGAGCTGGGGAATAGTGGACGTTTCTTACACAACGAGGGCTTTATTGCGGTACGAGCGCGGACAGCTGGAGATCAGGATACTAATTGTATCACGCATGGTTTTCAAAGTGATATGTGGGTGGCCTTTTACTTTCACTGTGCTCGTCCCACTCCACTGACACATGCCTTCTCTATTTGATCGACCACATCAGACAAGAGGTGGATGTGGGCAAATACTGCGGCATGGTCATGCTGGATCTTCAAAAGGCTTTCGACACTGTCAATCTCTCAAGTCAAGTCAAGTCAAGAGTTTTAATTGTCACGGCATACAAGTATACAATGAAATGCGGGTGGTCTTGCCCGCAACGATGTGCAATACAGTGTTACAACATATAATAGAATCCAATAAAAAAACAACATTGTGCAATAAACAGGTAACAGGTAACCTGGTGTGACATCTCGGTATCTGTACATACTCTCCATTCTGATTGTAAAGCTAAAAGCAATTGGGTTTGATAGTTCATCAGTGAGCTGGATGCAATCCTACCTGGAGGGGAGAAAACAGATGGTGGAGGTAAACGGGACACTATCCCCCCCCCCCCCCCCCCCCCCTTCCAGTGAGCTGTGGTGTTCCACAGGAAGAGCATACTAGGACCGTTACTGTTCCTAATTTATGCAAATGACATGTCATCAGCTTGTGACTGCAACTTGTTCCTATTCGCGGACGACTCAGTCCTGCTGGTCTCTGACAGGGACAAGTTGCAGGTTGAAAAAGCCCTCAGCTCTGAACTCGGCAGAATCTGCACCTGGCTCGCTGATAACAAACTATCATTACACCTGGGTAAAACAGAGTCCATTCGCTTTGGATCAAATAACAAACTCAGCAAGACCGACGGCTTCTCAGTTACAGTGGGTGACAATATTGTCACAAGGAAAGATGAAATTACATACCTAGGTTCCATCCTAGAGGCAAATCTTTCCTGTGACAAAATGGCAACCAATGTAATAAAAAAAGTCAACCAACGAACTAGATTCTTGTACCGGATCTCCTCTCTGGTAAACAAGAATACCCTGAAGACTCTAACAGGAGCACTCATTCAAGGGTACTACAACTATGCTTGCACCTCATGGTACCAAAGCACCTCAAAGGCACTAAAAACAAGATTACACAGTACATTTCGCAGAGTAAATTTGACTCAAAATGAGTAAAATGTACTCAGTTTGAGTAAAATGTACTCTGCGAAATTTACTGTGTACAAACATCACAAAACAAACTGGTCAGATTACTGCTTGACCGCTTACTCCTAAAACCCACCTCACCTCACCCCTGCCCATTTTGACAACCTAGGAATAGGATGCAGGGCCGTTTCTGACCATTTTGGTGCCCTAGGCCACACACCCACTGTGTCCTACACAGAGCTGCCTGTACGTCACACAGCCGGAAACACACTCCTACACAGAGCTGCCTGTACGTCACACAGCCTGAAACACACTCCTACACAGAGCTGCCTGTACGTCACACAGCCTGAAACACACTCCTACACAGAGCTGCCTGTACGTCACACAGCCTGAGACACACTCCTACACAGAGCTGCCTGTACGTCACACAGCCTGAAACACACTCCTACACAGAGCTGCCTGTACGTCACACAGCCGGAAACACACTCCTACACAGAGCTGCCTGTACGTGTTTATTATTCTGGAAATGATCATTTTAGTTGATGAAATATTTTAATTGACAAAATATTTTAGTTGACGAAATATTTTTTCATTTCAGTGTCACAGTATGACCTCAATCTCCAAAATAAGAGATATATATATATATATATATATATTTTTTTTTGGCGCCCTCTCCAGCCATTGGCGCCCTAGGCCCTATGCATAGAAACAGCCCTGCTAGGATGGCTTAGAGTAGACGACAGAGTACAGCAACTTGCAATGGGCCTGGTCTACAAGATACACTACACCACTAAGATTCCCATGTACATGTCGAAATACTTTCCAAAGGTCAGTGAATACCACGACCACAACACCAGAGGGAGTTCCACAAATCATGTTCAACCCAGATTTGGCTCAAACAAGGGACTAAATACATTTTGCAATTATGCCACAAACATTTAGGCATACCCACCTTCAAACTACGGGAGGCTGTAATTCAAAACTGGCCCCGGTAAATGTCCAACCCCCCCACCCAACCCCCTCCAATGTACAGTTTCTTCCCCCTCCAATGTATATATTCTCTTTTAGAAACTCTGTCTGTAAATAAACAGTACTGTATATTTGTATATCTTGTATGTCATAAATGTCTGGATGTAACAGTACTGTATATCCTTGGGCAAGACACTTAACCTACTTGCCTCGTATGAATGTGTATGCATGTGAATGAATGTTGGTGGTGGTCGGAGGGGCCGTAGGCGATGATTATTCGCCATGCTTCCGTGAGTCTGCCTCAGGGCAGCTCTGGCTGCAATTGTAGCTTACCACCACCGGTATGACTGTGTATGAACGAATAATGGACTCTGTGAAGCGCTCTGGGTGTCATGAAGAGCACTATATAAATCCAAGCCATTATTATTATTATATCTGTATGTCGTGTATGTCATAAATGTTATGATGAATTGAAAATGGGGGACCCTGATGTAAACAAGACGAAAGTCTTTCTCTGGTCTGCATCCCCTTAACAATTGTGTATTGAGCCGTACTGTATTGTACCCATTCTGCAATCTGTTAATACAATTTTCAATCAATCAATGCATACCGGTGTACGTGCAATATGACAGGGAATCATTCTGAAGTAACTTTTTTGCTTTTCAAATGAAACCGGGTCAATGGATTTGACCGTATGGTCAATAATTTGACCATAAAAGTGATGGCAAACTAATAACAACATATTTATCATATGTATGTGTGTGTGTGTGTGTGTGTGTGTGTGTGTGTGTGTGTGTGTGTGTGTGTGTGTGTGTGTGTGCATGCGTGTGTGTGTGTGTGTGTGTGTGTGTGTGCACATGTGTGCGTGCATACATTATTGTAGACAATACATGGGGGGAAGTAACAAAGCAGCAGTTAAATGTTTATTTAAGCACCTCCTGTAACAGTTTTATAGAGGAACAGTTTTTTGCCAGGTGGGGGAAAAGCATTCCATAATTTGATCACCCTATATTATGCTTTGTTGTGACAGGGTGGTGGACATTCATACATAACATACACATAGGTTTTTATGAGCAGTCACCATACAGTGTTAATTGTTTGTGTGTCAATTAGTCCTGTGTATTGTCATGTCAGAGTTTTGTTGTAATAAGGTTATGTACATTTGTTTATGTTTTTGTTGTTTACTTTGTCCAGCATGTGGTCTTTGTACTGCATGATTATGTACATTGTTTATTTTCTTTATTGTTCATTGTCTTTGTATTGCATGTTCTTTGCACGTTTTGTGTTCACATCAACCTGCAAAGGGACTACAGATGGAAATTAGCTTAGTTTCAAGTTTTCAAGTTTGTTTATTAATTATCACAATAAAATACACATACTTTACGGTGAAATGCTTGGTTCAGCCTATGAGAGTGTGCTTCATACAGTAAAAAAAAGTAAGTAAGAAAGTAAGTAAAAAAAAAAGTAAGTAAAGAGGAATATACAATATACATATATACAATATACCGTACAATATAAAATCTAAAGTACAACCTAGGTACAGTCTAAGTAGTGCAGTGGCCTGTAGGCTGTTGTTGTTATTTACAGCCTCAAACCGTGCATAGAAGGTATTGAGTTCGTTTGCCAGGGATATATCATTATTCAGCATGGGGGGGGGGCCTTTGTAATCTGTCATCGTTCTGAGGCCCTGCCACATACCTCTGGAATCAGCCTGTTCCAGTTCCACCTTATCCCTGTATCACCTCTTTGCCTCTTTTACTGTCCTCCTTACGTTGTATCTCGCCGCCTTGTGCTCATCCATGTTGCCTGGCTGTTGCCTGGCAGTGGCATGTTTACATATAATTGTTCATTAATGTGCATTGTCCCTATTTTTAAATAAATTAATTGAAATAGAAATGTGTTGTGACTGACAGGGTGGTGGACATCCCGGTCTTCCTGGTGGGGAACAAGCAGGACATGTGCCACGCCCGGCAGGTGTTCCAGGAGGAGGGTCGCTCCCTGGCGCAGGAGAACCGCTGCCACTTCCAGGAGGTGTCCGCGGCCGAGGACTACCTGGAGATCTCCAACCTCTTCACCAAGCTCATTCGACACGTGATGGAGCACTTGAAGCACGGCGCTGACCGCAGACGATACAGTGGCTCCAAGTCCATGGCCAAGCTCATTAATAATGTCTTCGGCAAAAGGAGGAAGTCCGTCTGAGGGAGGAGGTCTGTGTTCACTTAAATAAAGGATTTAGAGGAGAAGAAAAACCTCCCCCTTTCAAATTTTGTTTGTATTTTGTAAGGGGAAGTAACCCCACCGTGGCAGCAAAGTTTGGACTCTCAAATAATTTTTTTTAAGTGTGAATATTAAGAATGAATGTGTTACAGTTTCACATTGTGATGACGTCACAGAGTTTAGTCTAATTTCTCTGGTCTGGTTTTCCGCCCGACCACCGGGTCATTCATTCGTCTTCATGAGTTCTGATTAGACTAGACCAGTGGTTCCCAAAGTCGGGGTCGCGACCCAAAGGTGGGCCGCGAGCAGCCACGGGTGGGCCGCGAGATGATTTTAAAAAAAATAAAAAAAAATAAAAAAATATATTTTTTTATTTTTTGTTTTTTTATTTTTTATTTTTTTATTTTAATTTTTTTTGTCAGGCCACTGAACTTAGAAGCAGGCCAGGACAGTGTTTCTAGTTGTATTCTAAAATTCTATTCTATTGTATTCTAAAATGTGACTATATGGTTTTATATTAACTTAATAAATAAACAAAAACGAAAAATCTACTTATTTCAACGAACATTTCAAACTAAATAACAGATTATGCACATAAAACGCTGAACACAACCGAAGCAACAATAGTATTTTAATGAGGCTATTATTATTATCATTATTATTTTGCAACAAGTTAGCCCTCTCATAAATAGCACATATAAATGAATAACTAACTTGAACTAACTTAATAGGATTAAAGTGATATTTGGCTTAAAAAATCGGTCGCCTGGCAAAAAATAAATTAAAAAAAAAGCCAGACGATGTGCATTGGGCCGCGGCTCTCTGACGCCTTATTTTCTGGGCCCCGGCCTGAAAAGTTTGGGAACCCCTGGACTAGACCACATGAATAACAACCTTCTGTAAAAAAGAAAAGAAGAAAAGAAAATATTGAGTTTTTTCAGGTTTAGCATGATCCATGTCTGCGTTGTCTTTTGGGTGGAACATCTTTCTTTAACCTGTTTCCAGTGAGTAGAAATTAAATATACTTTACTTTATTGTACCTTATATATTACAGTTTGTTATTAAATAGATTTGTAGGTAGATCTAGCTTAGTTTGTTTTAGTTTGGGTCTGTTTTAAATAATCTACAGTGGAATAGGCTGTCCCTCTTAATTTTCAAATAATTTCATGAATAAAAATAGTTAGGCCTACTAAAAGCCTTCATTAAAATCTACTGAATCTCAGGCAGAGGAAGCTATTTCAATGCACATTTAATCTTTCTGAGACGTTAGTATTGAGGTGAGAATTGCATCTCCTACAACACTATGGCATATGACTTCAAAATCGGCAGAATTTCTGCCATGGCTGTATCCATGTTTTTCATTATGTGCTGTATAATAAGCCGGTAAGATTGTTTTTTGTGTGGAGGGAACATAAACAGCAATACCCATTGGTTACATATAAACAATGGAATGTGTGCCCCTCATATACTGCATATTAGATTTTGTATATATATATATATATATATATATATATATATATATATATATATATATATATATATATATATATATATATATATATATATATATGTATACAATATATATATATATATTATATATAAATTATATATAAACAGCAAGCTTCGTAATGTTCATTGTAGGTTTCACAGACAAAACATTTCATATTAGCTTTTAATGGTAAATGATGCATCTGGACCTGTTCATTTGATCTGTTCAACATACTGTATATCCCACATTATGCTTTTAGTTTGGCTCTGGATTCAACTTGAATTAAGTGCTTATGGTGTTTGCCCACTACGACTACTATTACTACCAGTGGTGGAAAGTGATTACATATTTGTACTTAAGTACTGTACTAAAGTAACATCAGTTACTAGTTACTTTGCAGGAAAATAGTTTGCATACAAAACATGGCATAAGTTGATGAAGATGATGTACCTTAAGATGTCAAGGCTGCCAACTTCAAGAGGACATAATCAGCCAACTGGTACCACGAACACAACCTTTAAGGTCAGTGGATCAAGTGGATTCATTTTGAGGATCAAGTCTAAATGTAATACTTGTGAATTATAAACAAACAATACAACAATAATTATTATATTTTTTAGCTAATATTGTCATTTTCAAATGACGAGTATAATAACTATTTCTCATTTCAGGTGTAGTTTGACCAACTGTCAACTTGTCTCAGAATGTTCAGAATCTCCAGCAAGGCAGCAGGTAACCATCAGTAACCACTTCCCAACATTCAATGCAAGGCAAAGGTACACGGCACACTCAAACCTACAACAAATTGACTGGATCTGCTTTTGTTTTTCAAAGGTAATACATCTGTAAAGACACCCCCAAATGCCAAAACAAACACTTTGACTCAGAATTGCCTGCTTTGTTGAAATCTGCACAACAGTGGTTTGTTTATACTTCTGAAGTATGATATTTAGACTATATAGGTCCCCAAAATGAATGGAAGTTTGGAAGAGCCTGACACCTGAGTGGTCACTCGTTTACTTGTAGATTGCTTTACTATTTTACTATTGTACTGTATTATTTATCTGGGTATTTCTACTTTTACTCAAATAAAGGAACTGTATGCTAAACTGTCTCTGCTACTACTACTACTACTACTACTACACTACTACTCAGAATCAGAAACTGTTCAATGTACAGTTTCTTCGTCAAATGTATACTCTCTGTTTTAAACTCTTTGTATCACAAACAGTACTGTACTTGTAAATCTGGTATGTCATAAATGTATAGATGTAGCAGTACTGTCTATCTGTATGTCATGTATGTCATATATGTTATGATGAATTGAAAATGGGGGACCCTGATGTAAACAAGATGAAAGTCTTTCTCTGGTCTGCATCCCCTTAACAATTGTGTGTATTGAGCTGTACTGTATTGTACCCATTCTGCAATCTGTTAATAAAATGTTCAATCAATCAATCAATCAATCTTTATTGTCAAGTAGTTTTCACATACAAGGAATTTGCTTTGGTCGTTTTTGGTGCGACATTAGCGGACACACATTAAGACAGATAATACAATAAAGCGATGGAGTAAGATCAAATGAAATATGAACTTAAAGTTAAGCACAATAGAATAGAATATAATTATGAAATAAAATAAAATAAAGAGGTTGAATAATATTAAATGGGATATAAACTAAATTAAATATAGCACAATAGAATATAGTACAATACAAATAAAATAGGAATAGGCCAGGGCTGTGCTACTACTACTACTACTACTACTACTACTACTACTACTACTACTACTACTACTACAACAACAAGTACTATTAGTACTTCCTTGCCTGGCCCTACTCCTGTATGGGAGGAGGACCATCTTGATTGCTCAGTGTTGAACTTGCTAAGGAGAACAGCAAACCACATCACCACTAGATGGAGACGAATGACCACATCTAATAATTATGAAGTGAGCCAATGGATAATCATTTCAGACCAGACACAGACACTGATACACATCAAATGTCCCACAATAATTGTGTTTGATTAAAAAATATATTTATTAAATAAATAGCCTACATAAGGATACTGTAACACTATCTGGAAAATCCATAACTCTTGTGGTGAGATTGGCTACTGAAACTTGATACTGCTGGGCTGTTTGATCAAAATAGACGTTCAATACACCTGAGGATAAGGACGTTTCCAATCTAAAGAGGGCAATTATTGTCATGAAAGGCTGGGGCCGTCTCTCTTGGGGATATCTATAATTCTAGTGACGTCACGACACTACTCTGCCTGGTGGTAAGTGAGAAAGTCGCATGGCAATTGTCCCTACGCAGGTTCCGTAGCCGCTTTATCGATATACCAGCAGCGACAAAGTTGATCTAACGTTAGGTCCACAGGTGGCAGCTCCAATATGAGCTGTCTTAGGCAGACTGGGACATTCGATGGGTCACACAATAAAGAAGAGGCGACGTCGTGACAGACAATACACACGGTAAATGCACACTATAACGGTAACGTACAAGTATGTCTCGCTTGTCGCTTGCACGACTTTGTGTCTTGTTACCATGGCGACGTTAAAGTTAGCTAGCCAACGTGTGTTCCTTCTGTGGTGCGCAACTAAGACGTTTTAACGCTATGTTAATATTAATGTACTGTACATACTCATGCCGGTGTTACCTTCTCCCACTAATGTTGATAACGTTACACTTGGTTAATGTCTGATACTAGGTTTAACTATCCCAATCCGTGCGCTTGAGTTAAATTTGTGTCCTAATTTCTCATCCATTGATTCATAAAAATTGTAGGGTAGAACTTTCGTGCATTAACTTGTGTGTTTTAACATGAAACGTATTTGATGCCATGCCATGTGATTCTGATAAAGTTTAAAGTAGATTGCATAATTGTTATATAAAAAAAGAACAAAAAAGACAGTCATCATCTGACAGTTTATTTAAAAGTCAGTGGTCGTTTACTGTACGTTAGCCCCCCCCCCCCCACAGACACAGAGAGACACACACACACTCACACTCACACCCACAAATGTCTTCTGTAGGTTCCTGAGGCTCAGCTCAGCTCAGCTGGGGCAGAGATAAACTAAGCTAGTACCACGATTAAACCAATGAAAATTCCATTTCAATTTGTTGGCTCTAATCTCCTTGCAACATGTGGGGTGCTCTGAGCAAGTGTGGCTACTTGGATATTTCGCTTCCCTTGAGCAAAGAACATTCCTCGTGTCTATGGACACTTACCCAGACATGACCAATGATGGCAATCGGAATTCTTGGAGGGTCCACTTGGTGGATGGTTTACAAGGCACTTTTACTTGGTTGCTGAGAGGAGGTGTCCATCAGCTGTCAGGTAGGCTACCATACTGTAGTTTCGGAAGGCTTTAAAGGTCTATATTCTTTACTTAATAGTTTACTGTCATGGGCAAGGTAGGTATGTCCGATGAAGGAAGGTTAGCATTCAGAATAGGGCTTGGCAATATGGCCAAAATACTGTATCATCACCATATTTTTCTTAGTTTTGACAGTATTTGACAGTAATTGGTATAAATTACAACAATATTACATTGTATTGATGTATTTCTTTTGTACAATTGCCATAATGCTTCTTTATTTAAAATGCTCTTCGAAACACATTTCCATTCTTTAATAACACTGCTGCAGTGTGCAATTTTATACATATGTAGGCTATATTATTGTTGGACGGTATTGTAAAAATGCATACAGTACCTTTGCAAAGTGAATCCAAGACGGTATACCTTAAAATACGGTATAGGCCTACCTGCCAGCCGCAATTCAGGGCAGCTTAGATGATTGCATGAATGATTAATTCGCTGTTGTAGAGGTTCAGGCTTGCTGTGTTATTATCGTACTTCTGATGCTCGCAGACAACTCGCTCAGACGTTTGTCAGTCACTTACATGGCACAGA
This sequence comes from Notolepis coatsorum, assembly GCF_963971535.1. NCBI lineage: Eukaryota > Metazoa > Chordata > Actinopteri > Aulopiformes > Paralepididae > Notolepis > Notolepis coatsorum. Next base: position 84,660,380 of record NC_140166.1, on the reverse strand, counting down.
TCAGTCAGATGAATATCACTCAATCTAATATAGGCTACGGATTCATCCCATAACTTGGTGAAGCAGACTGGCTCAATATTTGCATTCTAAACATGCAATTTCTTGCCTCATCAAGTAATGTAATTCCATGCATCATTAGGACTGTGAAGTTTATCATTTGTCATCAAAGCCAGCTGTCAATAAATGATTAAGTTCCAAATGAGGAAAATGCAATATTTTGGCTCCGGCAAGACTGATTGCTGTCTAGCCTACATTTTAATTGCAGAAGGTAGGCCTATTAGTTTTGGTTTAGGGATGTGTCATTTCTTGGCTATAGACAATTTCTTTGATAGGTACAGTAGTTACTGAGGAGCATAATCGTTAGAGAGCTGAGATGAGTTCATTTTGACCTACTGTTTGTACCGCTATTGACCATATTCACACACAGTGGCCATTGTGCTCTTATGTTTGTTTGTTTGTTTGTTTATTTACACATATAAAAACAGTTACATATATAATACAATATAGTCCACAAGGGATGTGTAGGAGAATTGCCTAAAAACCCTCAAGGGGCTTGCATGTGGCATTCACCAGGAAGCAAAACTACATTATATCAAGATAAATATAAAATATAAGATAAAATCCCCCCCCCCCCCCCCCCTGAACAAACAAACACACACAAGCAGGCCTACATAGACACCGAAGTAGGCACCCCATGCCATACGATTTCTGGTATAGAGAAAACAATCAATGACAGTAAGAATATATAATAAAACGAAAATAAAATAACAAAATACATCAGGCCATCAGACTACAGTTTGTAAAGGAAGTCCATATGGGAAATATTGGTGATCTAGGAGATGAGATTTCAGTGCTCTTTTGAATTTCAGAAAAGAAAATTCCAAAATATGTGGAGGCAAAGAGTTCCACAACTTTGACCCTCGGTAGAGCAAACAAAACTGAGATTGGGAAGTGCGTGAAAAGGGTGGTCTTAGCAAACAGGAACTACGTGTGGGGTAATTATGAATTTGGTGATTGTGGGCAAACATGTCATGAAAAAAAGGGGGAAGGGCTCTGTTTAAAGAACTATGCACAAATAAACCAGTCTGAAGATGATTCACTTGATAAACACTGAGGATACCTAACTTATGGAATAGAGGCTGAGAAGAATGACTTCGATGTACACAGCTGATTATTTTTAGAGCTCGTTTCTGCAGACGGTATATGGGCTCAAGTTTGGTCTGATGCGTACTACCCCAAACTAAATTACAGTAGTTGATATATGGGTAAACCATAGAGTAATATAACATTGTGGCAACCTCGGTGCTCAGCAAGTGACGTGTTTTTCCAAGAATACCAATACTCTTGGCCATTTTTGTAGTTATGGCTGTGATATGAGGTTTCCATGATAGGGATTCATCAAGCAGAACACCAAGGAATCGTGTAAAACACACCCTAGCTATGGGGATGTCATTGATCACTACTTTAGATGAAGAGTTAAAAATCACAGATTTGAGACAAAAAAAAATGAAATTCGTTTTTTTAATGTTTAGTGATAATTTGTTGCATTTAAACCAAATTGATAGTTTGTTAAGTTCTTCATTTATGACCCTAATGATGGTATCAGGATCTTTATGTGAATAGAATACACACGTGTCATCTGCAAATAAAATTTTCGACAGCCTGTCTGAGACGTTAGGGAGGTCATTGATATATAACAAAAATAACAAAGGCCCAATAATTGAACCTTGGGGCAGACCGCAAAGTAAAGGAAGAAAAGGAGAATTTGTCCCATTATAGGATACAGACTGACGTCTATCTTTAAGGTAACTGGTGAACCATAGCAGTGCATTGTTTTTTATTCCAAGATGTGAGAGCTTCTGCAGGAGGATATTGTGATTGACTGTATCAAATGCCTTTGATAAGTCTAAAAAAATACCTATAGTGTTTTCCTTTCTGTCTTTAGCTTTGTATATTTCATTAATTAGATGTGTTATTGCCATATATGTTGCATGTTTCTTTCTGAACCCGTACTGGTGAGTGTAAATAATATTGTGCTTATTAAGATGTTCAATTAATCTTTTATAGACCAGCTTTTCAAGTATTTTTGACAAGGTAGGAAGGATGGATATAGGTCTGTAATGGTTGAAGACGGCTGGGTCATCATCTTTATAAATAGGGATGATCTTAGCTATTTTAAGTTCCAGTGGGACGATTCCCTTCTCCAGTGATGTATTAAAAATATGACATAATGGCTTCACAATGGATTCTTGAATGGATATCAGTAATCTGCCTCCAATACCATCATAACCCGGAGAAGAGTCCCCCAGGTTGATCAAGATCTCCCGAACCTCATCCTCTGTAACCGGCAAGAAGTTAAAACTGTCATTGATTGGAGGATTCATAAACTGAAGGGGACTATGGTTACTAAATGGAATCTTTGCAGCCAGTGTTGGACCAACTTCTGAGAAAAAGTTATTAAAGTTATTGGCAATTAATTGCGGGTCAGTGATAATAACCCCATCAACCTTAAATTCATTAGGCAACTGATTACGTTTATTTTTTTTGTTGAGGATAGAGTTAATTGTTCTCCATAAGAGAGTCATGTTATTTTTGTTTTTAGATAATTCCATATTGTAGTAATGCTTTTTAGCTCCTCTGATAATGTGGTTTAATTTATTTCTATAGTTCCTAAATTGAGCAAGATAAAATGGAGTGGGATTGAGAAGATATTTTTTATACAATCTACGTTTAGTATTTAGGGATTTGATAATAGCTGGGGTTATCCATGGTTTGATCAGTTTATGATGAGGCTTGGGAGATGCCTGTACAAGGGGAAAACATAGGTCATAGGCCTGGGAGATACGTTCAGAAAACAAAGTAAAAGACTTTTGTGCATCAACAGAGTGGAGGATATCTGTCCATGGATACTCGCCGACCACTAGTCCAAACCTGGTCAAACTAGCTTCATTAAAGCGTCTCTTATATTTAGGATATAGCATAGTTGGAGACTTTTCATGTTCCCTATATAATATGAGAAAGATTGGACAATGATCAGCAATATCCATGCACAGAACTCCTGATTTCATGCTCTTATCCAACACATTAGTAAAGATATTGTCAATCAGAGTGGCAGATGTCTCTGTCACTCTGGTTGGTACTGCAATCATAGGATGAAAGTAGTGGGAATACATTGTGTCAATAAACTCCTTAGTTGAGTTATCATTCTTATGGTTTATAAAATTGATATTTAGGTCACCCATTAAATAGCATTTTTTCCCTTCTTTGGAAATGACATCCAGAACATTTGTTAGATCAGCATTGAATGCAGACAAGCTAAAGCTGGGAGGTCTATAAATACATGCAATAATGGCCTGGTGGGTTTCAACAAACACAGCCTCAGCAGAAAGGGTTAAATACTTTTCGATGTCATGCCTTTCTTTATACACCATGTTCGGATTGAGATATAGAGAAACACCCCCACCCTTTTGGCCTTCTCTGCATCTATGAATATGCTTATAGTTATTGAATTCATACAAATCAGCATTGTCTTTAGACAGCCATGTTTCAGTAAGCCCTATTACACTAAAAGAGAAGTCAAGGTTAGTCAAACAAAGGCATAAAGTATCATAGTTTTTTGGCAGGCTGCGGACATTGATATGGATGAGGGAAAAGTCACTCCTAGTATTTTGAGGGTCAACAGTGGAATTGAATTCGTTCACACTGAAGTAATCAGATATTCCAGAGACTTGTTTCATTTGAGCAAAACAATGTGTGTCAGGGTCATTATTGAATAAAAGGTTTGATGTTGATGAGTCCCGAGATTCACTTTCTGACTGAAGCAACGTAGTGGGCGGGTCCTTCAAAAGTTCATTTACTTGATCATATGGGTTGGAGTTAGAGTTTACATGTAATGAACCAGAGACAGATGTAGGGAAGGTTTGGAGATGAGCGCCAAATTGGTTGTGTGGGGAAGATGACATGATAGATAGGTGGAGAAAAGATCATTAAAAGGGGTCATCATAGCATGGTAGGTTCCCACTGACTTTCACTCGTGTTGTGTGGTTGGAATCACCCCCTGAGGCTTTCGTGGTTTGATCACCAGTCTGTCATAGTTAATGACGGCATACTTTCCTTCATCCCTTGCCTGTTTCATTGCTGGAATGAGGTCAGCTCTCTTCTTCCTTAACAAGTCAGAGAAGTCCTCATTTACATAAATTAAGGTGTTCTTGAGGTGAGCTCTCGCCTTGGCAAGTATGAGGTCTTTATCCTTGAACCTCAGGAGTTTCACAACAATTGGTCTTGCTTTATCAGTGTTCTGTTTCACACTCCCAGTGCGGTGGGCTCTTTCGATTTCGATGAACTTTGGATCAATTTCCAGTTTGTTTTTTAGGAATTCTCTGACCATCTGCTCAGTATCTGACCAGGATTCATACACATTTTCCTGAGTCAGACCATCAATAATTACATTGTTTCTTCGACTCTGATTTTCCAGATAGTCCATTTTGGATATGATGTCTTTGCTTTCCGGGGTCATACCCTGAGTGGGCAGGGACTGGAATGACTGGAGCTGTGATTCAAATGAGCCAAGTTTCTTCTCCATCACTCTCAAGTCATCAATTTGGGCTTGAGAGAACTGAAGGCTGGACCTGACCTCATGTACCTCTTTCATAATGCCATCAATTCTAGTGGTTGTAGATTCCATGATGAGCTTGGTAAAGGACATGAAGTTTGACTCTTGCCTGTTAAGCATTTCCACATAGAATAATTTCTGTTGATCCATCATTTCTTTCACATTTTCCATAGAGACATAGTCCTCATCTTGAGTAGAGATGTTTTGTCTTGTTTTGATCTTGCGAGGGGACATGCTTACCCTCTGTAGAAGTTGGTATGAGGATTTTGACAATGGATAGAAGACAGTCAGGTAGGTTGGATGGTGGTAGAACAGTAGGCCCGGATTCTTAATCCATCAAAAATCTCTTTCGGTGTTAGTCATCCACACTTCAGCAACTCTTCTCTATATATGGCTTTAAAATATGATAAAAATAGCTTTGTATGCTTTGAAAAAAGTATTTAAAAGAGTCCAGAATCACAATAAAACATTTGGATGGCTTGTAGCCAAAAATTGCATGCTGCTGCTATAGTCAATAAATGATTAAGTTCCAAATGAGGAAAATGCAATATTTTGGCTCCGGCAAGACTGATTGCTGTCTAGCCTACATTTTAATTGCAGAAGGTAGGCCTATTAGTTTTGGTTTAGGGATGTGTCATTTCTTGGCTATAGACAATTTCTTTGATAGGTACAGTAGTTACTGAGGAGCATAATCGTTAGAGAGCTGAGATGAGTTCATTTTGACCTACTGTTTGTACCGCTATTGACCATATTCACACACAGTGGCCATTGTGCTCTTATGTCATGCTCAGGTTCATGTCATGCTCAGGAATCCCATCTTGAGCTAAATGGCTGCAGTGTGAATATGGTACCGTTTCATTTAAATGTGACTTGACTTCTATCCTCGGCTCATGCCAGAACACATTTGACAGGTCTGGACGGTTTGATCCGATGAGCCAGACCGTATCTGTCAAGCTCACATGTAGGCTAAATGCAGAGATTGAAAGGTTTAAAGGGATAGTCCACATTTTTAAAGGACCACACACCAAATTTACTCTGTGAGGCTTGGAAGTAGTTCTGAAAACCACTAAGTTGTATATTCTGTCTAACTTTACTGTATTCTATCTAGTACAAGCCATTCAAATCCCCACGTCCACCTTTTGGTTCCAGTTTCTGGGTGCGCTTGTTGTCAACTCCTGGGTGCTCCTGATAGAGTACTGGTAGGGTTGGGTTATTCCATTACAGTTACAAGTTACCTGCTGAAAAATGTATTTAGTAACTTACTCTAAGTATCACTATATAAAAGTAATGTAATCTGATGATTACTGTCAGTTACTTTTGGATGACCCTAATGCCAATTATGAAAAAATACAAGAGAAAATATATCAATAACATAACTTGTACTTAAGTGCAAATGCATCTTTAACCCTTTCACTACCACACTACAAAGGGTTAACGCTTTCACTACCACACTACAAAGGGTTAACACTTTCACTACCACACTAAAAAGGGTTAACCGTCTGTGTGGTAGTGAAAGGGTTACCATTCTATAGTGTGGTAGTGAAAGGATAAAATCATACAGTATGTGGAGTCAGGGATGGACTCAGACAAAACATTTTATCAAACAGCCCATATTGATATTGCTCAATCCCACGCCGCCCATCAAAGCACGTACAAACTAGGGATGGGCATTTGAAAGAAAAATCCAGATTGATTGATCGCATGCTATACTCAAGTGATCGTGTATTACTCGTAAATGGGAAAAAAACTAAATATTTTGTTCATTTACGTATATGTTTAAGGAAACCAACAAACAGTTATAATCTTACACATCGATTTTTCTCATAGCTACGAGTAATCGATTCCTCACACCCATCCCTAGTACAAACACACCAGCTCGTAATACCACCACTTATAGGCCAATCATAATGGGTGGATAGACCTACTATAAGGCATAATGGGTGGATAGACTTACTATAAGGCATAATGGGTGGATAGACCTACTATAAGGCATAATGGGTGGATAGACCCTACTCTAAGCATAATGGGTGGATAGAGACCTACTCTAATGCAGTGGTACTCAGGCCAAGCATACTGGGTGGATAGACCTACAGTACGCTAAGCATAATAGGGGGATAGACCTGCTCTAAGGCATAATGGGTGGATAACCCTACTCTACGGCATAATGGGTGGATAGACCTATAAGGCATAATGGGTGGATATGGATAGACCTACCCTAAGCATAATGGGTGGATAGACCTACCCTAAGCATAATGGGTGGATAGACCTACTCTAAGGCATAATGGGTGGATAGACCTACTCTAAACATAATGGGTGGATAGACCTACTCTAAACATAATGGGTGGATAGACCTACTCTAAACATAATGGGTGGATAGAGAGACCTACTCTACCGGTCTAGATTAAAGATAAAAGGTGACGAGCCTTCGAAATCGTGGCCCCCAGGCTATGGAATGCTCTGCCCTTGGACCTTAGATCTGTGGTCTTGGTAAACACCTTTAAAAAGCAGCTAAAGACTGCTGTTCAAACAGGCGTTTGGCTAATTATGCTCTGTGTAAATCTTTTATGTCTTTTTATCTGTTTTGTTTTGTCTTTCACGTTTTTAATAATTTTCTTTTACCATGCTGCTATCTTTGCACTTTACTGATGTTTTTACTATGTGAAGCACTTTGTGACCCTGATCTGTGAAAGGTGCTATATAAATAAACATTACTTACTTACTTACTTACTTATTTACTTACTTACTTAATTACTTAATTACTTAATTACTTACTTACTTACTTACTTACTTACTTACTTACTTACTTTTTTTTAAACTTTGGCCATTCCGCTGGCTCTTTTTTGCGTTTATCGCATTTTCTCTGGTCAAGAATGACCGACAGAAACAGGTTTGAATGGGTACAAATAGCGCTCGAGGTACGCGGTGAGCTACTGGAGCTCCCACTTACTTACTTACTTACTTACTTACTTACTTACTTACTTACTTACTTACTTACTTACTTACTTACTTACTTACTTACTTACTTACTTACTTACTCTAGTCTAAGGCATAATGGGTAGATATACCTACTCTAAGGCATAATGGGTGGATAGACCTACTTTAATGCATAATGGGTGGATAGACCTATTTTAAGGCATAATGGGTGGATAGACCTACTCTAAGCATAATGGGTGGATATAGACCTACTCTAAGCATAATGGGTGGATAGACCTACTAGGGCTGACCTTCGAATATTTTTTTGGAATTCGAAGCTTCGGGGCCGAGATTCGATTTTAATTCGAAGCTTCGAAATAAAAAAATAATAATATATATTTTTTTATGTTGTGGGACTTGTACAGCACTTTGTTCAACTTTGTCAGTGCTGTAAAGTTGAAACATTTTTAAATCTTAGACAAACAAAACACTTTGCCATCATGAAATATTGTAAGCCGTCATTTGAGGCTTTATAAAAGCAGCACAATGAACACAAATCTGTCAGTACCGAGTCCGACCTCATCTTAAATAACAAACAGCATTGCTTGTTGTAGTTAACAAAGAGAGGCAGAGTTGATTTAGCAAAAAATAAAAATAAAAAATCATATATATATATATATTCTTTTTTTTGTAATAATCAAATTTTATTTTCATATTCGAATCCCATGCCCATCGAACGAAGCTTCGAAGCTTCTAAGTATTTAAGACAGCCCTAAGACCTACTCTAAGGCATAATGGGTGGATAGACCTACTCTAAGCATAATTTCAGCGACTTCGGGTTATTGAGAAGCGCTATATAAATTAAATGAATTATTATTATTATTATAATGGGTGGATAGACCTATTGATTGATTGATTGAAACTTTATTAACAGATTGCAGAATGGGTACAATACAGTACAGCTCAATACACACAATTGTTAAGGGGATGCAGACCAGAGAAAGACTTTCGTCTTGTTTACATCAGGGTCCCCCATTTTCAATTCATCAGGACATATATGACATACATGACATACAGATAGACAGTACTGCTACATCTATACATTTATGACATACCAGATTTGCAAATACAGTACTGTTTGTGATACAAAAAGAGTCCAGAAAAGAGAGTATACATTTGACGTAGAAACTGTACATTGGAGGAGGTTGGGTAGGTGGGGTGGGGTTGGGGGGGCGGGGGGGGGGGGGGGGGCTGTACATTGGAGGTGGTTGGGTGGAGGGGTGGGTGGGGAACACTGTACAACTGTACAAGCAAAACTGTACATTGGAATATTGACAAAACCATACTTGGTCATTTACTGTACATTGGAGGGGGTTGGGTTAGGACATTTACAGGGGCCAGTTTCGAATTGCAGTCTCCCGTAGGTGTTCTTTGAGAGTGGTTTTGAAAGTGGGTAGTGATTCACATTCCTTTACAGCTTTGGGTAGGGCTACTCTAAGGCATAATGGGTGGATAGACCTACTCTAAGCATAATGGGTGTATAGGCCTACTCTAAGCATAATGGGTGGATAGACCTACTCTAAGCATAATGGGTGTATAGGCCTACTCTAAGCATAATGGGTGTATAGGCCTACTCTAAGGCATAATGGGTGGATAGACCTACTCTAAGCATAATGGGTGTATAGGCCTACTCTAAGCATAATGGGTGTATAGACCTACTCTAAGCATAATGGGTGTATAGGCCTACTCTAAGGCAGTGGTACTCAGGCCAAGCATAATGGGTGGATAGACCTACTCTAAGACAGTGGTACTCAGGCCAAGCATAATGGGGATAGACCTACTCTATAATATTAAGGCATAATGGGTGGATAGACCTTTTTATTTATTTATTTAACCTTTATTTAGACAGATAAAACATTAAGAATAGGTTATTTACAATGTCAATCTGGACCTACTCTAAAGCAGTGGTACTCAGGCGTGGATAACTTAGGAGCCACGCTGACGATAAGTATTTCTGAAAGAGCCACATTTGACAGAAACACCCTAATGCATGTTTTATGGTCCTGTGACCATGTTGAAGAATTTTGGGTGAGGATATGTGATGATCTCTGTGAGACTTTAGAGACTCAAATTCTGTTCAGCCCTAGTTTAATTGTTTTAGGTGATGGATCAGAAGGAGACAAGCACAATAGAAGTTGGATCCAAACTAGCATCATGATAGGCAGCAGACAGATTATTTTAAGAAGATGGAAGAACTATGGAGTGTCTTCAGCCCAAGAATGGGCAAGAGTAGCTGCATTTGAAAATATGTCCTATAAACAGGTTGGAAGAATGGATGCATACAGTATGTTTAAAAAATTAGGCAAATACTTAACCTTGTTGGAGGCCACCTGCCATGGGGTTATACTGTGGGGAGACGCAGTGCTATGTTCAGTGTCTTAATCTACTCATGGAAAAAAACACGTATTTGTCTTGTACTGGCTTGTCTCAGAAATGCTTTGTTTGTTAAGATATGTCTTGTTCTAAACACCTGCATATGGTGGAGGGTATCTCTGTTGACAACTAAGGCCAGTTGACCTATCTCAAGCCCCACCCTCTTTTCTTGATCCTCCAATCACAACTGAAAGCGACAGTTTTGTACCAGTAGGCTACTGTTAATGTATTACTAACATTACCATGGCGACCTTAACTATTAATACACATGCCAAAATCACAAGCAGTGTATTATTGTCATTAATGGTTTCCCCTGGCAATTCAAATGCCTCAAGTGTCCCTGTAGACAGCTCACCAGCACAAAGTCTGTTGATATAGTGAAGTCCAAAACAACTGTACTGTAGTAGCCTAAAGTCCATAACCCTATAAATATAACCATGTAGTAAATTCCATAACCATATAAATATAATAATGTAGTAAAGTCCATAACCATATGAATATAATAATGTAGTAAAGTCCATAACCATATAATAATGTAGTAAAGTGCATAACCATATCGTGAGATCCGACTTGTTTTTCATATGTGTAATAATAATAAAAAAATCATTTTGTATAGCGCTTTTCAATGACCCAAAGTCGCTGACATAGCGACTTTACTAAATAGGCAAAAAACAAAGAAAACAGAACCACAGGGAAACGGAGAACAATATGAATACACAAGAACATAAAAACACGAGTAACGGATAACAAATACAGGAGTCAGTAGGGGAGATATATAATGTAAATATCTGAGCCCCCTGCTGTACTCACTATACACACATGACTGTGTGGCCAAGTTCAGCTCCAACTCCATAGTGAAGTTTGCGGACGACACAGTGGTGGTGGGGCTGATCTCGGACAACGACGAGAAGGCCTACCGGGAGGAGGTTGAGGTACTGGAATGCTGGTGCCAGGACAACAGCCTGCTCCTGAACATTGGTAAAACCAAGGAGCTGATCGTGGATTTTTGGAGGAGACAGCAGGAGACACACACACCACTGAGGATAAACGGGGCTACCGTGGACAGGGTGAGCAGCTTCAAGTACCTGGGGGCAGTGTTGGGAAAGTTCACTTTCTACATGAACTAGTTCAGTTCACAGTTCACACATTTTAAAATGAACTAGTTCAGTTCATAGTTCAAAATAAAAAAATTTGAACTAAAGTTCATGGTTTCAAAAATGAACTAATTTATAGTTTATACTTTATAGTTCTTTTTTCAATACGTTGCTGCAAGCTATTATTTTTCAAATGTATTGCCACAACCCATAATAGAACCACAGAATACTGGCATTTCCATAACGCTTTGCTGCCCCCCATTCAGTCCACACTACTAGCAGCTGCAGCTTTCATCTCTACAGTATATTTTCAAAAACATGAGGAAAAACGTGCTTCTTGAATGGTCTTTATTAAGTATAATAATCTAAATATACTTAAAGTACCAAAGTGAAAGTAGTCAATTTGTGCAAACATATAAACATGTGCCGACATAACTCTGTACTAACACAACACGAGGTAGGAACCAGGCTGAGGTATGAAACTAAGGTTGTACCTCAAAGTTCAATATTCAAAGTGCAAAACATTTACAGACTTTAACTAAAACTCTTTTAAATGCTCTTACGCTGACGCTGTAGAGTCTGACTCTGAGCGAGTGCAGACCCTTCTGAAAGTGCGAGTGCTGCTGCTCTACTACCAGACTCCCCGAAGCCCCGCCCAGAGCGGTTGCCAGATTGTGTGGTTTTCAGCATTATTTTAAAGCCTGTTTACGGTGTGTTTTAACTGGGTTTTCGGCTGAAAGGCATATGAAATCTGGCACACGTTTGAACGCCGTTATAATATAGTGCTGAGAATGAACGCACTTTTGAACGCCGTTATACAGCGCTGAGAATGAATGTGTTCTCAATTACGTTCATTTAGGGGGGAAAACATCCGTTCAGTTCACGTTCGCCCAAAATACGAACACGTTCACGAACGATCGTTCATTGAACGCGTTCAGGTACATCACAGAGGACCTGACATGGACAACACACATAGACTCAGTCGTAAAAAAGGCGAAGCAGCGTCTCTACCACCTGAGACAGTTAAGGAAGTTCAGAGTATCTGGGAAGATACTCCAGTCCTTCTACTCCGGAGCTGTAGAGAGCATCTTGACTGGAAACATCACCGCCTGGTATGGAAACAGCACGGCACAGGACAAGAAGGCCCTACAGAGAGTGGTGCGCTCAGCCGAGCGTACCACGGGTATTGCACTACCAACCCTGCAGGTCCTATACAACAAGAGGTGCAAATCCAGAGCCTGCAGGATAATGAAAGACCCTCACCACCCCAACAACAGCCTGTTCATGCTGTTGCGGTCAGGCAAACGCCTGCGAACACCAGTAACTAGGACAGAGAGACTTCGGCTCAGCTTCTTCCCCCAGGCCATCAGAGCCTTGAACACTGAACTCTCCACGCACAAGCACACATGAGCACACACACAACACACACACTGTACACGCTCACACACTAGCAGCCACTTTAACATGAGCACACACACACTCATACTGCACACGCTCACACTTATGGTCACTTTACAGAAGGAAAGGTCACTTTAAGAATAGTATAGTATAGCTTGAGATTGTAAAATATAGCATTGTATAGCAGTGTACATAAAGACCCAGTGCCTCATCCGTAGCTAACAGTGTATTGCACTACCACAGGACCTAGCATGTCCTACCATGCTCTGTAAATAACTCATGTACAGATACCGATATGCCCTACTTTGTTACTTGTTATTGCACAATGTTGTTCTATTGGATGCTTATTATATATTACTATTGTAATTATGAACATCGTTGCGGGCAAGACCCCCCGCATTTCATTGTATACTTGTATGCCGTGACAAATAAAAGTCTTGTATCTTGTATCTTGAATATCTGTAGATGACAGCAGACATCTACTCTGACGGATCTATAGATCTTAACTCATTCTGCGCCATCGCTTAATGCGCGAGAGGGCGCTAGAACGCCACCGCTTTAATCAATGGGCGGACTGCGAGATTTGCAAGTGCTTAAAATATATCTTAAATTATAGCTATGGGTCTAATACACCCGTCGATTATCAGTGAGTTGCTTCCAGTCAACATGTACAAAACTGATAGTTTTTTCATCCGTACAGTTCCGTTTTATACCGTTTTGAATATGAATATAGTTTTGGTGATTCTTAGTAATCCCAGGAAAAGACGCGATAATAGCCCTTTAGTGGAATACACTAAACACGTTGTAATTTATCTAATCATCCTGAAATCAACGCTAGATCCTCGTTATTATCCTTCCTCATGCAAGAATGAAAAGGGCCTCGTAGTGCAAGGCTCCCCCAGTCCCCTCCTGCACCCAACGGCACACAGCCACACACAGACACACACAGACAGCCGCGATCGCGGTAGAAAGAAATATCAGATCAACGCAAGATTGGATATATAGAGTCCTTACCTGGTATCTGATGTAATGCAAAAGAAATAATCCAATTATCTGATCGCCATTCCAAATACTGCTCGTGGAGGTCCGTCCCACATTACCGAGCGTTACACACTGACGGGCGGGCGGGGTTACTGTTGCATGCCATCGTTGTATAGGCCTACCTCGCCTGAGTATTTAAACCCCGCCCGGCTCGGATCGTCCCAGAAAAGAAACTACACCATTTATAATGGAGTGCAATACCAGCTGGACGGCTGTATTTGACCTTTTGCGAGCTCAGACCCATTCCCAATGATAACATCAAGCTGGATGAATGAAAATGAATGGATATCGCTAATAAAAGAAATAACGATTAAAACCCGACTATACACGTGATTGGCGCTGAACGGTCAGCGAGTTAACCCGACTATCATCGGGTCTGGCGTTGAATGAGTAGGAGACAGCCAGTGTGTGTTTCCACAGTAGACGGTGATAGAGCCACAGAGCAGGGTGTGTGAGTGATAGAGCCAAGGCATAACAGAAAATATTGTTTGTTTCCTGTTGGTTGTCAGTTAAGGCCATGGGTAGGTAGGGATTTTTTTAATTTTTTTTATTCTTTCCCACGGCGACTATGGATAGGGAATTTCTTTATTTAATTAAAATGTTCACAACAACATGGATGCATGTACTCTGCCAGCATGTTTAATATCCATAATACTAAAGGTTTGACTAAGATTTTTATGAAACTTTATTGTAAAATGTAAACATTTTTTTTGTTGTAACTTAAAAATTTTTTTTAACTCATAAAATAAATTGGGTCGCACCTAAATCGGCAGGGTCGGTCGGCAACCGGAAACAAACAATTTTTTCTTTTAGGCCAAAGGTCATCGGCCGAGGTGTTAACATCAACAGAGATAGCAGGCCGCTGGTAGGGGAAGGATCAGCGGTGTCAACACTGTTGCTATAGTAACAGTTAAGAGAGAGAGAGGGAGCCGTTGCTATGGCTCACAGCCGTTGCTAGGGAAATACACTCCATAGCTGGGGGTTCTTCTGGGTTGAGTCAGACTAGGAAACAAAGCTGACGGGTAGACACGTTGACAGAGAGACAGAGCAATAGCTGGAGGGTGTTGGAGGGGCCTCCCCTCTCCCCTCCTTAGCCTCGAGGTAGCGAGCTTCGGCTAACCGGGTAGGCTTTTGGCTAACCACTAGGCCTCAACCATCTTCGAACTGATAGCAGGAGAGACCGGTAGATTTAAGGAATTCAATAGACCTTCAAAGAATTTTCCAAACTGTTTTCCATCTGGTACAGAGGCTATGTTTATAGAATACACTTCAACCTCAAGGAAAGGTATCACGTTTCCAGTGTGTCGTTTTCTTCTGAGTCGGATGCAGTAACGGGGCAGAGAGAGGGTATCAGTCAGTACGAGGAGTAAGGTATAAACAACACAACGCAGACATCACGGGAAACAGAGAGATTACTGGCTGAAAATCCGATTATCCAACAATATACATATAATAATGTAGTAAAGTCTATAACCATATAAATATAATAGTGTAGTAAAGTCCATAATAATATAAATATAATAGTGTAGTAAAGTCCATAACCATATAAATATAATAATGTTGTAAATTCCATAACCATAGAAATGGAATAATGTAGTAAAGTCAACCATAGAAATAGAATAATGTAGTAAAGTCCATAACCATAGAAATAGAATAATGGAGTAAAGTCCATACCATAGAAATAGAATAATGTAGTAAAGTCCATAACCATAGAAATAGAATAATGTAGTAAAGTCCATAACCATAGAAATAGAATAATGTAGTAAAGTCCATAACCATAGAAATAGAATAATGTAGTAAAGTCCATAACCATAGAAATAGAATAATGTAGTAGACTACAGAGCCTGCAGTTTTAGATGATATCTCCCTGTTTAAACGCCATTCCACATTTAGTTTTAGTTTTTTGAATGCCGTTTAAAGTAAACTGAGATCAGTTTAAAACACACACCTACAAGCACAAAATGGGTTAAAGACAGTCAATCTCTAAATTGCGACAAGTCAAAATTAGATCGTCATGGTCCTTTTAAGAAGCAACCGGATTTGTCACAAGCTGGGGGTCATTTTATTCCACACGAAAAGCACTTCAGTGTTTATGTGCAATTGTTTCATTTCAGCTCAGTGTGAGAGGCTACTGCGTTTTGCTGTCATTTACGGTCGCGCTAGTTTCTCTCCTCTGCCCCCCCCCCCCCCAGACACACACAGAGGAGCAGAGGAGAGGCCGGTGAAGTGAAGATAAAGTGTGAAAGTCCCCAAATGTCTGATAGTCAGCCCAAAATATAATAATTTATTTCTTTATTCCTTATTTCTTTTTTTTTAAACACACCCAACCTGAATTTGGCGACTGGTGAGGGTGCTAGAAGCTCTGTTGGCAGTGCTGATGGGAGGGATATAGTCCTGGACAGAACTCTAGCAGCTGTCCTGCTGATGGGAGGGATATAGTCCTGGACAGAACTCTAGCAGCTGTCCTGCTGATGGGAGGGATATAGTCCTGGACAGAACTCTAGCAGCTGTCCTGCTGATGGGAGGGATATAGTCCTGGACAGAACTATAGCAGCTGTCCTGCTGATGGGAGGGATGCTAGTCCTGGACAGAACTCTAGCAGCTGTCCTGCTGATGGGAGGGATATAGTCCTGGACAGAACTCTAGTCTCCTGCTGATGGGAGGGATATAGTCCTGGACAGAACTCTAGCAGCTGTCCTGCTGATGGGAGGGATATAGTCCTGGACAGAACTCTAGTCTCCTGCTGATGGGAGGGATATAGTCCTGGACAGAACTATAGCAGCTCTCATGCGGAGCGGACAGGCTTTGATCCATGGCTGTCAGAGAGATACAAATGTACACTTTTCAACTCCATACAATGTTGTTGACTCAAGGTAACAGCTACACCGCAGCCCATCCTCATCCAGCCCAGTACATCAAAACCTTTTCCTGTGGTCCGACCTCTGTAGGATCCAACTAAAACAAGGCAGACCTGGCGTAGCTAGTGTGGAACCAATATTTAGGCTCATAGACAGATCTCCATGGTTAATATAAATGTAATAATAATACAACATAGGAATCAAATACGAATATTGAGCTCTTCAAGCTACATGCCGAGGGCATGTTCTTTGGGGATCCTCCGTAGGACACTGACCGAAATCTCATTGAGACTCCAGGAACAAAGGGGCAAGGAGATGTTCGTGGAGGACAGGGTTGATATTTCAAACAAAGAGAGATAGCGGTTGAAGGGAGGATACAACTTCCACACTAGCCATGGTTTTGTCGAGGTCCAGGTCTCAATGATTCCCAGGTCTACTTGGATTTGGGTCTGTGTTTTTTTTTCCCAAAATGGATTGATCTTTTTCAGATATGGATAGGAAAAGCAAAGGCTGGGTAGTAGAGCTGGGCAATTAATCGAGTTTAAATTTCAATTACGATTTGGCCTCCCACGATCATCACGAAGGATGATTTTATTATGATTCACAAATCGAGATAAAAACGATTATTGTGCCACATGCCGTGTTGCTCTTATTTATCACTTGTCTTGTAAATGCAGTGCACCCTTCCTTCACAGTGGTGCGCTCCGCCCCCCCCCCCCCCCCCCCCACCCACAGTAGTTTCAGCTGGTGTTGAGAGGGAGGGAGCCACGGTGTGTTTCTCCAGTTATTTTTTAAAAGTCTTTAGTAACTTATAGAAGATGACAGAAAGGCAGCCTTTGGTCGTGAAGAAAGATAGAACAAATCGTCGTCATATGATGTCCTCAAATCAATTAGTAATCGTGTTTGATAATAGTGATTTCAAGATAAATCTAAATAATCGTGATTATGATTTTTGCCATAATCGGGTAGAACCTCTGGCCCAGGACCCATACATTTAGAAACACTGGTCTCGACTCTCGACGGCTGGCATCCCCGGTCTCGACGGCTGGCATCCCCAGAATCCCCGGCTTGCCGCAGTCCTGCAGCTCTGTGGCAAGGTCAGACGCCTCTCCCCGATCGTCCTGACCCTGATATCCCATTTCCGTCCCGTCTGGGGACGAGGCGCGCCTGTCTCAGAGGCACCTGCAGCTCTATCGTGGTGCAGAAAGCCCCCCCCCCCCGTCTCCCCCCCATCCCTGCGAGACACTCGTCACACGCCTCCGTCTCCCGCAAACGAGCTGTGATTGAGGCGATTGGGATTTCCAGAGACTGTCACAATCATTTTGATTGGAAAATAGATGGGAGATAATGGGAGAGACAGGTCTGTTATGAGAGCCCTGTCAGCGGTGAGATAATGTGCCAGAGTGAGGAGGTTAAAGACACCGCTTCCTTGTTAATAATTAATTGCTGTCCATGTGGCCGATCCACTCCAATGCTCCTAGTCATCACTTGATAATTGCTTTACATTTAATTTGGCTTTAGAGAGTGTTTTCCCTGCTGGGTAAATTGTGCTTAAAGTTAATATGGACTCTCTCTAGACAGCAGCTCGGTCAGAAACCCATGACAAGTTGCCTGAAGATTGACTTGGTATACGGTGGGCTACTTTATGACTTCTTGTTTCATCTGCATATAACCCATAGCTCTGTATGATAGCATGTACAATAATGCTGTATATACCGTATATATATATATATATATATATTAGGGATGTCCGATATTATCGGCCTACCGATATTGGCAGTAAAAAGTGATATCGGAAAATATCGGTATCGGTTTAAAAAAAAAATCTTTAATTTAAAAGTTTTTTTTTTTTACATTTCTATAACCTTTATTTACCCAGGCAAGCAAGTAACAACAAATTCTGATTTTATTTATTGTCAAAAGTATGCATAATGTTGTGTTAATTCCACAACAAGAGATATGTAATGGATAAGGTCATTGTCGCAAAATAATTGACCGACACGGAGTTCTTTAAACGTAGTGAAGGTCAATTATTTTGCGACAATGACCGAGTATAGCTATACATTATCCCGCTTATTACATGGCTAACTTACTAACAATATACCTAATTCATTTTACACCATCGACAAGACGAGATCAAATGCAGACACAGTTGTTCTGTGGCTCCGTCCGCTGTCAGCCCAAATAAAGTTATTATTATCGCCGGCAGGTGTGTGGACTGATTGCACTGATGTCAGTGGGCTTGATTGCTACAGCTGCGCACAGCGGTCATTATTGCTCGGCAGAGGTCCGTTATCGAGTAATAACGGACCTCTGACGAGCGCTATTGACCAATCACAATCAAGCATTTCGGCGAATGTGAAAACGCCATGTATTAATTACCTGAAATTATTCCGTTTTTTGGGGGGGGGGAACCCTGCATATATCGGTATCGGTTGATATCGGTATCGGAAATTAGGAGTTGGACAATATCGGTATATCGGTATCGGTAAAAAAGCCAATATCGACCTAATATATATGCTTTTTTACCGATACCGATATACCGATATTGTCCATTATTACTCGATAACGGACCTCTGCCGAGCAATAATGACCGCTGTGCGCAGCTGTAGCAATCAAGCCCACTGACATCAGTGCAATCAGTCCACACACCTGCCGGCG
This sequence comes from Notolepis coatsorum, assembly GCF_963971535.1. Lineage (NCBI taxonomy): Eukaryota > Metazoa > Chordata > Actinopteri > Aulopiformes > Paralepididae > Notolepis > Notolepis coatsorum. The sequence continues at coordinate 84,641,370 of NC_140166.1, read as the reverse complement.
ATAATAATAACTTTATTTGGGCTGACAGCGGACGGAGCCACAGAACAACTGCGTCTGCATTTGATGATGATCTCGTCTTGTCGATGGTGTAAAATGAATTAGGTATATTATTAGTAAGTTAGCCATGTAATAATTGGCTTTTTTACCACCCCACCTACCCAACCTCCTCCAATGTACAGTTTCTTCGTCAAATGTATATACTCTCTTTTTTAGACTCTTTTTGTATCACAAACAGTACTGTATTTGTAAATCTGGTACGTCATAAATGTATAGATGTAGCAGAACTGTCTATCTGTATGTCATGTATGTCATATATGTTATGATGAATTGAAAATGGGGGACCCTGATGTAAACAAGATGAAAGTATTTCTCTGGTCTGCATCCCCTTAACAATTGTGTGTATTGAGCCGTACGTATTGTACCCATTCTGTAATCCAATGGTCTGACAAAAAAATTATGGTGATCATGACAAACCAATTACATAATCCAACATATGTGTAACGAACTAACATATTCCAGTTGACTATCTTTTTTGGAGGATTCGTTCAAAAGCTATTCATACTTCCATTTGTCTATCTATGGCGGATTCATTCAGACAGAAAAAAAAAGTTATTCGGTTGTGGGAGGGATCTGGGGTCACGTGGAGTGTGTTATACGAAATAACAACGTCTAACTTGACTGTTTCAGCCAATCAGAATCAAGAAATTTGCATGCCATTGTATAATAGAAAATAAATGGGTGGCTGCCGCCTGTTGGAGATTTGTACTCTACTGAGCTCAGCTTTCTACAATTCTAGTTTATCATGTTTTTAAAGCAAAAACTTGCAGACCAAAAACTTGTCACTAGACCCTGACATCTAACATATAGCCTGTAGTCGGTAAACTGGGTCACAAAAGAATAAGTACAATAGATACATATTTCTGAGAAAGTATTGCTTCCCCCAAAACTTCTAGACCAAACAATGAGCCAGCCGGCGATTGTACTGTGACGTACTTGTCAGTACTGCAGGTGTGAAGTGCTAACCTAATAACAACAGGCTGCCCTTCCCTGTGTGTCATCTCCTAGATGAGCCGCGAACCCTGTCCCTCACCCCCGATGCGAGCAGATGTTTCTGGAGCGGGTATGAAAATGGCCGCCCAGCGGAGCTCGGGGAACAGCCAGGGGAGGAAGGTGCCTCACGCCCGCATGGGCCAGGAGGTCGACCTCCAGGTACACCTCGGTGCATCGACTTCCTCCGGTATCTCCTCCTCACGCGGGTGACCTCTGTAGCGTTCCCCATCTGCACTAGAGGAGGATCACACTCCACTTTGCTCCAGAATACGCCCCCCCCCCCCCGCCTTCCTCTGGGAGTTTGAATGTTCTCTTTGCCAAATCCACAGCAGGCAGTGCGCAGCCTTGCATGGGCAGAGATAATGATCAAGTTAATTAGACCTGAGATTGAATGAACTGCGGCAGCAACTTAATCATTTGTAACTTGATTAGAAATACTATATTCTGCAGCTCTGGAGACCAGAAAACCTTCCCCTCTTTTCACAGTGATCCACATCCACTCTGGCATTCAGGTCTTGAGTTAATGTTGCATCAAAAGCAGTGAAATCAACAAAAAAACTCATAAAGTCTTAATATCTGAGATGAGCCGAGGGGTAAGCGCTCTGTTATCCCGCCCGCCTCGCGCCGCCTTCGCAGGAGTGGATTTGTGTTTACGTACGTATCTCCAGTGGTGGAAGAAGTACACCGTTCCTTTACTTAAGTAAAAGTAGAAATACCCAGATAAATGAGTACTCCATAAAAGTCCTAAATTCTACTTAAATAAAAGTAAAAGTATTTGCAATTGAATGTACTTAAGTATCTAAACTACGTAAAAGTATGCTTTCTACATTGCTAAAGGTGATGTTAAAGTGGTATGTGGTCCAGTTATGCTGCTCTGATTAAAGGTGATGTTAAAGTGGTATGTGGTCCAGTTTTGCTGCTCTGATTACATGTTATGTTAAAGTGGTATGTGTTCCAGAATGCTGCTCTCATTAAAGGTTATGTTAAAGTGGTATGTGGTCCAGTTTTGCTGCTCTGATTACATGTTATGTTAAAGTGGTATGTGTTCCAGTTATGCTGATCTGATTATGTCCTCTTGAAGTTGACAGGCTTCAAATCTGAAAGTAAATAATCTTCATACATCTTCTTTTTCTTCAAAGTAGCTAGTATCTGATGGGTTCAGATACATGTAGTGGAGTAAAAAGTACAATATTTCCTTTGAAATGTATTGGAGTAAAAGTATAAAGTTCCCTAAAATATTCACGTAAAGTACAAGTAGCTTGAAATTGTACTGAAGTACAGTACTTGAGTAAAAATACTTAGTTACTTTCCACCATCTATTAACTCATTGAGAGCCACGCCCTTTTCCCATCTGCACTGGCTAGCGCCAGCTTTTCTTGACCATTTTCACGATATTTCACGATCTTTGCAGAGCTATTGTATATTCTATATTATAGCTATGGAGACAATAGTATGGCTCATTTGACAGACACTATTTCTAGTCCAACATGTAATTTTCTTTTGTTTCTATACACTGTAGTTTGTAGTTTATTACACACTAAACATCGCCCATTTCCAAAATAATCCAGTCTTTTTCCATAGATCGCGAGATAAGACGCATTATATGCAATAAGCCCAAATCGTTCTGGTTGATCCCCTGAAACCCCAAATACTCCCAAATCAAAAGGTATATACCATGTACACATGTGCCTTCACAAAATCATCAAATCGTGCGATCGTTAGAAAAAGCTTGGTTTAGGTCCGGTGAAATAAGACACTGTGTTCGTTACAGAAACATGTTTCAGGTTCGGTAAAATAGACATAGGGGGTCCTTACCTTAGCCAGAAGGTACTCCAAAAAGAATAATTCCAATGATCTCATCGGCGATTGCGATTACTCGTTTATATGTAATTACTCGTGTTTACGGGAAGCTATAGGTTTTGAGGCGAGCAGATCTCCTAGCGATTGCTCTGCAAGAGCTCCTCCCCCTCAGAGCGAGTCTTGACAGTCCAAAAGGTAGGCGATACTGCCACCTGGTGAGATTCGATCGGCATTGCAATTCCAACGTAGGCAAATGAGCCAGGGACACCTAGAATGATCCGGATGACCGTTTAGAACGGGGATCAAAGGAAAAAGATTAGGGATGCTCGATATTGGCTTTTTTACCGATACCGATATACCGATATTGTCCAACTCTTAATTTCCGATACCGATATCAACCGATACCGATATATGCAGGGTTCCCCCCCCCCCAAAACGGAATAATTTCAGGTAATTAACATTACATATGTCTTGTTGTGGAATTAACACAACATTATGCATACTTTTGACAATAAATAAAATCAGAATTTGTTCTTACGTGCTTGCCTGGGTAAATAAAGGTTATAGAAATGTAAACGAATATTTTTTTTTAAACCGATACCGATATTTTCCGATATCACATTTTAATGCCAATACTCGCCGATAATATCGGTAGGCCGATAATATTGGACATCCCTAAAAAAGATCAAAGGATCTAAAAACGTATTATTACATTTTTGGCGCTCAAGCGTTGGCGGTGAAACACGTATTATTATGTGTTTGGCCGTCAAAGAGTTAACGGTTCCTTATTTTTTTTTATCCGCATAGCAAATATACAAGTTCGGAAGGAAATTGGGTGAAGGTAGCTTTGGGGTCGTCTGTGAAGCCACCCACATTAAGACGCAGAAGAAATGGGCCATTAAGAAGGTGAAAAAAGAGAAGGTGAGTGAGTTTGTGACTCTCTTTCCTGTTTCCTGTTGTTTGATGTGAGGGACGGGGAATGCACACTGAGAAAATCACTCCCACCTAGGCCTGCACAATTCTTGCTAAACTGTGAATCACGATTTCTCTCTCTAAGAATTGAGATCACGATTCTCTCACATGATTCTTATTTTGTCATAATTTAAAAAAAGTTAAGTAAAAAGTAAATTAGATTTTTCTAAGTAAAAAATACAATAAAAAATCTAATTTAGAAATGAGATCGCATAGGTCTATGAATCGAGAACGCGATTCTTTTCCGATTAATTGTGCAGCCCTACTCCCACCTAAACAAACCTTTAACACAGAGTTGACCTGTTGACCTTACAGCCCGGGAGTTCGTCCGTCAAAATGCTGGAACAGGAAGTGAGCATTCTCAAGAGTGTGGATCATCCTCACATAATACATCTAGAAGAAGTCTATGAGACACCCAAGGTAAGCCGTGCTGACTTTTAAAAAGGGGGCACTTCACCAATGAAAACAATGTTGATTTATGTTGCACGTAATCAAACAGTTTTGCGCAGATTCATTTAGTTTGACGGTTGTTGAGAGTGAATGAGTTTGAATATGGCTAGTGGCAGTGATGTCATCGGGGACCTTGAATCCTTGTGTTGTGTTAATTACAGCTCAATGAAATGATAAGGTAGCAGTCCCGGTAAGACAAGGTGTTGCTATTATTTCATCTACATCCATTCATCGAGCTGTAATTACACAAGGATCCAATGTCCCTGATGACATCACTGGTGAGTGGTGACCATATTCAAACTCATTGACTCTCAACTGTCAAACTAAATGGATGTGTGCAAAACCAAGTTTTTTGGATGTGTGTGAGATGTGCAAAATAAATCACCATTGTTTTTTTGGTGAAGTGTCCCTTTAAGTACCAAACGCCAAGGCAAACCAATTAAGAGAACATGTTCAGTGTAGTGCATGCAGGAAGTATCTTAATTCCGCAGTTTTGCGCGTGTGACGTGCGTGTGTGTGTGTGGCCTTGTACGCCTAGACTGCGTGCAATGGATATTGCAGAAAGACCATGGTTGAGCACACACACCCTGGTCTGTTGTATAGTGACAGTATTGTCTCTTGTAGAGCATGTATCTGGTTACTGAGCTGTGTGACGGAGGTGACCTGAAGGAGCTGCGCAAGGGGAACGAGCTCTTCACGGAGGAGTGGACGAGGCACGTCATCAGCAGCCTTGCCGACGCCATTGTCTACCTGCACAAGAATGGTAAACGGCTCGGGCCGGGATGCAAAACCTTGCCCAGTCACCGCGTGTGAAATCACAGTACATGTATTTGTACATTTCATACTGTTTTATGTGTCCTGTTTTTATGTTTGGGGACAACGGATGGAAATTAGCCTCGTGTGTGTGCTGTGCGCTAAGGCTGCCTCACTAAGCCACTTCTCCACGCATTTATTTCGTTTAGCAATAGGAATACATCAAACCAACAATAAATAATATCATAGAGAAGAAGACAGTATATGGCATATTAATACAGTATATTGTTACGGTCGAACCAAGTGGTCAAATGTGTCAGTACCCCAGAACAGACAGACACAGCAGGAGACAGATGTATAAATAAACCAGATTTAATATACAAAAGGGAAAAACAGGGGAATAAACGAATCAATCCTAACGGGACCTAAGTGGGGGGAGTTTGTGGGTGCCAGTGGTGTAAATGTAAATGAGGTGTGTAAGACAGCATAGGCGGCTGGTGAGCTGGACATTAGTGTAGGCTACAGATCGGATAGTACTCGCGCGGAGCGCGCACAATTCTTCCCTTTTCTTTTTTGCTTGCACGCAAACGGTGCTGTCCAGGTTCTGATTTCATACAATACACACACCCACTAGGCTACTACAGCGAGCCCCACTCATTTCATATAGTGCAAATTAATTGTTCAAATGAAGGCATCCAATATGATGAACCATTGTCTTACCTTAATGCAACAAAATAAAAATGCGACGTTTTGCGCATCAATGATCTTTTCTGCTTTATTTTAAGTTTGTCTGTGAGATCACTTTCAATGTGAAGCGGACTCGGAGTTGACTCTCTCCTGGCGCATATTGTTGTTCTTCTTAGCCAGTTTCGGATGCGCCTCATTGGGAAAGACCGTTCAAAAGTTGCGGTGCCGACGGCAATGAAGGAAACGTTTTCCGTAATTTGGATCTCATCATGCTTTGAAAACAATGTACATAGTAGCTCTAAAAAGTTTCCACGGTTTGATTAACTCTGACTCAGTCTCATCATGCCCTCGTAGAGCAAGCCCTTGGCCTCAGGTGATCCGGTGTTATGCCCAGGCGGCATGTAACTTGGAATGGAGTTCCAGGTCTTGGCAGCTCTCACGGAGAGGGCTGATTTGCTAAATGTACTTGTTTTATTGTTTTATTGTTTTATTGTGGATCCCCATTAGCTACACCAAAGTGAGACTACTCTTCCTGGGGTCCAAACAATTGTTTGGACCCCAAACAATTGGGTCCTTAATGGAACAGCCAAGTCACCCGGTACAACAGTTCTGGTGAACCTGGAGGTGAAAAAATCGGAAAGTGGGGGTGGGGCTAGACCATGGAGGATTTTGAAGACCAGACTGGCATCGGTTAGTTTGATGATGCGGCGTGATTGGTTACTGCCTGCAGTCTGGAATGTTAAACGGCCACCACACCTACTGCCATTGACACCTTGGTTGGCCGACCCTTGCGTATTGTCACCACCGGGCTGCAGCGGCCCACACACACACAATATTGTAGCCTAGGCTGCCTATAATAATGCACAGACTGGGGCTGCCGGTTTGGGTAGGCATAGCCTAGCCTGGCCTTATATACCCGCCGCCTATGAGACAGTATAATGTATGTGTGTGGATGCGTGTGTCTAACGTGTAAAACTAATGTGTTGTAATAATGTAGATGTGCCGGGCTGTTGTTCGTTTGCGTGTACTAACCAGTCCAGTAACAGAGGGAGGGGGAATATCCAAGTATAACGTCCATCCGTGCGTCCCGAGACGCCAGTGCGCAAGCGAGAGCGGTATCCTTGAAGGAGAGAGGCGAAAACAACGTCGGTTAGCAAAAGAAACGGATGACCCAAAACACTGGGGAAAACAAAGTAACAAAGCCGGGTTAGACAACGACACAAGTGAAATAATGCTACGACTTGAATAACTACTTAAGGTCAAACTAACCACAAGTGATCAGTACGAACAAGCACTGAATGATGGTCTGTCGGGCTTCTTATGGAGCAGGTGTCTCTGCCTCCGCGTGCGCCCAGCTGTTTCCGATTGCGTCTGATTAGGCTTGACGAGTTGTGATGAGGTGGGAGTCGCAACATATATTCCACTATACAGTAGTTATATCCGCGGCAATCAGTTTAGTTCTTATTTATTTAGTTTGCAGTGTGTGTGTGTGTGTAATGCTCACGATGCCTCATTGAATCAGGACTATAAATGCAAAACGTAATTATTAATGATACAAATATTGTCGTATTAATTATCATTATAATTATTTAATTCCACGGATGTCTGTAGTATCGACAATCCCCAATGACTTGTCCCGGAGAAAGCTGTTGGAACCACGGACACACACCGGTCTGTCCGACTTACGACTTTTCGAGTTCGTAAACCCTACATGAATCCTACAAAGAATTCCTTGGTAACTTTTACGTATGTCCGTTCGAGAATGAGGACCATTTATATCTACATGGGAGGTCAGAGGGTATCATGAGGAGAACAACCTGGCACTCTATATATCCAAACACTGTTTACTAGGGGTGTAACGGTACACATATTAAACCGTTTCAGTACTGGACCTCCGGTTCAGTACGCACTGTGTACCGAACGAATGCAACAGTACGTTAACCACTAACGGAACACACGTGCAGAACTTTCTTTTGTGTGCAGAATTTTATTCAAAACTCCCAAGTTCAAACATCACCCCTGAAGCCAAACTTTCCCCCACTGTACCGAAAACCCATACAAAACCGAGGTATGTACCGCACCGTGGTTTTTGTGTACCGTTACACCCCTACTGTTTACACCTACATGGGAGGTCAGCATGTGTGGAGTAAACTGTGAATGTGGTATCACAGCGCAGTCAAATTGCTTTGCCCTCGTTGACGTGTGATAATCAGCAAGATGATTCCACACTATTATGGCTCTCAGTCATTATAGAACCTGGCTTATTATGATAATAATGAGATAATAATGAACAACTGCCAGGGAAAAAATTTGTACAAATTTTAATTGAGTCTGAGGGGTTTATTTGAAGATGCTATGTTTTCCCCTTCTAATGGTGAAATCTCTAGTTAGAGGTAATTTAGGACGTTGCTTGGCAATGAGACACCATTACATGGGGCTAATGAGTCATTTACAAGGAGCTGGGGAGGAATACTGATTAATAGGTGTGCTTCCACACCGGGAGTCCCTCTGTGCTGCTGCTGCTATGGCTTGCCTCAATAGCGACTAATGATACCAAAGGGAATGGGTTGGCTTTAACTTCCCAATATACTGTAGGTGTGTAAGCAAGGAGCCTTAATGTTGCAGTGTTGTGAGCAGTCACGGTCATACAAGTCCAACCTCAGCAGTTGACTTGATAAGTGTTTTGTCGTTTGTCCATTTGATTTACAATCGTGTTGTTATCGTGGTCCAATGGACATATTCGGTGCCAGCTTTTCCCTTGACACGTTAGTTACTATGTCTTTGTGTTTACGCCTTTCCCACCACAGGCATAGGCTAATTACACTACACTGTGCACACACATCGTACGATTACAAAAGGATCTTATAGCAGAGAAAACAATATTGGAGAGGGTCACTGTCACAAAATCACTTTAACAGAGTTGAACTTTAAGACTCATCATCCTACCATGTCCCTCTAGTCCTCTTTGACACTGTCCTTCCCATCGTACCATGTCCCTCTAGTCCTCTGTGACACTGTCCTTCCCATCCTACCATGTCCCTCTAGTCCTCTGTGACACCGTCCTTCCCATCGTACCATGTCCCTCTAGTCCTCTGTGACACCGTCCTTCCCATCGTACCATGTCCCTCTAGTCCTCTGTGACACTGTCCTTCCCATCGTACCATGTCCCTCTAGTCCTCTGTGACACTGTCCTTCCCATCGTACCATGTCCCTCTAGTCCTCTGTGACACTGTCCTTCCCATCCTACCATGTCCCTCTAGTCCTCTGTGACACTGTCCTTCCCATCCTACCATGTCCCTCTAGTCCTCTGTGCCACTGTCCTCAAGCACACACTCATGCTGCACACGCCCCCACACTTATGGCCACTAAGGAAAGGTCACTTTAAAAATAGTATAGTATAACCGGAGATTGTATAAATTAGCATGTACAGAAAGACACTACCAAAGGACCTAGCATGTCCTCCATGCTCTGTAAATAACTTATGTACATATACCAATATGCCCTAACATGTTACTTGTTTATTGCACAATGTTACTTGTTTATTGCACAATGTTGATTCTATTATATGTTATTTGCACATCGTTGCGGGCAAGACCACCCGCATTTCATTGTATACTTGTATGCCGTGACAAATAAAACTCTTGACTTGACTTGACTTCCCATCGTACCATGTCCCTCTAGTCCTCTGTGCCACTGTCCTTCCCATCGTACCATGTCCCTCTAGTCCTCTGTGACACTGTCCTTCCCATCGTACCATGTCCCTCTAGTCCTCTGTGACACTGTCCTTCCCATCCTACCATGTCCCTCTAGTCCTCTGTGACACTGTCCTTCCCATCGTACCATGTCCCTCTAGTCCTCTGTGACACCGTCCTTCCCATCCTACCATGTCCCTCTAGTCCTCTGTGACACTGTCCTTCCCATCGTACCATGTCCCTCTAGTCCTCTGTGACACCGTCCTTCCCATCGTACCATGTCCCTCTAGTCCTCTGTGACACTGTCCTTCCCATCTACCATGTCCCTCTAGTCCTCTGTGACACTGTCCTTCCCATCCTACCATGTCCCTCTAGTCCTCTGTGACACTGTCCTTCCCATCCTACCATGTCCCTCTAGTCCTCTGTGACACTGTCCTTCCCATCGTACCATGTCCCTCTAGTCCTCTGTGACACTGTCCTTCCCATCGTACCATGTCCCTCTAGTCCTCTGTGACACTGTCCTTCCCATCGTACCATGTCCCTCTAGTCCTCTGTGATACTGTCCTTCCCATCCTACCATGTCCCTCTAGTCCTCTGTGACACTGTCCTTCCCATCCTACCATGTCCCTCTAGTCCTCTGTGACACTGTCCTTCCCATCGTACCATGTCCCTCTAGTCCTCTGTGACACCGTCCTTCCCATCCTACCATGTCCCTCTAGTCCTCTGTGACACTGTCCTTCCCATCCTACCATGTCCCTCTAGTCCTCTGTGACACTGTCCTTCCCATCTACCATGTCCCTCTAGTCCTCTGTGACACCGTCCTTCCCATCCTACCATGTCCCTCTAGTCCTCTGTGACACTGTCCTTCCCATCTACCATGTCCCTCTAGTCCTCTGTGACACTGTCCTTCCCATCCTACCATGTCCCTCTAGTCCTCTGTGACACTGTCCCTACCATCCTACCATGTCCCTCTAGTCCTCTGTGACACTGTCCTTCCCATCCTACCATGTCCCTCTAGTCCTCTGTGACACTGTCCTTCCCATCCTACCATGTCCCTCTAGTCCTCTGTGACACTGTCCCTACCATCCTACCATGTCCCTCTAGTCCTCTGTGACACTGTCCTTCCCATCCTACCATGTCCCTCTAGTCCTCTGTGACACTGTCCTTCCCATCCTACCATGTCCCTCTAGTCCTCTGTGACACTGTCCCTACCATCCTACCATGTCCCTCTAGTCCTCTGTGACACTGTCCTTCCCATCCTACCATGTCCCTCTAGTCCTCTGTGATACTGTCCTTCCCATCCTACCATGTCCCTCTAGTCCTCTGTGACACTGTCCTTCCCATCGTACCATGTCCCTCTAGACCTCTGTGACACTGTCCTTCCCATCCTACCATGTCCCTCTAGTCCTCTGTGACACTGTCCTTCCCATCCTACCATGTCCCTCTAGACCTCTGTGACACTGTCCCTACCATCTACCATGTCCCTCTAGTCCTCTGTGACACTGTCCCTACCATCGTACCATGTCCCTCTAGACCTCTGTGACACTGTCCCTACCATCTACCATGTCCCTCTAGTGGTGCTGCATCGTTGTCATAGTGGTGCTGCATCGTTGTCATAGTGGTGCTGCATCGTTAGTGCTGCTGCCTCGTTAGTGGTGCTGCTCCCCTATATAATTTTTTTTTTTAATATGTTTTTGTAGATTTTTATTGGTTTGTACTACCCGGGCAGTCCGGTAGAGAGAGAGGGAGAGGAGGAAATGGGAGACAGAGCAGGGGAAGACATTTGGCAAAGGACGGCGGGTCCGGGAATCGAACCCGGGTCGGCCGTTTCACGACGCAGCGCGTTACATGGTGTGCTACTAGAGCGCCCCCCTATATCATTGTTTAGGGAAAGCCCGGCAGTGGACTCGTTGCGGTCATGTCGTGTTAATTGTCTCAGTCAGTCGCGACATGTTTCTGTAGTAATCGTGCCAAGGTACGGACATTGAATTTACAATGATGTCAAAATCCTCCTAGTAGTGCCTCTAACTATAGAAGGAGTAAATGTTGTTTTGTTTTAGTTGTTTTGTTTTCTGACCATGCTAACAGAACCTACTCACCCAACTCACTTTCTTTTTTAGCATTGCTAACAAATGCTAACTTCTACTTCCAATATCGCAGAAACCAAAACCCTGGTGCCAGTGCTTTTTGTATGGATTGAAATTTACCATATTCACACAGTGGCCATTTTGCTCTTATGTCATGCCCAAGCTGAGCAAAGAGCATAACATAAGAGCAAAATGGCCACTGTGTGAATATGGTCAATTTCAATCCCACTTTGTGACAAGTCAGATGTACAGTATGTTCTTTTAAAGATGCATCAAAAACCCATCATATCTAATTGTTAAAAGTAGTTTTTTTTTCTCTCTTTTATCTTTCAGACATAGTTCACCGGGACCTGAAACTGGAGAACATTCTAGTGAAAAGCTACCAGCCTGGGGATGATATTAATATGATCAATATCAAGGTGAGCCTGGGGATGATAATAATACGATGTTCCAGGTTCTCATCCGTTCTGCGGGGATCAAATCTTTGGCCACTGAAGGCTGCTTTCTCTCTTCTCCTTTCCCTCCCATCTCCCCAACATAATAGGCTTAAGACAGACCCCCCCCCCCCTATGGTTCTCCTTACAAAGAGTGAATCCAGAGCATCTTCTAACAAATTACTGCCTCAGCCCAGCGTGTTACACGCGGTGACAAAGACCCAGCTGAAGCAGATGCCCGTGTTCACGACGCCTCCGAACACTAATAGTTGGTCCCGGTGGTGGAATTCGGAGTAGATTTTGAAAACTCTTTGAGAGTTGCGACATTTTCTCTGGATTTCCAATTAAAGGAACACGCCAACATTTGGGGTAATTAGCTTACCGTCTTCTCCAGAGAGAGACAAGAAGATAGATACCAGTTTCCTCTCTGTGCGTTCAGTAGAAAGCTATCTGGCTGCACGTTAGCCTAGCTTAGCACAATGAATGGAAGCGGACAGTGACGGGTAGCCTTCGGGAGAGGTGTTAGTTGGACAATGCCTAGGCTACCCGTCACTGTCCGCTTCCATTCATTGTGCTAAGCTAGGCTAAGGTGCAGCCAGATAGCTTTCTACTGAACGCACAGAGAGGAAACTGGTATCCATCTTCTTGTCCCTCTCTGGAGAAGACGATAAGCTAATTTCCCAAAATGTTGGCGTGTTCCTTTAAAGATAGGATTCATTCCCAGTAAAGATAAAGAGTTATTCAGCAGGCATAGCGAGGAGAAATATTTTTCAAACACTGAATGACAGGGAGTTGATCAAGCAGCGCATACCAGATCGCGCATGAATAATGTTTGTGACGGATCTTGTGAGAGATGAGCTTACAAGTAGCAACACGGCCGCGCGCCCGAGATGAAGGTGATCACAACCTTACAATATTTGGCACCCAGCATCGTGCAACAGTGCGGTCGTGATGACTTCCATTAGCAGAGTCATCACACAATCTTTTAACGGCTCCTTCACAGACCCAGATCGTAAGGCAATTTATTACCCTCCCCTCGGTCGTGCGCACGTTATGCAACCACACCACTGCTTTCAGGGCCGCGCCGGTGAGGCTTACGCCCCCGGAGTTGTCGGGGAAAATTGATGGGGATCATCTCACCATCTGAGGATGAAGATGTGTTCGTCAACGGGCTGTCACAGTATCACCGTGCAAATGGTATCCAATGCTGACTACCACATTTGGGACATTGTTTGCCGAATGGCCATGGGTCCAGTGAGCGGAGATCTTTTTAAAGGACATGGCGTGCCACTTGCTCGGGGGGGAAGGTGGCAACCTGTGAAAGCCCTGACGCCTTACCTGACCGGGACGTCAACAGGATTACATCAGGTAAGGTATAGCCACTGGGAAATGTCCCAAGTTTGATTACATTTATTTATACATGTATTTATTAAAGACTACTATTAATTTATCCATAACAATTCAGTGAATTCACAATGTTATTCCTGCAGGGCATTCGTAAAATCGTGCTTGTGCAAAGGAAAACCAAGCAGATATCACAAGCAACAACTGTTGCACGTGTCGTGATATTGGGCTATATTTGAGATACAAATACATGTGACTTGATTATTGTAACCACAGTTACCACAGTTCTAGTCACACAGGTTTATACACATGGAATCAGCTGCGTGATTATGGATAGTGTTTAAAGTGATTATTTTACAACTTTACTGCCTTTCAGGGCACATGAGAGAACACATGAGAACACATGAGAACACATGAGAACACAAGAGAAGACATGAGAACACAAGAGAACACAAGAGAACACATGAGAACACATGAGAACACATGAGAACACATGAGAACACATGAGATCACAAGAGAACACATGAGAACACATGAGAACACATGAGAACACAAGAGAACACAAGAGAACACAAGAGAAGACATGAGAACACATGAGAAGACATGAGAACACATGAGCACACATGGCGTGGTTGAGTGGGGTGTAGGCCAGTCAAAGAGGTGGTCACATGGTGATGTCCGGATCAGGCCAGAGAAGGTCTGCATAGTCATTACAGCCAAGTCCCTCGACCCATTGGACGGTGAGGAGGATGATGGTAGTGATGACAGCGACCCATTGGACGGTGAGGAGGAGGATGGTAGTGATGACAACGAGGATCCTCGACCCATTGGACGGTGAGGAGGAGGATGGTAGTGATGACAGCGACCCATTGGACGGTGAGGAGGAGGATGGTAGTGATGACAACGACCCATTGGACAGTGAGGAGGAGGATGGTAGTGATGACAACGAGGATCCTGATAAGACCATCCACCACTGGATTAGGGCAACTTTTTCCAGAATGGGCTTGCATATTAGATCACAATTTACCAATGCACATTTTAGATGAGCACCAACGCCAGGCAATGACATATGTAGGACACTGTTAAAGGAAAGACTACTGGGTCTATGTTGGACCAACTCAATCTTTGGGTTGTTTGAAACTGGTATCTATCTTCTTGTCTCTCTCTGGAGAAGACGATAAGCTAATTTCCCAAAATGTTGGCGTGTTCCTTTAAGCACGTCTATTTCCAAATCGCAGCGTCCAACGGCAGCAGCAGGAGGATGGAGTGAGAACAAGGAGGGTCACTCACACCCCATGGATATACAGTACCTCAGATCCCACAGCAGGCACAGAAGAACCCCATAGATTTACAGTACCTCAGATCCCACAGCAGGCACGCTGAAGAACCCCATAAATATACAGTACCTCAGATCCCACAGCAGGCACAGAAGAACCCCATAGATTTACAGTACCTCAGATCCCACAGCAGGCACGCTGAAGAACCTCATAGATATACAGTACCTCAGATCCCACAGCAGGCACGCTGAAGAACCCCATAAATATACAGTACCTCAGATCCCACAGCAGGCACGCTGAAGAACCCCATAAATATACAGTACCTCAGATCCCACAGCAGGCACGCTGAAGAACCCCATAAATATACAGTACCTCAGATCCCACAGCAGGCACGCTGAAGAACCGTTTCAAGTTGCTCACAGAATTACATTGTGCTCGGTTTGTTTATATGGGAGCTAGGTAAGGAGGTAGAGCGGTCGTTTGGTAATCGGAAGGTTCCAAAGGTTTCGATCCCGGTTAGTTTCCTGCTCCTCTCGGCAGTGGGGAGGGTGTAGAACTACCACATGCCTCCTCTGATACATGTGGAGTCACCAGCCGTTTCTTTTTGCACCTGACAGCGAGGAGTTTCACTGGGAGAACGTAACGCGTGCAGAGGTTCATGCTATTTCCCCCAGATCCCCTCCCTGCTGAACAGGCAGGAGTCGCTGTTTGCAATGACCAGGACACATAACCCACCGGCTTCCCACCCGCGAACACCGCCAATTGTGTTCCTAGGGACGACTGACCGAGCCGGAGGTACAGCTGAATTCAAACCCAGAGTCACCCAGCCGCACCCTTCAAATAGTGTCTTTGTGCTCCTCCGCTACTGTGCCAGGAGAAGGCATTGCTCTGCTACTGTGCCAGGAGAAGGCATTGCTACTCTGTCAGGAGAAGGCATTGCTCTGCTACTGTGCCAGGAGAAGGCATTGCTACTCTGTCAGGAGAAGGCATTGTTCTGCTACTGTGCCAGGAGAAGGCATTGCTCTGCTACTGTGCCAGGAGAAGGCATTGCTACTCTGTCAGGAGAAGGCATTGCTCTGCTACTGTGCCAGGAGAAGGCATTGCTACTGTGCCAAGAGAAAGCATTGCTCTGCTACTGTGCCAGGAGAAGGCATTGCTACTGTGCCAAGAGAAAGCATTGCTCTGCTACTGTGCCAGGAGAAGGCATTGCTCTGCTACTCTGCCAGGAGAAGGCATTGCTCTGCTACTGTGCCAGGAGAAGGCATTGCTACTGTGCCAGGAGAAGGCATTGCTCTGCTACTCTGCCAGGAGAAGGCATTGCTCTGCTACTGTGCCAGGAGAAGGCATTGCTACTGTGTCAGGAGAAGGCATTGCTCTGCTCTGTTAAGATAATGTCTGAGAAACTGTATACTAGTTAACTATATTAACGAGTCAAGGCTGTACAGAGAATATGTATTTAAACAGAGCTATGAACATGCCGTCTAGTACACTGTACATATTAATAGGCCCAGTAAGCTGTACAAATGATGTAATCGGATGAAACATATAATATTTTCTATAACACCTCCTCTTCTTTTTTTTATTTGTGGATTGTGGGCCTCATGCGGAGCATTTCCACCACAGACAGAAGTCAAATGTACTTCATCTGAATCCTTTCAATGAGTCCAGTTTCTTGTAAGAATGCATAGTACTGTAGCTATGCTGTTGAAAATCATACTTCCTGACGAATGAGTGAATATTGAAATAAAGTAAATTTTCTCGATTCCGTTCCTGTTGAGTTCTTCATAATATACAGTAAGTAAGTAAGTAAGTAAGTAAGTAGGTATTTATAAAGCACCTTTCATACATGTCATGTAGCTCAAAGTGCTGTACACAAACATAGGCATATATAACGATAAAAGCAATAAAGTCACAGTGATCAGTTAAGATCAATGTTTAATAATAATAATAATAATAACAATAATAATAATAATAATAATAATAATAATAATAATAATAATAATAATAATAATAACACTTTGACTGCCTAAAAACGCTTTACAGCGTCATTGCTGGCCATGCTAAAGTTGCCGGGGGACGCTGTACAGCGTCCTTATATCAATATTTCAAAAATCTGGAATCGGATTCATATTCCCCCTCCGCTGGCCTGAGATCCATCAGCAGGACCCACTGAGCTCTCTGGCGGTTCAGGAGCGCCATCTGGTGGCCGATCGGCGCAACCGCTTAACAGGAAGCGCAGTAGAGGTTTTGCTGGTCGGCCCTATTACTTCCGGCCACTCGGTATAGGTTCCGGCACTCTAGCTCGTCACTCTACATAGCGATCGATTGCCAATAACTCGATAAACAACATGATTTGGACGTATATACCATTATACAAGCTGGAGATGGACCGGGTAATAATATATCCCATAATGATAAAATTCCTACTCGACGATGATCGCCCAACGGCGCGCGGAGACTGGGGTGAGTTTCAGCGTGTAACGTTACCATCTTCGATACTAACTGCTTTTATCAACATTTGACCCACATTAGATGATTGGTATAATGCTGCCCACGGAATTATAAACGCCCCCTCGCCCATCCGGTCATCATCAGATGACGTGTAGTAACTTCTAGAAGTACGTCTAGTTGGAATTTTTTATATCGCGCTGATTGCCATCAAACTGTATTTCATCATCAATATAATGCATTTGGGGCTATATATCACGTTCTGGAGAAAGTTGCAGAAAGAGATGAAAACATACTTATACATTAGACCATACTTTACTATGAATATGTGAATGAAAAAGTTTAACGTTGCTACACAATGAACAATACATATAGGACTTTGAATGGGCCCTAATAATGGCAATGTAGCAATAGAATTTAAAAAGTTATAGCCCTGCAAAGAAGGGGACTTTCTCCATAGACAAATAGCGCTGGCAATCTATGGTATATCATTAATTTAACCCAAGGCAACCAAAGTGATAATAACGTAAAAATGAAAATAACGTAAAAATGAAAACATGAAAACAGTCATTTGCTTACCAGTTTGGGAGAACAGGTCCGCACAAACATGTCCGCTCAGTAGCAACCGGAAGTAGGAAATGCACTAAACCAATGCACTTGTACGGTAGGTAGCAATGTTAGCTCTTATAACGCTAGTGTAGTTACGTTTTTATTAGTGGTCAGAGTTGGGTCCATAGGACTTATCCAAGCCCCATGGATCCATCAGTGGCCGCGTATTGTGTGCGTATGTACCCGTTCCCTCATGTGGTCAGTGGTCAGAGTTGGGTCCATAGGACTTATCCAAGCCCCATGGATCCATCAGTGGCCGCGTATTGTGTGCGTATGTACCCGTTCCCTCATCTAAAGAGTTGGGTCCATAAGACTTATCCAAGCCTTACGGATCCATCAGTGGTCATGTATTGTGTGCGTATGTACCCGTTCCTTCATCTAAAAAGTTGGGTCCACAAGGCTTATCCTAGCCTCATGGATCCATCAGGTTTTTCCAAGCCATAACTATTTGTAAGCTAGACTGTATAGGTACGTTTTTAATTTTCCTTTAAAAATTTGTATGGAGCTGGCGTTTCTGATGTGTGTTGGTAGTGTGTTCCATAGTTTTGGGGCATAGTTGGCAAATGCCATACTTCCTATCCTCTTTTGGTTTCTGGGCGTGTCTAGTAAACCTGTAGTGGATGACCGTAGCGTTCTTGAGGGCAGATAACTAACTAGGGAATTTGCTATGTATTTTGGGCCTTGCTCATTAAGAGCTTTATATGTTAGGAAAAGGACCTTAAAATCAATTCTATGAGTTATTGGAAGCCAGTGCAGAGTGGCTAGGACTGGAGTGATATGTTCTCTTCTCCTTGTATGAGTTAGTAATCGAGCTGCAGAGTTTTGGATAAGCTGAAGCTTCCCAATGGTTGCTTTGGGAAGACCAGTGAACAGTGCATTACAATAGTCAAGCCGACTTGATACAAAAGCATGAATCAGTGTCTCTGCATCTTTTTTATTTACGAAAGGTCTTACTTTCGCTATGTTTCTTAGGTGGAAGAATGACGTTTTCATGGCCTTATTTATATGAGACTTAAAGGTCAGGTCTGAGTCCAAGATGACACCTAGGCTTGTAACCTCAGTCTTTACATAGGATGACAGACTCCCCAGGTTTTCACACAGCACTTCCCTTTTCGCTTTTGGGCCGATCAATAGGATTTCGGTCTTGCTTTCGTTTAATTTTAGGAAGTTATTGTTCATCCACTTGTTTATTGCTAACAGACTATTTGTAATGGACTGTATGGCTGTAGTGTTATTTGGTTCTGCGGAGATATATAGTTGTGTATCATCAGCATAACTATGGAAGCATACATTGTGGTCTCGAATGATGTCCCCGAGGGGCAGCATATATAGTGAGAAGAGTAATGGACCAAGGCAGCTTCCTTGTGCAACTCCAAAGCTGCTGTCATGTTCCTCGGATACATTGTCTCCAAGCTTAACATAGAACCTTCTCCCCTTAATGTATGTTATGAGCCAATTTAGTACATGATCGGAAAAGCCAACCAGTCTTTCAAGACGACTGATCAAGATATTATGGTCAATCGTATCGAACGCTGCACTAAGGTCCAATAGGACAAGAATTGAGACTTTGCCAGCATCGGAGTTTAGCCTGAGGTCGCTAACTATTTTAGTAAGGGCAGTTTCAGTGCTGTGATTTGTTCTGAAACCTGATTGTAATTCCTCCATGATGTTATTATCTTTGAGAAAGGAGTTTATTTGTACTGAGACTATCTTTTCTAATATCTTGCTGATAAATGGAAGGTTCGATATTGGCCTATAGCTTTTTAGTTCGTTTACATCTAAGTTTGTTTTCTTTAGTAGTGGTTTTACTACAGCCGTTTTAAATGCATCTGGAAAAGTGCCTGTTTGAAGCGACATATTTATGATTTCAAGGACATGATTTGAGACACTATCGAACACCCGCTTGAGAAATGCTGTTGGTATAGGATCGAGGCAGGAGGTGGCGGAATTACACTCAGAGACAATCTTACAGAGGTCAGGTAATGTAATACATGTGAATTCCCCCATAGTTATCTCAGGTGGGTTTCCACTCACAGCCAGATCTATATCAGAGGCAATGCTTGCTCTAATCAATGATATTTTTTCATTAAAGAAAACTGCGAACTCTTCACATTTTGTGGCTGATTGCTGCGGTATATGGGGGGGTGGCATGTTAATCAGCTGGTCGATGGTGGAAAAAAGTACCCTGGAGTTACCCATATTTTCTGAGATCATTTTGGAAAAATATTCCTTTCTCGCAAGTTGTATTGCCTTATTGTATGCGCCCATGGCGTCTTTGTATAAATTAAAGTGAGCTGTGAGTTTGAATTTCCTCCATTTTCGCTCGGCTATCCTACATTTTCTCTTGTTATCTTTAACATTGGTTTTATTTAACCATGGAGAGATTCTATCAGTTTTTACCTTTTTAACCTTCAGAGGGGCAACAGTATCTAACACTGTTGACAAGGTGCTGTGGAAGTTTTGCACTTTCTGATTTAAGGAGGATTCACTGCATTGGTCATATGATTTCATCATACTAGAGAATTTTGCTTCAGCTCTAGCGTCCAGAAGCCTTCTGTGAACTAGGAATTCGCTTCTGGTCTTATGTAATATTAGGCTTGTACCATAGAACACACAATACTGGTCAGAAATTGGAATTTGTTTTACTGATACATTCTCAATGTTTAGCCCTGTTGTTATTAGTAGGTCCAGAGTGTTGCCATGTTGGTGGGTGGCCTCGTGAACATGTTGCATCAGTCCAAAACTGTCCAGTAGGTTCAGAAACTCGCAACCCCTGGGGTCATCCTTTTTGTTGATATGAATGTTTAGATCTCCATTAAGAATGATTCTATCATACCTGGTAATGCAGATCGATATGAGTTCTGAAAATTCCTGTATGAAGAGTGGCGAGTACCTTGGTGGTCGATACAATGTCACACATACTACTGGCATTTCTGTTTTCAATACAATAGCAAGGTATTCAAATGATAAAAATTTTCCCAGGTCAATATCACTGCACACAAATTGAGTGGAGATGATTGCTGCTATTCCGCCTCCCCTCCCACTCTGTCTGTTTGATTGATAGAATTTAAAATTGGAAGGGCAGGTCTCAATCAGTGTTGCTACACCAGTGATGTTGTCTAGCCATGTCTCTACTAAAAACATACAATGTACACCATGTTTTACTATGAGTTCATTTATCAGAAATTATTTTTGTTTCAGCGCTCTAACGTTGAACAGTGCTAGTTTTAGCTGTACGGGTTCTGTAGTGGGGCGTGAGATAGTCTGTGGTTGAACACTGATATTGATAAGGTTCGATTTACATATGGGACGTGATAATGAGTAATTGATTAGTCTTCTGGTGATCAGAATCGGGATGACACTCAACGTGTTTCTTTGTAGCTTAGGCTGCTTCTGTATATAGTCTACAGAGCTAGATATGGTTGGTTGTCAGGCCAGTGATGCTACACATTGTATGACGTTATGTATTAGCACATTTACCCCCGATATGTTTGGATGGATGCCATCGGGTCTGTAATGGTCTTTCCTGGACCAGAGCAGATCAAAGTTATTTATATAGCAAAGTCCTATAGTAGTACAGTAGGTCTGTAGCCACTGGTGCAACCAGAACAGACGGCTAAATCGCTCAGATCCACAACCTATGGATGGAATGGGGCCAGACACAATGCATATTTTACCCAGGCTTTCAATAGTGAGTATTAGTGATTCAAAGTCAGATTGGAGTTTAGCGGATTGTCTAGCCATTACGTCATTTGCTCCGATATGAATGATAACGGTGTGGGCGGACGGATATCTGTCGATGATTTCGGGAGTACACTCTAGTAAGTCAGTAACTTTTAAACCGGAAAAACAATATGTAATGCCGTGTGGTATTTGCAAAAACCTGGTGATGGAATCTCCGATGAGTAGGATCTCTGGCTGTTCATGGATGCATTCCCCGTCGTAGATGGCCAGGTTTCTATGGTGAAAAGCCGCAGGAGTAGCGTCTGCATTGCTGGCGGGGTTTGGCGGTTGGTCGGGCAGCAGCGCCGTGTGGAGGGGCTCGTTCACAGCGGCATTTCTATCGATAACACTCGCCGTTTGAATGATCGTACTGGCATGGGCTGCAGAGCACCGCAGGTGAGGACGTTTAAACTTTGGGGAGTCGGACCCATCGCGTGAGTCTGGGGAATTTGGCGATGCGAGAGCAAACAGGGCAGAGCGCTTTCTGCTCCGGGTTGCAGCTATATTTCCATGGTTGAGTCGTGAGCTGGAGAGGGCCGCCGTCCTGGCAGCTTCGCTTGGAGCCTGGCTAGTAGCTAGGCTAGTAGCTAGCATCGGATAGTCTTTGAGAAAAGCTACAGTACTAGCAGGAGACGGAAACGAGGGAGAGCCTAGGAGGCTGGGATCATTAGAAAGAGGATTGAATCGGTTTGGTAGTTGAGGTGAATCAACGGGATCATATAGAGGAAGGGAGAGCTTCCTTCGGCCCCTCACCACTGTCGCCCAGGAGGGACTACTGGTGCAGCCTGCGTCCGCTTGTTCCATGCTAGCCAGCCTGGACATGAGCTCCGTTTGACGCTTGAGAAGATCCATTACTAGTATCTCGATGGACTTCAGTTCCGTTCGCATTTCTGCGACATCTGACGTTGGAGCCATTTCCTCGGGGGAGTTTAGCACTGTGAGTACTGTAGCGTGTAGCTGTAGCTATGGCAACAACAAGCTCCGATAGCTTAGGTCACGTCCAGTAAAAAGTCACATAAACCAATAAATCCAACAGCATAAACGATAAGAGCAAAAGTCACTGTGATCAGTTAAGATCACTGGTTAAAAAATGGTAGAAAGAAAAAAAACAAAAACGTAGAAAGAAAACAGTCTAAAGTTTGAAAGTTTGGGAGGTCCACAAAAACACGTCCGTTCAGCAGCAACCGGAAGTGTAGTGGATCCAACCAACTAACACACAGGAATGCAGGAGAGAGAGACTCTTTGCACCGTAGTAGGTGTTGTCGCTCTCGGGTATATTGTACACAATCAACAAAAACATGTTGCACTGTCACATTGTCCAGTTGTCCAGTGCAGGGGCGTAGGTTTGATTTGAGCTTTGGTAGGGGACACTTTTGCAAATTAGTGCAAGATGGGGTTTTGTGCACTCGGTTTTCCTGGGAGGAAAGTTCAGGTTGTTGATTGGATATAGCAGTTCTGTATCGTATCGCTCTCGCTCGGCATCGCTCTCTGCACTATCTCGCATACGTGCACGCGCACTGAATAAAGACCACAATGTACCTTTAATCCCAATATTCGTCTGACCACACCCCTATCAGCTTACCCATATAAGCAGGGGTGGGGCCACCCACTCTCCTCCTTCTCGCTTTCACCACAAGGAAGAAGTGCCTCGGTAGATCCCCACACTTGACACCATGATGGAAGAAAGGTTTAGGAGCAGCTTTGGGAAACAAGGATACGTTGACATCATATCTTTATTTTCTCTCTCACTATTTTCGAGAAAATA
Source organism: Notolepis coatsorum (assembly GCF_963971535.1). Classification (NCBI taxonomy): domain Eukaryota; kingdom Metazoa; phylum Chordata; class Actinopteri; order Aulopiformes; family Paralepididae; genus Notolepis; species Notolepis coatsorum. The sequence goes on along the minus strand of NC_140166.1, from coordinate 84,618,279 downwards.
CAGCGATATTGTCTTCGTACTGGAGTGTCTGGAAGATGATGATCATTCTAAAAAACCCTCCACCGGTTTTCGTATTGGGAGCACGCCGCTGCATGCTTCTCAACTGCAGTTCCTTGCTGTGTTTGTTTGTCAGGCCACAGCTGAACTGTCGGACATGCCGCTGTTGTGAGAAGCGGTGCGTTCCAGGTTGGGTGAGTAGTGTTTGCTGGCGGGCTCCACTTGTCTGTTAGTGCTATGGGGGCTACTTGACAAAGTTTATGGAAACCGGCCCCAGGCTAGGGTCCTTTGTTCAGCCACCTAGGCGACAGAAGGCCTTGGTCTGAAGACCATTATAGTTTTAACTAGTGGGCCGCGACCATTGACACTGGTGATCCCTGTGTGTTCTGGACGAGTGGATTCTCTCTGTCACCATGTTAAGGCCCCATCTTTCATATCCAAATGAGAGTATTCCTTCATGAGGGGATATGTGCATGTAATGTGCGATAGCGGCAGATTCATGTTCAAAGTCAGCTACACAGGCCAGTTGGTACTGTGCTGATTCCGTCGGATGTGGTAAAGTCACCGTTGTGAAGCGGTGTTGACATCTTGTTTTCTCTTTTCTCTTAAAAAGTGAGGAGAGGTTCAGAACGGCGGCCTGTCTGGGTGAGTGTTATGTCATTGTTTACATGTTCATAGCTTACGGTTAGCCAGTCAGCTGTTAACTGCTGCGTTAGCCTGCTGGATCGCTGCATGGCCTGCTTAGGGCCTACTATTAGCCAGTCAGCTGTTAGCTGCGGGGCTAGCATGTCGTGGTCGCTAGGTAACGTTAGCTTGCTGCTATGGCCATGGCCTGGCGCGGGGTAGCTTAGCTTCTCGCGCGCCGCCGTGAGCTCGCTTCTGATCGCGTGCATCGTTAGATCGGCGTCTCGCGAGCAGAAGCAGTAGCACCCGAACGGTTGGAGCGGCCGTTAGCTTGAGGCTATTCTGTTGAACGTGCTTTGATTTTAACATGTTTTACACTCTTGACCACGACGTCATCCTTGACAGGGGATGTTTTCGTCGACCCTGCCCTGAGCCAGGACGGCAAGGTTGCATCAACAGGGGACTGTAGTGTGGGTTGGGGCGGTGACGCTGCCCAGTTCGGACAACACAGGAACGGCTGTGTTCCTACGGTGTCTGTGACTGCACTTCGCTGATCTGCGTTCCGGGTAGGAACGGGGTTGACCAGACCTCATAACACGTCTTCTGGTTTTACTTTGCTAAATGTATTGTGAATAACGGTGTTTTTCCCAAAACGTGTGTTGCTACAATGCATTTAGGATACGTTGCGGGTTATGTGTGAGCTGTTTTTGTCACTGGCAGTTAGCTTCTCCGTGCAAACGGGATGTAATGATCTGGTTGTTGTGTGAGAAACACGGCCGTGTACTCACAACTAAGGTAACTAACCTATGAAGCTATGCTTGGTGACAAGTGAGTAAAAGAATGTTCTTTCTTGGACTGTAATGACAATGAACAGTGTGTTCACACATTAACAGGTTTTCCTGTTTTAACTGGCCGTATTGAGGGTAAAATAGGAGGATTGTGTTTCCCCCCCGGTTCCCTGGGGACTTTTTCATCCTCCTATCAGACATGTTGTGCATTAATTGTGTCTTTTGTGTGGTAGGGATACGATGTAACTCTTAGCTTGATTGCTGAGGTTGTGCTAAATCTGCTGGAGAAACTTATTTCCTAAAGGGAAATTGGTTTGGTTGCTGTCATGTGTGCTTAGCAAGGCCTGTGGTCGATACTAATCAAGAATGATGTATTCTCTCATTGTGAAAAAAACGGCGTTCCTCTGTTGAGTGTTTTTGCCATTTTTTGTAGGTGATGATGGGTTGTGTGTGTCATGTGACCTACAACTGGGTTGTACTGGCCACAGAAGCACATGTGTATGTTGGACCGGGGTTCTTAGAGCCCTCTCTATTCTGTGTTTTTCCTTAGTAAAAATCAGATAGCAGGTTAGCTCATGCGCTGTGTGGAGCTGTGAAACGCTTCATAGAGCTGACTATGACTGTGTCATATTCTCTTTTTGTCGTTACATCGTATCATGGGTGTGGGGTCGTAAAGGGGTGAACTGGTAACCTTTCCTCTCCCCATTGTTCTGTCGGTCAGGGGTACACCCCCTGTCCTTCAAGGTTCCCGTCACGTGGCGGTTCGGCACGTTACGGGGGGGGGGAGGGAGTTCCTGGTCCCACGGCCTGGTATATTGGGCGTGTGCACCGCAGGAATTCCCCCGCCATAGAGTACGTCACCGTGCGCGTCTCTGTTGGTAGGACTTCCGTGTGCTGTTCAGGTCCATGTGATGGATCTGTTTTCAGGGGGGGTGGTCAGGGCTCCTCCTCACCAAGCGCCTATTCAGGCCTTCTGTGAGTTCGGACTCCTTCTTCCATGTGAGGAAGCCTCCATCAGAGTACAGAGCCTTCCTCCTCAGATTGTCAAAGTGAGTGGACCCTCTAGAAGGGTCCTTTTCTATTGTATGTATATTCGATTCAATTCGTTTATTGAGTGTGTATGGGTTCAGTGCCTCTTCCCCGGAGGCCCTAAAACCAGTTTTTTACATGGCTCAAGGTGCAATATATTCTTTTCAATCTGTACAGCTCGCGTGGGAAGTCTTTCTGGGGATCCCCGTCTCTTTCCTATGGGAGGGTGGTGGGATGTAAAAATGTGAAATTTTTTTACCCCGGCTGTGTAGACTGGGATACATACTGTTGATGCTTCCTTCTTTCTATTCCAGAAGTGTTGGAGTTAGGGAGTGTCACACCCCTCTTGTCGTTCCCCTGGGCGCCTTGGGGATTCAATGACAGGTCTAAATAGCCTGTTCATTGATGGGGGTGTGTCCCGACGCACGTATAGTGCTAGCTCGCTGTAAACAGGCGATTGACTGGCACGCCTTGGTTGCTTGTGGTTGAAACAGCGTTTTTATAAAGCAACTGAGATGGGGGTTTTTCCTCTTCCGACGACCACATCCCATGACCTGGGTGGGTTGTCGACGGATTCTCGTTCATGTCTGGGGGATGATGACGGGATGGATCTGAACATATGTGGTGGGGTCTCACGCCCTTGGGGTGGGCCACCAGGCGCGGTTCGTCCGAACGTCTGGGTGGCGCCTTCTTTTCATGTTAAGATCAACACGCATATCTGCCCTTCTCCTGGAGTAGGCATGTCGGCGTGGTTAGGGCACGGGACTGGTTCTGGTCACGCTGGTCCAGATCAGTTGAACCCGTTGTCCGCCGGGGATGCAGATCTGCTGTTCTGGTACCCTGAGGGACTTGGGCTTTTTTCAGGGGGAAAAATGCCAGGTCGGTCTGGGTGTCACAGGGTTAAGCGCTATGGAGACCCTGGTTGGGTATGTTTTTACTCAGTACTGTCGTCATGGCTTACAGCCATGCCATTCTGTACGCGCTCGATCTCGTCGGATCTCGGCCGCTACACAGGTTGGTCCTGGTTAGTACTTGGTTGGGAGACCGCCGGGGAATACCAGGTACGGTGTGCTTAGGGGCTGGTTCTCCATTATTTTTCGCTCCTCTCTCACGCATGGCGAAGAGGGGCCTGTGGGGGTGGTTTTTTGACCTCCTCTGGTGACCCTGTGCTTCCCGTACCGCCAGGCCCGGTCCGAAGTGATGTTTGCGACCCGTAGGCCTGGGTTAACCCTTTTTGGAAACTGAAACACTTGTACTGCGGTATAGCCGGTGTATACCCGCAGGTGTGTTTTGGAGTTTTTTCTTGAGGGGTTATAGGAACAACCACCGCATTGGGTAACACCGAGGTGGTTGATTCCCTGGTGTGTTGGAGCAGTGTCAACTCCCGGGTTCACCGTTTGAGGGTGCCCCTGCACGTTCATGACGTCTGCCAATCGTGTCAGCCTTCTCTGCCTCGACCCCTCTGGGTGGGGGTTTTTAAATGGAGGCTTGGTCATGCAACACCGCCAGCTTACGCTCCTTCCGCCGGGGCGGCTGTGTTCAGCTGTCCCCTCTGGCGCCTGTCTCGTCCGCAGTCTCCAGGCTAGGGTTAACAGCCTGTTGCCTGGTTTTTCCCCGGTGCGCTGCCTGCTTCCGTTGGTTAACCTTTTTTGTGTGCTTACGGCCATGCTGACTGCCTGTTCTGCAGGGTCAGTGTGCCAGGCGGTGTACTATTGGGGGGACAGGGCCCGCTCGGCTTACGGCCATACCAACCTGAACACGCCCGATCTCGTCCGATCTCGGAAGCTAAGCAGGTTCTGGCCTGGTTAGTACTTGGATGGGATTCCGCCTGGGAATACCAGGTGCAGTAACTGAGGGGCCTTTGTCCGAATACGCTGGCGATGTGGGGGGCGGGGCACTACGTGCCCACCTGGTGGGGTCTTGATGCTGGCATCATGGACTTCGCCGGGCCCCCATTCTAGGGAGTCCAGTCCTTTTGGTGGGTCTGGGTCTTCCTTCGTGCTCCGCTGCTACGGCCTTGCCACGGGGTTGGGTTTGCCCTTGACCCCGTGATTCTGGGGGCAGTAACGAGGTTGTTCCTCCGTTCGTTCCCGGGTGGCATGCGGGTTGTGCGTGTGTGTAGTCGTGGGGTCAAGCCACGGTCTGCTCACCCTGTGCGTTGAGTTGCTTGAGTGCCTCTTCGCACGGTCGGGTCCGTCGCCCTCCCGTGAAGCCCCTAATAGGGGGGGTGCCCGCCATTAGGGTGGGTCGGGGGGGCTCGGCCCTCCCTGTTCTGATGGTTTGTGGGGGGCTGTCAGCGGGGTGTATTTGTCGGCCGCTGGCTCTCGCTCGGCCTCCCTTGTGCAGAGAGCGATGCCGAGCGAGAGCGATACGATACAGAACGTTAGGTTATGACTATAACCAAGTTCTGTTAGTATGGCGACGCTCGGCATCCGACGCCGCTGCAGCCTTTGACCTCGCCTTGTGGCGAAAGCTTGGGAAGGAGGAGAGTGGGTGGCCCCACCCCTGCTTATATGGGTAAGCTGATAGGGGTGTGGTCAGACGAATATTGGGATTAAAGGTACATTGTGGTCTTTATTCAGTGCGCGTGCACGTATGCGAGATAGTGCAGAGAGCGATGCCGAGCGTCGCCATACTAACAGAACTTGGTTATAGTCATAACCTAACGATAATAGGATAGCTTGCTGATAGGTACTTGATGCAGCCGTCAACCTACACTTTTGCAACAGATAAAAAGGCTCTGTTTTGCAAGACCATGTTGTGAATTAAAATAATAAAACTCTTTTTTTTGCTAGGGAGAATTCGTGTTTCCGTTTCTTTGGTAGGACATGTCCCTAGTGTCTCTATATAAAACTACTTTGGTAGGGACATGTCCCTAGCGTCTCTATATAAAACTACTTTGGTAGGACATGTCCCTAGCATCTCTATATAAAACTACTTTGGTAGGACATGTCCCTAGCATCTCTATATAAAACTACTTTGGTAGGACATGTCCCTAGCGTCTCTATATAAAACTACTTTGGTAGGACATGTCCCTAGTGTCTCTATATAAAACTACTTTGGTAGGACATGTCCCTAACGTCTCTATATAAAACTACTTTGGTAGGACATGTCCCTAGCGTCTCTATATAAAACTACTTTGGTAGGACATGTCCCTAGCGTCTCTATATAAAACTACTTTGGTAGGACATGTCCCTAGTGTCTCTATATAAAACTACTTTGGTAGGACATGTCCCTAACGTCTCTATATAAAACTACTTTGGTAGGACATGTCCCTAGCGTCTCTATATAAAACTACACCTATGGTCCAGTGTCTGTAATGAGGAATTACATTTTGTATGACCTAACCTCAGCCTTCTCTGATTTCTCCCTAATGACCTGCCAGCTCCTGCCATCCGTTGTGTTTGTTATGTACCTTTTGTTCCCCGTCCCGTCTCTCCTGCCACGGTCTCTTAATCTGGTGAATGATTTTGTTTCTGCTTTACTGACCGGGTGGCTGTATCAATATTGTCTCGAGTCCGTGTCTCCTTTGCAAATCCCATCTCCTCTCTCATTACCCTCGACTCCTACACGCACAGGCACCCACAGAAATGTAACGTCAATACCTAGTGGATTCATGGAGTTCAAACTCATCAAATTACCCGTCTCAATGGTTTTACCTCCTCTTGTCCGTTGCAATACCAGGAGGATCGCCAGCCTTTCTACCGTATATATACACTGCAACATGATTGGATGTTATTTTACTCACTTTGATTCAGGTACCCAAAACGCACAGCCTGTCCTGTAATACGGTCTTTAGATCCATCTCTATATATTGCAATGTAAGGATTACGTATTGATCTCAAGATATTTTCCTTATCAAAACACACGTCATCTAATACTCTCACATCTACTAATGGCTGGAGAAGTATCCAGGCTGAAATTTACCTCTCAAACCCCGCCGTCTTTTCCCGATCCTCCAATCGCAACCGTTGCTTTCCTCGGACAAAGCAGCACTTGTGATTGGAGAATCAAGAAAAGAGGGCGGGCTTGAGATAGGTCAATTGCTGGTAATGGTACTGTAGGGCTGTATGTACTTTTTAATTCCCAATTATCCAACTAATACACTAACTAACCAATCCTCTGTTTCCCAACATTGTCCAACAATGTGTTTTGTAGGAAGATATATAATTGGTTTCTCCTCAATTTCAGTAACTTCACCTAGAAACTCCTTCTTCTTCTCTCCGTTTAAATGGCTGTTCCCACACAGTTAGGTGTACAGTATACCGCCACCTACTTAGTGGGGAGTATTTAAATGTACAGTTACTTACAAATGAGGGAAATAAGTATTGAACACATCAGCATTTTGTCCCGTAAATATATTTCCAATATGGCCATTCAAGTGAAATTTTCACCAGACTTTGGTATTAACTCAGGGAATCCAGACAAAAAATCTAAACATTAAAGTCCATACATAAATACACACAAATGTTCAATTGGGTTTATGTCAGGTGATTGACTGGGCCATTCCAACAAGGGTTTCCTTTGCTGTTTGCTTTGGATCGTTGTCCTGCTGGAAGGTCCGCCCACATCTCATCCTCAGCATCCTGGTGAATGGCAGCAGGTTCCTCTCAAGAATTTCTCTGTACATGGCTCCATTCATTGTTCCTTCAATGATATGAAGTCTGCCAGTACCAGGAGAGGAGAAGCAGCCCCACACCATGATACTTCCACCTCCAAACTTCACTGTTGGTATAGTGTTATTCGGGTAATGTGCAGTGCCATTTCTCCTCCAAACATGGTGTGTTGTGTGACAGCCAGAAAGTAACATTTTGGTCTCATCTGACCAGAGTACATGCTCCCAGTAGTTCACTGGCTTGTCCAAATGTTGTTTGGCAAACTTTAAACAAGCTTCAACATGTATTTTCTTCAGTAGTGGAGTCTTGCAGGCTGAGCGCGCACAGAGGCCATGGCGGTGGAGTGCATTGCCTATGGTCCTTTCTGTCACAGTTGTACCTGCTGCCTCCAAGTCTTTCTGGAGCTCTTTCCTAGTGGTCCTTGGCTCTCTGGCTACTCTTCTAAGTATCCTTCTGACTCCCTGATTAGACATTTTGCGAGGAGCACCTGTGCGTGGCCAGTTGATGATGGAGTGATGTTGCTTTCACTTATGGATAATGCCCCTAATGGTGCTTACTGGAAGATTCTGAAGTTGTGAAATACGTCTTTAGCCAATTCTATTGTCATGATTTGCAATAATCTGTTTGTGAAGGTCTTGAGAGCTCTTTGCTTTTACCCATCATTTGATGTTTCTTGTGTGGCACCTTGGTAACAAAAAAACATTTGATAGCCCATCAATATATTCTAACCCAGTTGACATTATTAGCACATATAGGAGGTAGAGTTGCCTCCTAATTCGTTTTGGTTTTCAGCTAGTTCCTTGCCTTTCCCTGCTGTGGTGTACTGCTTTTTCTTAGTGTGTCCAATACCTTTTTCCTGTTTCATTCCACTTTATTATACATAAATTTATTTACATATGGACTTTAATGTTTAGATTTCTTGTCTGGATTTCTTGAGTTAATACCAAAGTCTGGTGCAAATTTAGCTTGAATACGCTAATTGGAAATACATTTACTGAACAAAATGTTGATGTGTTCAATACTTATTTCCCCCACTGTATTTACCTAAAAATAATACAAAATAAAAGTACTTCCCATCACACAACCATCACACCATCAATCAGATCCAGGGATCTTTGACGACGGGACAAATCAGTGCCTCGTCCAGCTCTTCTCTCTGTATGTCTATAATGCCCAAATATCTTCTGGCAGTGTCCAAGGCCATCTTTACTTTTTATTTCAGAAGTTTATGCAGTTTATGACCAGTGCAATAAATGCCAAGGATCTTCTTTTTTTTCCATGCATATGATAAAATAGGTATTTCTGGCTAGTCCCTGCTCTGAGCACTTTCATAAATCACTCTCAAAGCTTCAGTACAATGAAAATTTTACAGTTTGTCGATCTCATTGCATTATTTTACAGAAGGTATGTAAACTTTCCCATAATCTTACAACTGTCGCTGTTATGACGATGCTGATCTCTATCACCTGTACAGAATCAAACCATTTCAAATATACAATTTGCTTCCCTGAAAACACTGCATAATCTACGCTGGTTACTCTGATTGGCCCACCAGTTAATCTGCTAGTTGTCAGTAGTTGTAAAGGATATCAGCTAGCTAGTCCACAAACAAGTAATGAAACTAGTTTACTGCAATTTAGTTCAAATGTGACACTTTATTTATCACCTGGTAGCACAGGTTAGCCAATGTTAATCTCCCTTAGCAACCGGTCACACTGGTCCCCTCTTTCCTATGCAGAGAGTTGGATGACATTCCACTGTCAAACATCTCTGCCTAAACAGGACGTAAACTAACCGGTGCTACCTTTACCTCATATTTATTCCCGCCATAATTTGTATCTCTTTTATAAATAAGAACTGAAAATGAGTTGAAAAAAGTTCAATCATTTAATTTCATGGAGTCTTGTTTATTCAATGTGTCCATGGAAATGAGGATGAACTCGGCCATAAAGGTATGGTTTCCTTACGTAGAAAAGACCCATTTTCTTTCAAACTAATTTGGTCGCGGATGACTGGATTTGGTACAAATGTGTGTGGCTGGTCCCATGAATTTGTTTGCATTTGAAAGCTTGTATTATGAGACTAACGTATCTCCTTTCAATGAACAGAGGGCCACGCCCCTCAACATGGCTGTGGTGTTATACCATGGTCTCTGTGAATACGCTTTCCTGATTGGCCGACAGGTGTGGGTTAAAACCGTTTAATACACGTAGTTCGGCTCACGTTTAATAATCGGCATTCGAAATTCATCCGCTACCCAACCTGTAACCATAGCAACATTAAAGAGCACAGTTGTCAAAGTTTACTCGTTATCAATTCATGAATTATTTACTGACTTATCAACTTGATAACTTGACAACTTTTTTCGGACTGAATTCAAATCATTGCACTGGTTCTTTAATCTTCATACTCTGGTTATTTTAGCTAAAACCCCTCGCTAGGAATGTTTAGGCTAAGTTTGGAGGTCTCTCAGAGTAGTTTCAGAATGTTTGACTACGGGCTGGTGTTTGAGCAAGAACAAGGCTGTGTCACAGTATAATTTACACACACACACACACACACACACACACACACACACACACACACACACACACACACACACACACACACACACACACACACACACACGCAACATGCTGAGAGACACAGCACTGTCCTGGCACAGTGTAAGGTGATGGTCATCTATTGTGGATGATGACGACTGTTTTATCTATGCTGTATCCTGTAGCAACTGGGAAGCTACTGCCTTTTACAGATCATATTTGTCATTCAGGTAGAATCTGTAATGACGTCAAACAGTGACGTCTCTAGGCAAAGGGGCCCTGCTTGGTATTGTGCTTTGTTTACCATCTGACGTGCGGGTTGGAGTTTAGTAACTTATTGCCCTGTGAATATCTCCAGACCTGTCTTGGTAGAGAATGAGGTGTAGCCAGCAGTGGTCTCCCCTCCCCTATACCGGACTGAAATCCAATCCACATATCAGAAAAAAACAAAAAAATTAAACAAAGCATAGTACTGTACCATGTTATCATCTTTTGCCTAGAGGTCTCTTGTTTGACAACATTACAGATTCTACCTATAACTGGGCTAAGCCCAAATGTGTGTTTTCAGACATATACATAATTAAAAGGTGGTATAGATACAATTTTTATTTAGAATAATCATTTAAAAAAGATACAGTGCTTTTTTAGAAAGGTGTGGAATACAAATATTGGTTTTACCCCCAAAACTTTATTGATGAATGAATTCATAATTTAAAAATGTTTGGCGGGTGTGTAAAGGAATGTATGTGTGCGTGTATCCCCATTTCCCCACATGGAATGCACCAGATTAAATAAGTTGACACGCTGGTGCTCTAGCGTGACATTCTAGTGGCGGAATGTTATCTGTAGCATCATCTAGTGGCGGAATGTTATCTATAGCACCATCTAGTGGCTGAATGTTATCTATAGCACCATCTAGTGGCGGAATGTTATCTGTAGCATCATCTAGTGGCGGAATGTTATCTATAGCACCATCTAGTGACTGAATGTTATCTATAGCACCATCTAGTGGCGGAATGTTATCTGTAGCATCATCTAGTGGCGGAATGTTATCTATAGCACCATCTAGTGGCTGAATGTTATCTATAGCACCATCTAGTGGCTGAATGTTATCTATAGCACCATCTAATGGCTGAATGCTATCTATAGCACCATCTAGTGGCGGAATGTTATCTATAGCACCATCTAGTGGCAGAATGTTATCTATAGCACCATCTAGTGGCTGAATGTTATCTGTAGCACCATCTAGTGGCGGAATGTTATCTGTAGCACAATCTAGTGGCTGAATGTTGTCTATAGCACCATCTAGTGGCGGAATGTTATCTATAGCACCATCTAGTGGCAGAATGTTATCTATAGCACCATCTAGTGGCGGAATGTTATCTATAGCACCATCTAGTGGCGGAATGTTATCTATAGCACCTTTTAAATAAGCATTAAAGGGGAACTCCACTTTTTTTTTGAAATTAGCTTATTTAACATCTTCCCTGGAGTTAGACAAGAAGATGCATACCGTTTTTGTCTCTGTGCGTGCATTTTAGCTTTGGGAATAGACGCTCCGTTAGCATAGCTTAGCTTCATCACTGGAAGTGAGGCAGGACAGTAGCCTTACAGTGCCTTACAGTGTATTGCAAGGTCTGACATTGACCAAACTTGATATGCATGACCTTGGTGGGCTCTAGGTCAACTCCTGAAAAGGGGGTCAATGTCAGACTTTGCAATCAAAAGTTAGGGGGCTAATAACCCTTGCCATAATTTCAGTGCGCCCCCTAACTTTTGATTGCAAGGTCTGACATTGACCCCCTTTTCAGGAGTTGACCTAGAGCCCACCAAGGTCATGCATATCAAGTTTGGTCAATGTCAGACCTTGCAATACACTGTAAGGCACTGTAAGGCTACTGTCCTGCCTCACTTCCAGTGATGAAGCTAAGCTATGCTAACGGAGCGTCTATTCCCAAAGCTAAAATGCACGCACAGAGACAAAAAAGGTATGCATCTTCTTGTCTAACTCCAGGGAAGATGTTAAATAAGCTAATTTCCAAAAAAAGTGGAGTTCCCCTTTAAGCCCTTTCCTTTCTCTGATTAGTATTTGTCGATGCATCTAAACACGTATTGGTTTTAGTATTTGTCGATGCATCTAAACACGTATTGGTTTTTTTCACCGTGTGCTGTCTCCATCCAGGTGACGGACTTCGGGCTGGCGGTGGTGAAGAAAGGCGGGGTCGGCAGCGAGAGCATGATGAAGGCCACGTGTGGGACTCTCGTCTATATGGGTACGACACCTGCACCTTTTTTCATGCCTGTTAAACTCTTACAGGGAACATATTATGGAATTGGTTTTGCCTAGTCTTCGTATGGATTTGGCAGTCTTACATTTGACTTTTAAGCAATGGGGGGGGGGGGACATAAGACTAGACACTGCCCTTCCAGGGTTTGAACTTTTCAGTTTAACAAGCCTTAACAAACTGTTCAGAATTATTGTTCGTTGCGATGTCACAAGGGGGACACAAGCAATACATTAACTTTAATTAATCAATTAGATTTTTGGAGCCAAGAACACAGCCTGCCTAATGTACTGCCCAGTTTTTACTTTTTTTTTTTACTCTCGGGTTGTGGGGTAGGCAGCCAGCCTGGGAAGTAAATTGTTTATAATAAAAAAAATTATAAAACACGTGGTCACCAAGGCATGTTCGGTACAAGAGAAGAAAGAAATGCAGTCAAATAAATAATTGTAATTAGACTACTTTCTTTGCAACATGTTTCAGATTGAAGGAAGCTGTATCTCATACAGTATGTCTCCACCTTGCTCATATGTCTCCATGTCTCCACCTTGTCTCCATGTCTCCACCTTGTCTCCACCTTGTCTCCACCTTGTCTCCACCTTGTCTCCTCCATGTCTCCACCTTGTCTCCACCTTGTCTCCTCCATGTCTCCTCCTTGTCTCCACCCGCATTTCATTGTATACTTGTATGCCGTGACAAATAAAACTCTTGACTTGACTCCATGTCTCCACCTTGTCTCCACCTTGTCTCCATGTCTCCACCTTGTCTCCACCTTGTCTCCTCCTTGTCTCCACCTTGTCTCCATGTCTCCACCTTGTCTCCATGTCTCCACCTTGTCTCCATGTCTCCACCTTGTCTCCATGTCTCCACCTTGTCTCCTTGTCTCCACCATGTCTCCACCTTGTCTCCATGTCTCCACCTTGTCTCCATGTCTCCACCTTGTCTCCATGTCTCCACCATGTCTCCACCTTGTCTCCATGTCTCCACCTTGTCTCCATGTCTCCATGTCTCCACCTTGTCTCCATGTCTCCACCTTGTCTCCACCTTGTCTCCACCTTGTCTCCATGTCTCCACCTTGTCTCCATGTCTCCACCTTGTCTCCTCCTTGTCTCCTCCTTGTCTCCACCTTGTCTCCACCTTGTCTCCATGTCTCCACCTTGTCTCCACCTTGTCTCCACCTTGTCTCCACCTTGTCTCCATGTCTCCACCTTGTCTCCATGTCTCCACCTTGTCTCCACCTTGTCTCCATGTCTCCACCTTGTCTCCATGTCTCCACCTTGTCTCCACCTTGTCTCCACCTTGTCTCTATGTCTCCACCTTGTCTCCATGTCTCCACCTTGTCTCCATGTCTCCATGTCTCCACCTTGTCTCCTTGTCTCCACCTTGTCTCCATGTCTCCACCTTGTCTCCATGTCTCCACCTTGTCTCCACCTTGTCTCCATGTCTCCACCTTGTCTCCATGTCTCCACCTTGTCTCCTCCTTGTCTCCATGTCTCCACCTTGTCTCCACCTTGTCTCCATGTCTCCACCTTGTCTCCATGTCTCCACCTTGTCTCCACCTTGTCTCCACCTTGTCTCTATGTCTCCACCTTGTCTCCATGTCTCCACCTTGTCTCCATGTCTCCATGTCTCCACCTTGTCTCCTTGTCTCCACCTTGTCTCCATGTCTCCACCTTGTCTCCATGTCTCCACCTTGTCTCCACCTTGTCTCCATGTCTCCACCTTGTCTCCATGTCTCCACCTTGTCTCCTCCTTGTCTCCATGTCTCCACCTTGTCTCCACCATGTCTCCACCTTGTCTCCTCCTTGTCTCCACCTTGTCTCCATGTCTCCACCTTGTCTCCACCTTGTCTCCACCTTGTCTCCACCTTGTCTCCACCTTGTCTCCACCTTGTCTCCATGTCTCCACCTTGTCTCCATGTCTCCACCTTGTCTCCACCTTGTCTCCATGTCTCCACCTTGTCTCCATGTCTCCACCTTGTCTCCTCCTTGTCTCCACCTTGTCTCCATGTCTCCACCTTGTCTCCACCATGTCTCCACCTTGTCTCCATGTCTCCACCTTGTCTCCATGTCTCCACCTTGTCTCCACCTTGTCTCCACCTTGTCTCCATGTCTCCACATTGTCTCCATGTCTCCACCTTGTCTCCACCTTGTCTCCATGTCTCCACCTTGTCTCCACCTTGTCTCCATGTCTCCACCTTGTCTCCATGTCTCCACCTTGTCTCCACCTTGTCTCCACCTTGTCTCCATGTCTCCACCTTGTCTCCTTGTCTCCACCTTGTCTCCATGTCTCCACCTTGTCTCCACCTTGTCTCCATGTCTCCATGTCTCCACCTTGTCTCCACCTTGTCTCCATGTCTCCACCTTGTCTCCACCTTGTCTCCACCTTGTCTCCATGTCTCCATGTCTCCACCTTGTCTCCACCTTGTCTCCATGTCTCCACCTTGTCTCCATGTCTCCACCTTGTCTCCACCTTGTCTCCATGTCTCCACCTTGTCTCCATGTCTCCACCTTGTATCCACCTTGTCTCCATGTCTCCACCTTGTCTCCATGTCTCCACCTTGTCTCCTTGTCTCCACCTTGTCTCCATGTCTCCACCATGTCTCCACCTTGTCTCCATGTCTCCACCTTGTCTCCACCTTGTCTCCATGTCTCCACCATGTCTCCACCTTGTCTCCACCTTGTCTCCTCCTTGTCTCCATGTCTCCACCTTGTCTCCACCTTGTCTCCACCTTGTCTCCATGTCTCCACCTTGTCTCCATGTCTCCACCTTGTCTCCACCTTGTCTCCATGTCTCCACCTTGTCTCCACCTTGTCTCCATGTCTCCACCTTGTCTCCATGTCTCCACCTTGTCTCCACCTTGTCTCCATGTCTCCACCTTGTCTCCACCTTGTCTCCATGTCTCCACCTTGTCTCCATGTCTCCACCTTGTCTCCATGTCTCCACCTTGTCTCCATGTCTCCACCTTGTCTCCACCTTGTCTCCACCTTGTCTCCACCTTGTCTCCATGTCTCCACCTTGTCTCCTTGTCTCCACCTTGTCTCCATGTCTCCACCTTGTCTCCACCTTGTCTCCACCTTGTCTCCATGTCTCCACCTTGTCTCCACCATGTCTCCCCCTTGTCTCCATGTCTCCATGTCTCCACCTTGTCTCCATATCTCCACCTTGTCTCCACCGTGTCTCCACCTTGTCTCCATGTCTCCACCTTGTCTCCTCCTTGTCTCCATGTCTCCATGTCTCCACCTTGTCTCCATGTCTCCTCCTTGTCTCCATGACTCCATGTCTCCACCATGTCTCCACCTTGTCTCCACCTTGTCTCCACCTTGTCTCCACCTTGTCTCCATGTCTCTACCTTGTCTCCACCTTGTCTCCACCTTGTCTCCACCTTGTCTCCATGTCTCCACGTCTCCATGTCTCCACCTTGTCTCCACCTTGTCTCCATGTCTCCACCTTGTCTTCACCTTGTCTCCATGTCTCCACCTTGTCTCCACCTTGTCTCCACCTTGTCTCCATGTCTCCACCTTGTCTCCATGTCTCCATGTCTCCACCTTGTCTCCATGTCTCCATGTCTCCACCTTGTCTCCACCTTGTCTCCACCTTGTCTCCATGTCTCCTCCTTGTCTCCACCTTGTCTCCACCTTGTCTCCATGTCTCCATATCTCCACCTTGTCTCCATGTCTCCATGTCTCCTCCTTGTATCCACCTTGTCTCCATGTCTCCACCTTGTCTCCATGTCTCCACCTTGTCTCCATGTCTCCACCTTGTCTCCATGTCTCCATATATCCACCTTGTCTCCACCTTGTCTCCATGTCTCCATGTCTCCTCCTTGTCTCCACCTTGTCTCCACCTTGTCTCCATGTCTCCACCTTGTCTCCATGTCTCCACCTTGTCTCCACCTTGTCTCCATGTCTCCATGTCTCCACCTTGTCTCCATGTCTCCTCCATGTCTCCACCTTGTCTGCACCTTGTCTCCATGTCTCCATATCTCCACCTTGTCTCCACCTTGTCTCCATGTCTCCACCTTGTCTCCATGTCTCCACCTTGTCTCCATGTCTCCACCTTGTCTCCATGTCTCCACCTTGTCTCCACCTTGTCTCCACCTTGTCTCCATGTCTCCACCTTGTCTCCACCTTGTCTCCATGTCTCCACCTTGTCTCCACCTTGTCTCCACCTTGTCTCCTTGTCTCCACCTTGTCTCCACCTTGTCTCCACCTTGTCTCCATGTCTCCACCTTGTCTCCTTGTCTCCATGTCTCCACCTTGTCTCCACCTTGTCTCCATGTCTCCTCCTTGTCTCCACCTTGTCTCCACCTTGTCTCCATGTCTCCTCCTTGTCTCCACCTTGTCTCCATGTCTCCACCTTGTCTCCACCTTGTCTCCATGTCTCCACCTTGTCTCCATGTCTCCACCTTGTCTCCATGTCTCCACCTTGTCTCCACCTTGTCTCCATGTCTCCACCTTGTCTCCATGTCTCCACCTTGTCTCCACCTTGTCTCCATGTCTCCACCTTGTCTCCATGTCTCCACCTTGTCTCCACCTTGTCTCCATGTCTCCTCCTTGTCTCCACCTTGTCTCCACCTTGTCTCCATGTCTCCACCTTGTCTCCATGTCTCCTCCTTGTCTCCACCTTGTCTCCACCTTGTCTCCATGTCTCCACCTTGTCTCCATGTCTCCACCTTGTCTCCATGTCTCCACCTTGTCTCCACCTTGTCTCCATGTCTCCACCTTGTCTCCACCTTGTCTCCATGTCTCCACCTTGTATCCACCTTGTCTCCACCTTGTCTCCATGTCTCCACCTTGTCTCCACCTTGTCTCCTTGTCTCCACCTTGTCTCCATGTCTCCACCTTGTCTCCACCTTGTCTCCATGTCTCCACCTTGTCTCCATGTCTCCACCTTGTCTCCACCTTGTCTCCATGTCTCCACCTTGTCTCCATGTCTCCACCTTGTCTCCACCTTGTCTCCATGTCTCCACCTTGTCTCCACCTTGTCTCCACCTTGTCTCCATGTCTCCACCTTGTCTCCATGTCTCCACCTTGTCTCCACCTTGTCTCCATGTCTCCACCTTGTCTCCACCTTGTCTCCATGTCTCCACCTTGTCTCCATGTCTCCACCTTGTCTCCATGTCTCCACCTTGTCTCCTCCTTGTCTCCACCTTGTCTCCTTGTCTCCACCATGTCTCCATGTCTCCACCTTGTCTCCACCTTGTCTCCATGTCTCCACCTTGTCTCCATGTCTCCACCTTGTCTCCACCTTGTCTCCATGTCTCCTCCTTGTCTCCACCATGTCTCCACCTTGTCTCCACCTTGTCTCCATGTCTCCACCTTGTCTTCACCTTGTCTCCATGTCTCCACCTTGTCTCCACCTTGTCTCCATGTCTCCACCTTGTCTCCACCTTGTCTCCATGTCTCCATGTCTCCACCTTGTCTCCACCTTGTCTCCACCTTGTCTCCATGTCTCCATGTCTCCACCTTGTCTCCACCTTGTCTCCACCTTGTCTCCATGTCTCCTCCTTGTCTCCACCTTGTCTCCACCTTGTCTCCATGTCTCCACCTTGTCTCCATGTCTCCACCTTGTCTCCTTGTCTCCACCTTGTCTCCATGTCTCCACCTTGTCTCCATGTCTCCTCCTTGTCTCCTTGTCTCCACCTTGTCTCCATGTCTCCTCCTTGTCTCCACCTTGTCTCCTCCATGTCTCCTCCTTGTCTCCTTGTCTCCACCTTGTCTCCTTGTCTCCACCTTGTCTCCACCTTGTCTCCTTGTCTCCATGTCTCCTCCTTGTCTCCTTGTCTCCACCTTGTCTCCATGTCTCCTCCTTGTCTCCTTGTCTCCACCTTGTCTCCACCTTGTCTCCACCTTGTCTCCATGTCTCCTCCTTGTATCCTTGTCTCCACCTTGTCTCCTTGTCTCCACCTTGTCTCCACCTTGTCTCCATGTCTCCTCCTTGTCTCCACATTGTCTCCTTGTCTCCACCTTGTCTCCTTGTCTCCACCTTGTCTCCTTGTCTCCACCTTGTCTCCTCCTTGTCTCCACCTTGTCTCCACCTTGTCTCCTTGTCTCCACCTTGTCTCCTCCTTGTCTCCTTGTCTCCACCTTGTCTCCTTGTCTCCACCTTGTCTCCACCTTGTCTCCTTGTCTCCACCTTGTCTCCACCTTGTCTCCATGTCTCCACCTTGTCTCCACCTTGTCTCCACCTTGTCTCCATGTCTCCACCTTGTCTCCATGTCTCCACCTTGTCCCCACCTTGTCTCCATGTCTCCACCTTGTCTCCACCTTGTCTCCTTGTCTCCATGTCTCCACCTTGTCTCCTTGTCTCCACCTTGTCTCCTTGTCTCCACCTTGTCTCCATGTCTCCACCTTGTCTCCATGTCTCCACCTTGTCTCCATGTCTCCACCTTGTCTCCACCTTGTCTCCTTGTCTCCATGTCTCCTTGTCTCCACCTTGTCTCCATGTCTCCACCTTGTCTCCATGTCTCCACCTTGTCTCCATGTCGCCACCTTGTCTCCACCTTGTCTCCACCTTGTCTCCACCTTGTCTCCTTGTCTCCATGTCTCCACCTTGTCTCCATGTCTCCTCCTTGTCTCCATCTCTCCACCTTGTCTCCATGTCTCCACCTTGTCTCCATGTCTCCACCTTGTCTCCACCTTGTCTCCACCTTGTCTCCACCTTGTCTCCTTGTCTCCTTGTCTCCACCTTGTCTCCACCTTGTCTCCACCTTGTCTCCACCTTGTCTCCATGTCTCCACCTTGTCTCCATGTCTCCACCTTGTCTCCACCTTGTCTCCTTGTCTCCACCTTGTCTCCATGTCTCCACCTTGTCTCCATGTCTCCACCTTGTCTCCACCGTGTCTCCACCTTGTCTCCATGTCTCCACCTTGTCTCCTCCTTGTCTCCATGTCTCCATGTCTCCACCTTGTCTCCATGTCTCCTCCTTGTCTCCATGACTCCATGTCTCCACCATGTCTCCACCTTGTCTCCACCTTGTCTCCACCTTGTCTCCACCTTGTCTCCATGTCTCCACCTTGTCTCCATGTCTCCACCTTGTCTCCACCTTGTCTCCACCTTGTCTCCATGTCTCCATGTCTCCACCTTGTCTCCATGTCTCCATGTCTCCACCTTGTCTCCACCTTGTCTCCACCTTGTCTCCATGTCTCCTCCTTGTCTCCACCTTGTCTCCACCTTGTCTCCATGTCTCCATATCTCCACCTTGTCTCCATGTCTCCTCCTTGTCTCCACCTTGTCTCCACCTTGTCTCCATGTCTCCACCTTGTCTCCATGTCTCCACCTTGTCTCCATCTCTCCACCTTGTCTCCATGTCTCCATGTATCCTCCTTGTCTCCACCTTGTCTCCACCTTGTCTCCATGTCTCCACCTTGTCTCCATATATCCACCTTGTCTCCATGTATCCTCCTTGTCTCCACCTTGTCTCCACCTTGTCTCCATGTCTCCACCTTGTCTCCATGTCTCCACCTTGTCTCCACCTTGTCTCCATGTCTCCATGTCTCCACCTTGTCTCCATGTCTCCATGTCTCCTCCATGTCTCCACCTTGTCTGCACCTTGTCTCCATGTCTCCATATCTCCACCTTGTCTCCACCTTGTCTCCATGTCTCCACCTTGTCTCCATGTCTCCACCTTGTCTCCATGTCTCCACCTTGTCTCCACCTTGTCTCCACCTTGTCTCCATGTCTCCACCTTGTCTCCACCTTGTCTCCATGTCTCCACCTTGTCTCCACCTTGTCTCCACCTTGTCTCCTTGTCTCCACCTTGTCTCCACCTTGTCTCCATGTCTCCACCTTGTCTCCTTGTCTCCATGCTTCCACCTTGTCTCCTTGTCTCCATGTCTCCACCTTGTCTCCTTGTCTCCACCTTGTCTCCATGTCTCCTCCTTGTCTCCACCTTGTCTCCACCTTGTCTCCATGTCTCCTCCTTGTCTCCACCTTGTCTCCACCTTGTCTCCATGTCTCCTCCTTGTCTCCACCTTGTCTCCACCTTGTCTCCATGTCTCCACCTTGTCTCCATGTCTCCACCTTGTCTCCATGTCTCCACCTTGTCTCCACCTTGTCTCCATGTCTCCACCTTGTCTCCATGTCTCCACCTTGTCTCCACCTTGTCTCCATGTCTCCACCTTGTCTCCATGTCTCCACCTTGTCTCCACCTTGTCTCCATGTCTCCTCCTTGTCTCCACCTTGTCTCCACCTTGTCTCCATGTCTCCACCTTGTCTCCATGTCTCCTCCTTGTCTCCACCTTGTCTCCACTTTGTCTCCATGTCTCCACCTTGTCTCCATGTCTCCACCTTGTCTCCATGTCTCCACCTTGTCTCCACCTTGTCTCCATGTCTCCACCTTGTCTCCACCTTGTCTCCATGTCTCCATGTCTCCACCTTGTATCCACCTTGTCTCCACCTTGTCTCCATGTCTCCATGTCTCCACCTTGTCTCCACCTTGTCTCCTTGTCTCCACCTTGTCTCCATGTCTCCACCTTGTCTCCACCTTGTCTCCATGTCTCCACCTTGTCTCCATGTCTCCACCTTGTCTCCACCTTGTCTCCACCTTGTCTCCATGTCTCCACCTTGTCTCCATGTCTCCACCTTGTCTCCACCTTGTCTCCACCTTGTCTCCATGTCTCCACCTTGTCTCCACCTTGTCTCCACCTTGTCTCCATGTCTCCACCTTGTCTCCATGTCTCCACCTTGTCTCCACCTTGTCTCCATGTCTCCACCTTGTCTCCACCTTGTCTCCACCTTGTCTCCATGTCTCCACCTTGTCTCCATGTCTCCACCTTGTCTCCATGTCTCCACCTTGTCTCCTCCTTGTCTCCACCTTGTCTCCTTGTCTCCACCATGTCTCCATGTCTCCACCTTGTCTCCACCTTGTCTCCACCTTGTCTCCATGTCTCCACCTTGTCTCCACCTTGTCTCCATGTCTCCTCCTTGTCTCCACCATGTCTCCACCTTGTCTCCACCTTGTCTCCATGTCTCCACCTTGTCTTCACCTTGTCTCCATGTCTCCACCTTGTCTCCACCTTGTCTCCACCTTGTCTCCACCTTGTCTCCATGTCTCCATGTCTCCACCTTGTCTCCACCTTGTCTCCACCTTGTCTCCATGTCTCCTCCTTGTCTCCACCTTGTCTCCACCTTGTCTCCATGTCTCCACCTTGTCTCCTTGTCTCCACCTTGTCTCCATGTCTCCACCTTGTCTCCATGTCTCCTCCTTGTCTCCTTGTCTCCACCTTGTCTCCATGTCTCCTCCTTGTCTCCACCTTGTCTCCTCCATGTCTCCTCCTTGTCTCCTTGTCTCCACCTTGTCTCCTTGTCTCCACCTTGTCTCCACCTTGTCTCCTTGTCTCCATGTCTCCTCCTTGTCTCCTTGTCTCCACCTTGTCTCCATGTCTCCTCCTTGTCTCCTTGTCTCCACCTTGTCTCCACCTTGTCTCCACCTTGTCTCCACCTTGTCTCCACCTTGTCTCCATGTCTCCTCCTTGTATCCTTGTCTCCACCTTGTCTCCTTGTCTCCACCTTGTCTCCACCTTGTCTCCATGTCTCCTCCTTGTCTCCACATTGTCTCCTTGTCTCCACCTTGTCTCCTTGTCTCCACCTTGTCTCCTTGTCTCCACCTTGTCTCCTCCTTGTCTCCACCTTGTCTCCACCTTGTCTCCTTGTCTCCACCTTGTCTCCTCCTTGTCTCCACCTTGTCTCCTTGTCTCCACCTTGTCTCCACCTTGTCTCCTTGTCTCCACCTTGTCTCCACCTTGTCTCCATGTCTCCACCTTGTCTCCACCTTGTCTCCTTGTCTCCACCTTGTCTCCATGTCTCCACCTTGTCTCCATGTCTCCACCTTGTCTCCACCTTGTCTCCTTGTCTCCATGTCTCCACCTTGTCTCCACCTTGTCTCCTTGTCTCCTTGTCTCCATGTATCCACCTTGTCTCCTTGTCTCCACCTTGTCTCCTTGTCTCCACCTTGTCTCCATGTCTCTACCTTGTCTCCATGTCTCCACCTTGTCTCCATGTCTCCACCTTGTCTCCTTGTCTCCTTGTCTCCATGTCTCCACCTTGTCTCCACCTTGTCTCCTTGTCTCCATGTCTCCTTGTCTCCACCTTGTCTCCATGTCTCCACCTTGTCTCCATGTCTCCACCTTGTCTCCTTGTCTCCACCTTGTCTCCACCTTGTCTCCACCTTGTCTCCATGTCTCCTCCTTGTATCCTTGTCTCCACCTTGTCTCCTTGTCTCCACCTTGTCTCCACCTTGTCTCCATGTCTCCTCCTTGTCTCCACATTGTCTCCTTGTCTCCACCTTGTCTCCTTGTCTCCACCTTGTCTCCTTGTCTCCACCTTGTCTCCTCCTTGTCTCCACCTTGTCTCCACCTTGTCTCCTTGTCTCCACCTTGTCTCCTCCTTGTCTCCTTGTCTCCACCTTGTCTCCTTGTCTCCACCTTGTCTCCACCTTGTCTCCTTGTCTCCACCTTGTCTCCACCTTGTCTCCATGTCTCCACCTTGTCTCCACCTTGTCTCCACCTTGTCTCCACCTTGTCTCCATGTCTCCACCTTGTCTCCATGTCTCCACCTTGTCCCCACCTTGTCTCCATGTCTCCACCTTGTCTCCACCTTGTCTCCTTGTCTCCATGTCTCCACCTTGTCTCCTTGTCTCCACCTTGTCTCCTTGTCTCCACCTTGTCTCCATGTCTCCACCTTGTCTCCATGTCTCCACCTTGTCTCCATGTCTCCACCTTGTCTCCACCTTGTCTCCTTGTCTCCATGTCTCCTTGTCTCCACCTTGTCTCCATGTCTCCACCTTGTCTCCATGTCTCCACCTTGTCTCCATGTCGCCACCTTGTCTCCACCTTGTCTCCACCTTGTCTCCACCTTGTCTCCTTGTCTCCATGTCTCCACCTTGTCTCCATGTCTCCTCCTTGTCTCCATCTCTCCACCTTGTCTCCATGTCTCCACCTTGTCTCCATGTCTCCACCTTGTCTCCACCTTGTCTCCACCTTGTCTCCACCTTGTCTCCTTGTCTCCTTGTCTCCACCTTGTCTCCACCTTGTCTCCACCTTGTCTCCACCTTGTCTCCATGTCTCCACCTTGTCTCCATGTCTCCACCTTGTCTCCACCTTGTCTCCTTGTCTCCACCTTGTCTCCATGTCTCCACCTTGTCTCCACCGTGTCTCCACCTTGTCTCCATGTCTCCACCTTGTCTCCTCCTTGTCTCCATGTCTCCATGTCTCCACCTTGTCTCCATGTCTCCTCCTTGTCTCCATGACTCCATGTCTCCACCATGTCTCCACCTTGTCTCCACCTTGTCTCCACCTTGTCTCCACCTTGTCTCCATGTCTCCACCTTGTCTCCATGTCTCCACCTTGTCTCCACCTTGTCTCCACCTTGTCTCCATGTCTCCATGTCTCCACCTTGTCTCCATGTCTCCATGTCTCCACCTTGTCTCCACCTTGTCTCCATGTCTCCTCCTTGTCTCCACCTTGTCTCCACCTTGTCTCCATGTCTCCATATCTCCACCTTGTCTCCATGTCTCCTCCTTGTCTCCACCTTGTCTCCACCTTGTCTCCATGTCTCCACCTTGTCTCCATGTCTCCACCTTGTCTCCATCTCTCCACCTTGTCTCCATGTCTCCATGTATCCTCCTTGTCTCCACCTTGTCTCCACCTTGTCTCCATGTCTCCACCTTGTCTCCATATATCCACCTTGTCTCCATGTATCCTCCTTGTCTCCACCTTGTCTCCACCTTGTCTCCATGTCTCCACCTTGTCTCCATGTCTCCACCTTGTCTCCACCTTGTCTCCATGTCTCCATGTCTCCACCTTGTCTCCATGTCTCCATGTCTCCTCCATGTCTCCACCTTGTCTGCACCTTGTCTCCATGTCTCCATATCTCCACCTTGTCTCCACCTTGTCTCCATGTCTCCACCTTGTCTCCATGTCTCCACCTTGTCTCCATGTCTCCACCTTGTCTCCACCTTGTCTCCACCTTGTCTCCATGTCTCCACCTTGTCTCCACCTTGTCTCCATGTCTCCACCTTGTCTCCACCTTGTCTCCACCTTGTCTCCTTGTCTCCACCTTGTCTCCACCTTGTCTCCATGTCTCCACCTTGTCTCCTTGTCTCCATGTCTCCACCTTGTCTCCTTGTCTCCATGTCTCCACCTTGTCTCCTTGTCTCCACCTTGTCTCCATGTCTCCTCCTTGTCTCCACCTTGTCTCCACCTTGTCTCCATGTCTCCTCCTTGTCTCCACCTTGTCTCCACCTTGTCTCCATGTCTCCTCCTTGTCTCCACCTTGTCTCCACCTTGTCTCCATGTCTCCACCTTGTCTCCATGTCTCCACCTTGTCTCCATGTCTCCACCTTGTCTCCACCTTGTCTCCATGTCTCCACCTTGTCTCCATGTCTCCACCTTGTCTCCACCTTGTCTCCATGTCTCCACCTTGTCTCCATGTCTCCACCTTGTCTCCACCTTGTCTCCATGTCTCCTCCTTGTCTCCACCTTGTCTCCACCTTGTCTCCATGTCTCCACCTTGTCTCCATGTCTCCTCCTTGTCTCCACCTTGTCTCCACCTTGTCTCCATGTCTCCACCTTGTCTCCATGTCTCCACCTTGTCTCCATGTCTCCACCTTGTCTCCACCTTGTCTCCATGTCTCCACCTTGTCTCCACCTTGTCTCCATGTCTCCATGTCTCCACCTTGTATCCACCTTGTCTCCACCTTGTCTCCATGTCTCCATGTCTCCACCTTGTCTCCACCTTGTCTCCTTGTCTCCACCTTGTCTCCATGTCTCCACCTTGTCTCCACCTTGTCTCCATGTCTCCACCTTGTCTCCATGTCTCCACCTTGTCTCCACCTTGTCTCCACCTTGTCTCCATGTCTCCACCTTGTCTCCATGTCTCCACCTTGTCTCCACCTTGTCTCCACCTTGTCTCCATGTCTCCACCTTGTCTCCACCTTGTCTCCACCTTGTCTCCATGTCTCCACCTTGTCTCCATGTCTCCACCTTGTCTCCACCTTGTCTCCATGTCTCCACCTTGTCTCCACCTTGTCTCCACCTTGTCTCCATGTCTCCACCTTGTCTCCATGTCTCCACCTTGTCTCCATGTCTCCACCTTGTCTCCTCCTTGTCTCCACCTTGTCTCCTTGTCTCCACCATGTCTCCATGTCTCCACCTTGTCTCCACCTTGTCTCCACCTTGTCTCCATGTCTCCACCTTGTCTCCACCTTGTCTCCATGTCTCCTCCTTGTCTCCACCATGTCTCCACCTTGTCTCCACCTTGTCTCCATGTCTCCACCTTGTCTTCACCTTGTCTCCATGTCTCCACCTTGTCTCCACCTTGTCTCCACCTTGTCTCCACCTTGTCTCCATGTCTCCATGTCTCCACCTTGTCTCCACCTTGTCTCCACCTTGTCTCCATGTCTCCTCCTTGTCTCCACCTTGTCTCCATGTCTCCACCTTGTCCCCACCTTGTCTCCATGTCTCCACCTTGTCTCCACCTTGTCTCCTTGTCTCCATGTCTCCACCTTGTCTCCTTGTCTCCACCTTGTCTCCTTGTCTCCACCTTGTCTCCATGTCTCCACCTTGTCTCCATGTCTCCACCTTGTCTCCATGTCTCCACCTTGTCTCCACCTTGTCTCCTTGTCTCCATGTCTCCTTGTCTCCACCTTGTCTCCATGTCTCCACCTTGTCTCCATGTCTCCACCTTGTCTCCATGTCGCCACCTTGTCTCCACCTTGTCTCCACCTTGTCTCCACCTTGTCTCCTTGTCTCCATGTCTCCACCTTGTCTCCATGTCTCCTCCTTGTCTCCATCTCTCCACCTTGTCTCCATGTCTCCACCTTGTCTCCATGTCTCCACCTTGTCTCCACCTTGTCTCCACCTTGTCTCCACCTTGTCTCCTTGTCTCCTTGTCTCCACCTTGTCTCCACCTTGTCTCCACCTTGTCTCCACCTTGTCTCCATGTCTCCACCTTGTCTCCATGTCTCCACCTTGTCTCCACCTTGTCTCCTTGTCTCCACCTTGTCTCCATGTCTCCACCTTGTCTCCACCGTGTCTCCACCTTGTCTCCATGTCTCCACCTTGTCTCCTCCTTGTCTCCATGTCTCCATGTCTCCACCTTGTCTCCATGTCTCCTCCTTGTCTCCATGACTCCATGTCTCCACCATGTCTCCACCTTGTCTCCACCTTGTCTCCACCTTGTCTCCACCTTGTCTCCATGTCTCCACCTTGTCTCCATGTCTCCACCTTGTCTCCACCTTGTCTCCACCTTGTCTCCATGTCTCCATGTCTCCACCTTGTCTCCATGTCTCCATGTCTCCACCTTGTCTCCACCTTGTCTCCATGTCTCCTCCTTGTCTCCACCTTGTCTCCACCTTGTCTCCATGTCTCCATATCTCCACCTTGTCTCCATGTCTCCTCCTTGTCTCCACCTTGTCTCCACCTTGTCTCCATGTCTCCACCTTGTCTCCATGTCTCCACCTTGTCTCCATCTCTCCACCTTGTCTCCATGTCTCCATGTATCCTCCTTGTCTCCACCTTGTCTCCACCTTGTCTCCATGTCTCCACCTTGTCTCCATATATCCACCTTGTCTCCATGTATCCTCCTTGTCTCCACCTTGTCTCCACCTTGTCTCCATGTCTCCACCTTGTCTCCATGTCTCCACCTTGTCTCCACCTTGTCTCCATGTCTCCATGTCTCCACCTTGTCTCCATGTCTCCATGTCTCCTCCATGTCTCCACCTTGTCTGCACCTTGTCTCCATGTCTCCATATCTCCACCTTGTCTCCACCTTGTCTCCATGTCTCCACCTTGTCTCCATGTCTCCACCTTGTCTCCATGTCTCCACCTTGTCTCCACCTTGTCTCCACCTTGTCTCCATGTCTCCACCTTGTCTCCACCTTGTCTCCATGTCTCCACCTTGTCTCCACCTTGTCTCCACCTTGTCTCCTTGTCTCCACCTTGTCTCCACCTTGTCTCCATGTCTCCACCTTGTCTCCTTGTCTCCATGTCTCCACCTTGTCTCCTTGTCTCCATGTCTCCACCTTGTCTCCTTGTCTCCACCTTGTCTCCATGTCTCCTCCTTGTCTCCACCTTGTCTCCACCTTGTCTCCATGTCTCCTCCTTGTCTCCACCTTGTCTCCACCTTGTCTCCATGTCTCCTCCTTGTCTCCACCTTGTCTCCACCTTGTCTCCATGTCTCCACCTTGTCTCCATGTCTCCACCTTGTCTCCATGTCTCCACCTTGTCTCCACCTTGTCTCCATGTCTCCACCTTGTCTCCATGTCTCCACCTTGTCTCCACCTTGTCTCCATGTCTCCACCTTGTCTCCATGTCTCCACCTTGTCTCCACCTTGTCTCCATGTCTCCTCCTTGTCTCCACCTTGTCTCCACCTTGTCTCCATGTCTCCACCTTGTCTCCATGTCTCCTCCTTGTCTCCACCTTGTCTCCACCTTGTCTCCATGTCTCCACCTTGTCTCCATGTCTCCACCTTGTCTCCATGTCTCCACCTTGTCTCCACCTTGTCTCCATGTCTCCACCTTGTCTCCACCTTGTCTCCATGTCTCCATGTCTCCACCTTGTATCCACCTTGTCTCCACCTTGTCTCCATGTCTCCATGTCTCCACCTTGTCTCCACCTTGTCTCCTTGTCTCCACCTTGTCTCCATGTCTCCACCTTGTCTCCACCTTGTCTCCATGTCTCCACCTTGTCTCCATGTCTCCACCTTGTCTCCACCTTGTCTCCACCTTGTCTCCATGTCTCCACCTTGTCTCCATGTCTCCACCTTGTCTCCACCTTGTCTCCACCTTGTCTCCATGTCTCCACCTTGTCTCCACCTTGTCTCCACCTTGTCTCCATGTCTCCACCTTGTCTCCATGTCTCCACCTTGTCTCCACCTTGTCTCCATGTCTCCACCTTGTCTCCACCTTGTCTCCACCTTGTCTCCATGTCTCCACCTTGTCTCCATGTCTCCACCTTGTCTCCATGTCTCCACCTTGTCTCCTCCTTGTCTCCACCTTGTCTCCTTGTCTCCACCATGTCTCCATGTCTCCACCTTGTCTCCACCTTGTCTCCACCTTGTCTCCATGTCTCCACCTTGTCTCCACCTTGTCTCCATGTCTCCTCCTTGTCTCCACCATGTCTCCACCTTGTCTCCACCTTGTCTCCATGTCTCCACCTTGTCTTCACCTTGTCTCCATGTCTCCACCTTGTCTCCACCTTGTCTCCACCTTGTCTCCACCTTGTCTCCATGTCTCCATGTCTCCACCTTGTCTCCACCTTGTCTCCACCTTGTCTCCATGTCTCCTCCTTGTCTCCACCTTGTCTCCACCTTGTCTCCATGTCTCCACCTTGTCTCCTTGTCTCCACCTTGTCTCCATGTCTCCACCTTGTCTCCATGTCTCCTCCTTGTCTCCTTGTCTCCACCTTGTCTCCATGTCTCCTCCTTGTCTCCACCTTGTCTCCTCCATGTCTCCTCCTTGTCTCCTTGTCTCCACCTTGTCTCCTTGTCTCCACCTTGTCTCCACCTTGTCTCCTTGTCTCCATGTCTCCTCCTTGTCTCCTTGTCTCCACCTTGTCTCCATGTCTCCTCCTTGTCTCCTTGTCTCCACCTTGTCTCCACCTTGTCTCCACCTTGTCTCCACCTTGTCTCCACCTTGTCTCCATGTCTCCTCCTTGTATCCTTGTCTCCACCTTGTCTCCTTGTCTCCACCTTGTCTCCACCTTGTCTCCATGTCTCCTCCTTGTCTCCACATTGTCTCCTTGTCTCCACCTTGTCTCCTTGTCTCCACCTTGTCTCCTTGTCTCCACCTTGTCTCCTCCTTGTCTCCACCTTGTCTCCACCTTGTCTCCTTGTCTCCACCTTGTCTCCTCCTTGTCTCCACCTTGTCTCCTTGTCTCCACCTTGTCTCCACCTTGTCTCCTTGTCTCCACCTTGTCTCCACCTTGTCTCCATGTCTCCACCTTGTCTCCACCTTGTCTCCTTGTCTCCACCTTGTCTCCATGTCTCCACCTTGTCTCCATGTCTCCACCTTGTCTCCACCTTGTCTCCTTGTCTCCATGTCTCCACCTTGTCTCCACCTTGTCTCCTTGTCTCCTTGTCTCCATGTATCCACCTTGTCTCCTTGTCTCCACCTTGTCTCCTTGTCTCCACCTTGTCTCCATGTCTCTACCTTGTCTCCATGTCTCCACCTTGTCTCCATGTCTCCACCTTGTCTCCTTGTCTCCTTGTCTCCATGTCTCCACCTTGTCTCCACCTTGTCTCCTTGTCTCCATGTCTCCTTGTCTCCACCTTGTCTCCATGTCTCCACCTTGTCTCCATGTCTCCACCTTGTCTCCATGTCGCCACCTTGTCTCCACCTTGTCTCCACCTTGTCTCCACCTTGTCTCCTTGTCTCCATGTCTCCACCTTGTCTCCATGTCTCCTCCTTGTCTCCATGTCTCCACCTTGTCTCCATGTCTCCACCTTGTCTCCATGTCTCCACCTTGTCTCCATGTCTCCACCTTGTCTCCTTGTCTCCACCTTGTCTCCACCTTGTCTCCTTGTCTCCTTGTCTCCACCTTGTCTCCACCTTGTCTCCACCTTGTCTCCTTGTCTCCATGTCTCCACCTTGTCTCCATGTCTCCACCTTGTCTCCACCTTGTCTCCTTGTCTCCACCTTGTCTCCATGTCTCCACCTTGTCTCCATGTCTCCATGTCTCCACCTTGTCTCCATGTCTCCACCTTGTCTCCACCTTGTCTCCACCTTGTCTCCATGTCTCCACCTTGTCTCCACCTTGTCTCCACCTTGTCTCCTCCTTGTCTCCACCTTGTCTCCTCCTTGTCTCCACCTTGTCTCCTTGTCTCCACCTTGTCTCCTCCTTGTCTCCTTGTCTCCACCTTGTCTCCTTGTCTCCACCTTGTCTCCTCCTTGTCTCCACCTTGTCTCCACCTTGTCTCCTTGTCTCCACCTTGTCTCCACCTTGTCTCCACCTTGTCTCCACCTTGTCTCCTCCTTGTCTCCACCTTGTCTCCTCCTTGTCTCCTTGTCTCCACCTTGTCTCCTTGTCTCCACCTTGTCTCCTCCTTGTCTCCTTGTCTCCACCTTGTCTCCTTGTCTCCACCTTGTCTCCTCCTTGTCTCCACCTTGTCTCCACCTTGTCTCCTTGTCTCCACCTTGTCTCCACCTTGTCTCCTTGTCTCCACCTTGTCTCCACCTTGTCTCCTTGTCTCCACCTTGTCTCCTCCTTGTCTCCTTGTCTCCACCTTGTCTCCACCTTGTCTCCTTGTCTCCACCTTGTCTCCACCTTGTCTCCATGTCTCCACCTTGTCTCCTTGTCTCCATGTCTCCACCTTGTCTCCTTGTCTCCACCTTGTCTCCACCTTGTCTCCATGTCTCCACCTTGTCTCCACCTTGTCTCCACCTTGTCTCCATGTCTCCACCTTGTCTCCACCTTGTCTCCTTGTCTCCTTGTCTCCACCTTGTCTCCACCTTGTCTCCATGTCTCCACCTTGTCTCCACCTTGTCTCCATGTCTCCACCTTGTCTCCACCTTGTCTCCTCCTTGTCTCCTTGTCTCCACCTTGTCTCCTTGTCTCCACCTTGTCTCCTTGTCTCCACCTTGTCTCCTCCTTGTCTCCTTGTCTCCACCTTGTCTCCACCTTGTCTCCTCCTTGTCTCCACCTTGTCTCCTTGTCTCCATGTCTCCACCTTGTCTCCTTGTCTCCACCTTGTCTCCACCTTGTCTCCTTGTCTCCACCTTGTCTCCTCCTTGTCTCCACCTTGTCTCCTTGTCTCCACCTTGTCTCCACCTTGTCTCCTTGTCTCCACCTTGTCTCCTTGTCTCCACCTTGTCTCCTCCTTGTCTCCTTGTCTCCACCTTGTCTCCTTGTCTCCACCTTGTCTCCACCTTGTCTCCTTGTCTCCACCTTGTCTCCTTGTCTCCACCTTGTCTCCATGTCTCCACCTTGTCTCCACCTTGTCTCCACCTTGTCTCCATGTCTCCACCTTGTCTCCACCTTGTCTCCTTGTCTCCATGTCTCCACCTTGTCTCCATGTCTCCACCTTGTCTCCATGTCTCCACCTTGTCTCCACCTTGTCTCCACCTTGTCTCCACCTTGTCTCCATGTCTCCACCTTGTCTCCATGTCTCCACCTTGTCTCCACCTTGTCTCCACCTTGTCTCCATGTCTCCACCTTGTCTCCATGTCTCCTCCTTGTCTCCTTGTCTCCTTGTCTCCACCTTGTCTCCTTGTCTCCACCTTGTCGCCTTGTCTCCACCTTGTCTCCATGTCTCCACCTTGTCTCCACCTTGTCTCCTTGTCTCCACCTTGTCTCCACCTTGTCTCCACCTTGTCTCCACCTTGTCTCCATGTCTCCACCTTGTCTCCACCTTGTCTCCTTGTCTCCACCTTGTCTCCATGTCTCCACCTTGTCTCCACCTTGTCTCCATGTCTCCACCTTGTCTCCATGTCTCCACCTTGTCTCCACCTTGTCTCCACCTTGTCTCCATGTCTCCTCCTTGTCTCCACCTTGTCTCCATGTCTCCACCTTGTCTCCACCTTGTCTCCATGTCTCCACCTTGTCTCCACCTTGTCTCCACCTTGTCTCCATGTCTCCTCCTTGTCTCCACCTTGTCTCCATTTTTTCCACCTTGTCTCCTTGTCTCCACCTTGTCTCCATGTCTCCACCTTGTCTCCACCTTGTCTCCATGTCTCCACCTTGTCTCCACCTTGTCTCCACCTTGTCTCCATGTCTCCACCTTGTCTCCATGTCTCCACCTTGTCTCCACCTTGTCTCCTTGTCTCCACCTTGTCTCCACCTTCTCCTTGTCTCCACCTTGTCTCCACCTTGTCTCCTTGTCTCCACCTTGTCTCCATGTCTCCACCTTGTCTCCACCTTGTCTCCATGTCTCCACCTTGTCTCCACCTTGCCTCCACCTTGTCTCCATGTCTCCTCCTTGTCTCCACCTTGTCTCCATGTCTCCACCTTGTCTCCACCTTGTCTCCATGTCTCCACCTTGTCTCCACCTTGTCTCCATGTCTCCTCCTTGTCTCCACCTTGTCTCCATGTCTCCACCTTGTCTCCATGTCTCCACCTTGTCTCCTTGTCTCCACCTTGTCTCCATGTCTCCACCTTGTCTCCACCTTGTCTCCACCTTGTCTCCATGTCTCCTCCTTGTCTCCACCTTGTCTCCACCTTGTCTTCATGTCTCCACCTTGTCTCCATCTTGCTCATATGTCTCCACCTTGCTCATATGTCTCCACCTTGCTCATATGTCTCCACCTTGCTCATATGTCTCCATGTCTCCACCTTGCTCATATGCCCCTTGTGTCTATGAAGAACTCCCACGGTAAATAGTGCATTTATACAGCAGCTTTTCTCCAAAACGCTTCACAACTTACGTCTCACATTCACCCACTCACTCACACAGTCACCCACTCACTCACACAGTCACACACTCAGTCACACAGTCACACATTCACTCACACAGTCATCCACTCACTCACACAGTCACCCACTCACTCACACAGTCACCCACTCACTCACACAGTCACCCACTCACTCACACAGTCACACATTCACTCACACAGTCACCCACTCACTCACACAGTCACACATTCACTCACACAGTCACACACTCACTCACACAGTCACACATTCACTCACACACTCACTCACGCAGACACTCACACACTCACTCACACAGTCACCCACTCACTCACACAGTCACACATTCACTCACACAGTCACACACTCACTCACACAGTCACACATTCACTCACACACTCACTCACGCAGACACTCACACACTCACTCACTCAGACAGTCACACACTCATTCAGACAGTCACACACTCACTCACACAGTCACATACTCACTCACACAGTCACACACTCACTCACACAGTCACACACTCACTCACACAGTCACACACCGACGGCAGAGTGGCAGTTAGTGGTTAGTGGTTAAGTGTCAGGTTATTTTAATATTAAATGTGTTTACTGTGGCATGTAAACACGTGACTCTGTTCATTACTAGTTCTCACCATCTGCACCACACTCAGTCAGTCTCACGCAGGGTCATATTCAGGGACTGAATCTCGGTCGTTAAAGAACCCAGGACGCCTATCGTAAAGAGTAGGGGGTTCCCCGCCGTTCCTGGCCAAATTCCCAATCAGGTCTCTGACATCAAGGCCACCTAATTCATCCCTTCCCCTTAATTGGTTGATATCAATCCCTGTCTCCTGAGCCATTGTGTAGTGTGATGTGTGCCTGGTGCCAGTGTATGGCAGCCATTGAGCCTGCGTAGCCTAAGGTTGGGTGCTACCAGTGGTGGTGAAGGAGGCAATTTCCACCCTACATTGTAAAGCGCTTTGAGTGTCTAGAAAAGCGCTATATAAATGCAATTAATTATTATTAATATTATTATTATTATTATAGTTCAGAGGTCAATGGGTAATTTTGAGATTGGCGACAAAAGAGGAGATGAATGATCATAATTGTATTTATTTCCTATGTAATGAAAGTACTCCACTATTCAGTCTAAAAGTAAGACTGTAGCTCTTGAGCACACCGTTTTGATATTTTCTTTGTGAGTGGACCCTTCTATCTGTGGGCGGGACACAGGTCAACAGGAATATCCTGCTAATTGTGTTCGTTCATGGTAACGGGCGTATTCAAGCGCAGGGTATCGAACGTGCGTGGGACAACTTAAAGGGAACAGCCACCCTAAAACAGAACATTGTGGTCTTGCGATGATTTTGGACATATAAGACGATATCTATAAAGACTTGAATTAGTGATGTCATCAAGTAGTCAATTTACGATGAAGTGGTACATTTTAGTTTGAGCTAATATTTTTGTATTCAAATTAATAGCTTTATTTAAAGGGGCACTTCACATTTATTTTGCACACGATATCACACATTATTCCAAACTATAACTTATTTTTTTTAGCAATTAATTTAGTTTGACAGTTATTGAGAGCTATCGTTGCGCTGATTGAGCAGTTGTCCTCGTGTCGGACATTGCAAACTCCCCTCTGGGGGCAGTGTTGTTTGTTACCCTACTGTACGTAACACTGTTTCCAAATCAGCCAAATCCATCTCTGACCTGGAATATGACCTGTAGCCGGGTGGTTAATGCCTGCATGTAAACGCAGTCTCTGTGAGTGACATCCGACATGGAAGCGGTTAATGATCTGATGATGTAACTGTAACTGTAGCCTAATTGCCTCCCATGTCAGGCCCACCTCACTGGCCACATCCACTGTACGTCTAAGCCAAGGAAAAACCTGCATCGGTGTCAGTGACGTTCCTGCCTTGTGTGTGTGTGTGTGTGTGCGTGCGTGTGTGTGTGTGTGTGTGTGTGTGTGTGTGTGTGTGTGTGTGTTTCAGCTCCTGAAGTCATCGATGCTCATGAGTACACTCAGCAATGCGATGTGTGGAGTATTGGAGTCATCATGTACATGTTGTAAGAACCTCTCTTTCCTTTAACGCGCACACACACACACACACACACACACACACACACACACACACACACACACACACACACACACACACACACACACACACACACACACACACACACACACACACACATACTTAAAGGCCAACCTTCACGTTGTATTTTTGTTCAATAAACAATGTGGACTAGGCCAACGGTGACTTTCATGAAGAAGGAAAAAAAAAGTATTGAAATTGACCCAGTTTTAGTGTTTTTATCAAACATTTTGTCTGCCCAACACAATCACCACGCACGTGGATATTTTAATCAATGGTTCATACCGTGCGTGTGTAATCGAAATGATCTCGTCACAACAGGTGCAGGGCACCAGGGGGCTCACCAGGGGGCGCTGAGAGTCACACACAGCTAGTGGCAGGCACTGCAGGCAGAGAGCCTTGCTACCATAGATATATGCTTGCTACTACTAGCCGAATGAAAATGTATCTGTTTCACCTAACACTATTGCTCCGTGATTATAGCCATCCATCTCTAAAGCTAACCACTATTTGTAAAAGCCACAACCACGTTACCATATTTGTAATAATGTAAATCATTGTGTCGTTGTACACATATTGTGTTTATAACGTTAGTAGCTAACATAGCTTAGCTTGGTAGCTATTGTGCTAACAACATATCCCGACATCCGGCTCGCTGGCCGGCATGAACGGCCGACCCAAAATGGTTCTCTCTGTACACCCCGTCCCCACGGGTACCCTGCCGGGGGGCCCATGGACGCGACAACGGCGGCAGCCGTAGGGTGCTCGAGCCCGTAAAGGCTAGTGGTACACGATAGCTATGAGCTAACTAACGCTACAGGCTCAAACACCCTACGGCCGCCGCTGTTGTCGCGTCCACAAGCTCCTCCGCAGGACACCCGCGTGGACGGGGGCACACAAAGAGGAGAGAACCACCCGCAGGGACGGCAGGCTATAGGCTAACGTCAGTGTAGTGGTCCCGACTGTAGCAGGGACGGCGGAGCTATAGGCTAACTGTGATGCACCGAGTGGGCCACCATTGATCTAGTACTATGACCCGGACGGACATAAGGCATACGTTTCCTGAAGTGACGTCACGGCCGTGCTAGCGTCTGATAAGCTTTTAGATTCGGCTCATTAATATGCACCTGTAGTGACGTCAGCGTTTGATAAGCTTTTTTGATTCGCGCGTGCATGTTATTCGTGCGTGGACCTTTTTAACTCTTTCGGAGTGGCATTTCCGGTGTCAAATGGAAAAAAATAAATAATGAAATTATATACCAATGATGTAAACTACCCATAATTGATCAGTAGGGTTTAACCTGGATGTTGGGCTTTAAATGAATCCGCAGGTCAAATCACATTGCACATTGGATTCAAATAATGGATTGAAATAACATAGAGGTTCAACATGCTTTCATAACAAACACACACACACACACACACACACACACACACACACACACACACACACACACACACACACACACACACACACACACACACACACACACACACACGCGCGCGTACACACACACTTACACTGGGCTGTGTGTGTCCCTGCAGGCTGTGTGGTGAGCCTCCGTTCACGTCCAGCTCGGGGAACAGACTTGGAGAACTCCCCTTCTCGGAGCACGTCTGGAACACGGTCAGCGA
The DNA here is from genome assembly GCF_963971535.1 of Notolepis coatsorum. NCBI lineage: Eukaryota > Metazoa > Chordata > Actinopteri > Aulopiformes > Paralepididae > Notolepis > Notolepis coatsorum. The sequence continues at coordinate 84,582,301 of NC_140166.1, read as the reverse complement.
CGCAGGTGACAAGTCAACTCTCTCATACAGTCAACCCACTGTCTCATACAGTCAACCCCACTGTCTCATACAGTCAACCTCACTCTCTCATACAGTCAACCTCACTCTCATACAGTCAACCTCACTGTCTCATACACTCACTGTCTCATACAGTCAACCTCACTGTCTCATACAGTCAACCTCACTGTCTCATACAGTCAACCCACTCTCTCATACAGTCAAACCCACTCTCTCATACAGTCAACCTCACTCTCTCATACAGTCAACCCCACTCTCTCATACAGTCAACCTCACTCTCTCATACAGTCAACCTCACTGTCTCATACAGTCAACCTCACTGTCTCATACAGTCAACCTCACTCTCTCATACAGTCAACCTCACTGTCTCATACAGTCAACCTCACTCTCTCATACAGTCAACCTCACTGTCTCATACAGTCAACCTCACTGTCTCATACAGTCAACCTCACTCTCTCATACAGTCAACCTCACTCTCATACAGTCAACCTCACTGTCTCATACACTCACTGTCTCATACAGTCAACCTCACTGTCTCATACAGTCAACCTCACTGTCTCATACAGTCAACCCACTCTCTCATACAGTCAAACCCACTCTCTCATACAGTCAACCTCACTCTCTCATACAGTCAACCCCACTCTCTCATACAGTCAACCTCACTCTCTCATACAGTCAACCTCACTGTCTCATACAGTCAACCTCACTGTCTCATACAGTCAACCTCACTCTCTCATACAGTCAACCTCACTGTCTCATACAGTCAACCTCACTCTCTCATACAGTCAACCTCACTGTCTCATACAGTCAACCTCACTGTCTCATACAGTCAACCTCACTGTCTCATACAGTCAACCTCACTCTCATACAGTCAACCTCACTGTCTCATACAGTCAACCCACTGTCTCATACAGTCAACCTCACTGTCTCATACAGTCAACCTCACTGTCTCATACAGTCAACCTCACTGTCTCATACAGTCAACCCCACTGTCTCATACAGTCAACCTCACTGTCTCATACAGTCAACCTCACTGTCTCATACAGTCAACCTCACTGTCTCATACAGTCAACCTCACTCTCATACAGTCAACCTCACTCTCTCATACAGTCAACCTCACTCTCATACAGTCAACCTCACTGTCTCATACAGTCAACCTCACTGTCTCATACAGTCAACCTCACTCTCTCATACAGTCAACCTCACTGTCTCATACAGTCAACATCACTGTCTCATACAGTCAACCTCACTGTCTCATACAGTCAACCTCACTCTCTCATACAGTCAACCTCACTCTCTCATACAGTCAACCTCACTGTCTCATACAGTCAACCTCACTCTCTCATACAGTCAACCCCACTCTCATACAGTCAACCTCACTGTCTCATACAGTCAACCTCACTGTCTCATACAGTCAACCCCACTGTCTCATACAGTCAACCTCACTGTCTCATACAGTCAACCTCACTGTCTCATACAGTCAACCTCACTGTCTCATACAGTCAACCTCACTCTCATACAGTCAACCTCACTCTCTCATACAGTCAACCTCACTCTCTCATACAGTCAACCTCACTGTCTCATACAGTCAACCTCACTGTCTCATACAGTCAACCTCACTCTCTCATACAGTCAACCTCACTGTCTCATACAGTCAACCTCACTGTCTCATACAGTCAACCTCACTCTCTCATACAGTCAACCTCACTCTCTCATACAGTCAACCTCACTGTCTCATACAGTCAACCTCACTCTCTCATACAGTCAACCCCACTCTCATACAGTCAACCTCACTGTCTCATACAGTCAACCCACTCTCTCATACAGTCAACCTCACTCTCTCATACAGTCAACCACATTCTCTCATACAGTCAACCTCACTGTCTCATACAGTCAACCTCACTCTCTCATACAGTCAACCTCACTCTCTCATACAGTCAACCTCACTGTCTCATACAGTCAACCTCACTCTCTCATACAGTCAACCTCACTGTCTCATACAGTCAACCTCACTCTCTCATACAGTCAACATCACTGTCTCATACAGTCAACCCCACTCTCTCATACAGTCAACCTCACTGTCTCATACAGTCAACTCACTGTCTCATACAGTCAACCCCACTGTCTCATACAGTCAACCTCACTGTCTCATACAGTCAACCTCACTGTCTCATACAGTCAACCTCACTGTCTCATACAGTCAACCTCACTGTCTCATACAGTCAACCTCACTGTCTCATACAGTCAACCTCACTCTCTCATACAGTCAACCTCACTCTCTCATACAGTCAACCTCACTGTCTCATACAGTCAACCCACTGTCTCATACAGTCAACCCCACTGTCTCATACAGTCAACCTCACTGTCTCATACAGTCAACCTCACTGTCTCATACAGTCAACCTCACTGTCTCATACAGTCAACTTCACTGTCTCATACAGTCAACCTCACTGTCTCATACAGTCAACCTCACTGTCATACAGTCAACCTCACTCTCTCATACAGTCAAACTCACTGTCTCATACAGTCAACCTCACTGTCATACAGTCAACCTCACTCTCTCATACAGTCAACCTCACTCTCATACAGTCAACCCCACTGTCTCATACAGTCAACCTCACTCTCTCATACAGTCAACCTCACTGTCTCATACAGTCAACCTCACTCTCTTATACAGTCAACCCCACTCTCATACAGTCAACCTCACTCTCTCATACAGTCAACCTCACTCTCATACAGTCAACCTCACTCTCTCATACAGTCAACCCCACTCTCATACAGTCAACCTCACTGTCTCATACAGTCAACCTCACTCTCATACAGTCAACCTCACTGTCTCATACAGTTAACCTCACTCTCTCATACAGTCAACCCCACTCTCATACAGTCAACCTCACTCTCTCATACAGTCAACCTCACTGTCTCATACAGTCAACCTCACTGTCTCATACAGTCAACCTCACTGTCTCATACAGTCAACCTCACTGTCTCATACAGTCAACCTCACTCTCTCATACAGTCAACCTCACTGTCTCATACAGTCAACCCACTCTCTCATACAGTCAACCTCACTGTCTCATACAGTCAACCTCACTCTCATACAGTCAACCTCACTGTCTCATACAGTCAACCTCACTGTCTCATACAGTCAACCCCACTGTCTCATACAGTCAATCTCACTGTCTCATACAGTCAACCCCACTCTCTCATACAGTCAACTTCACTGTCTCATACAGTCAACCTCACTCTCTCATACAGTCAACCTCACTGTCTCATACAGTCAACTTCACTGTCTCATACAGTCAACCCCACTCTCTCATACAGTCAACCTCACTGTCTCATACAGTCAACCTCACTGTCTCATACAGTCAACCTCACTGTCTCATACAGTCAACCTCACTGTCTCATACAGTCAACCTCACTCTCTCATACAGTCAACATCACTGTCTCATACAGTCAACCTCACTGTCTCATACAGTCAACCTCACTCTCATAAAGTCAACCTCACTCTCTCATACAGTCAACCTCACTGTCTCATACAGTCAAGCCACTCTCTCATACAGTCAACCTCACTGTCTCATACAGTCAACCTCACTCTCATACAGTCAACCTCACTGTCTCATACAGTCAACTTCACTGTCTCATACAGTCAACCTCACTCTTATACAGTCAACCTCGCTGTCTCATACAGTCAACCTCACTGTCTCATACAGTCAACCCCACTCTCTCATACAGTCAACCTCACTCTCTCATACAGTCAACCTCACTGTCTCATACAGTCAACCTCATTGTCTCATACAGTCAACCTCACTCTCTCATACAGTCAACCTCACTGTCTCATACAGTCAACCTCACTGTCTCATACAGTCAACCTCACTGTCTCATACAGTCAACCTCATTGTCTCATACAGTCAACCTCACTCTCTCATACAGTCAACCTCACTGTCTCATACAGTCAACCTCACTCTCTCATACAGTCAACCTCACTGTCTCATACAGTCAACCTCATTGTCTCATACAGTCAACCTCACTCTCTCATACAGTCAACCTCACTCTCATACAGTCAACCTCACTGTCTCATACAGTCAACCTCACTGTCTCATACAGTCAACCTCACTCTCTCATACAGTCAACCTCACTGTCTCATACAGTCAACCCACTGTCTCATACAGTCAACCTCACTGTCTCATACAGTCAACCTCACTGTCTCATACAGTCAACCTCACTCTCTCATACAGTCAACCTCACTGTCTAATACAGTCAACCTCACTCTCTCATACAGTCAACCTCACTGTCTCATACAGTCAACCTCACTGTCTCATACAGTCAACCTCACTGTCTCATACAGTCAACCTCACTCTCTCATACAGTCAACCTCACTGTCTCATACAGTCAACCCACTGTTTCATACAGTCAACCTCACTGTCTCATACAGTCAACCTCACTGTCTCATACAGTCAACCTCACTGTCTCATACAGTCAACCCAACTGTCTCATACAGTCAACCTCACTGTCTCATACAGTCAACCTCACTGTCTCATACAGTCAACCTCACTGTCTCATACAGTCAACCTCACTCTCATACAGTCAACCTCACTCTCATACAGTCAACCTCACTCTCTCATACAGTCAACCTCACTGTCTCATACAGTCAACCTCACTGTCTCATACAGTCAACCTCACTCTCTCATACAGTCAACCTCACTGTCTCATACAGTCAACCTCACTGTCTCATACAGTCAACCTCACTGTCTCATACAGTCAACCTCACTCTCTCATACAGTCAACCCACTGTCTCATACAGTCAACCCCACTGTCTCATACAGTCAACCTCACTGTCTCATACAGTCAACCTCACTGTCTCATACAGTCAACCTCACTGTCTCATACAGTCAACCTCACTGTCTCATACAGTCAACCTCACTCTCTCATACAGTCAACCTCACTGTCTCATACAGTCAACCTCACTCTCTCATACAGTCAACCCCACTCTCTCATACAGTCAACCTCACTGTCTCATACAGTCAACCCACTGTCTCATACAGTCAACCCCACTGTCTCATACAGTCAACCTCACTGTCTCATACAGTCAACCTCACTGTCTCATACAGTCAACCTCACTGTCTCATACAGTCAACTTCACTGTCTCATACAGTCAACCTCACTGTCTCATACAGTCAACCTCACTGTCTCATACAGTCAACCTCACTGTCATACAGTCAACCTCACTCTCTCATACAGTCAACCTCACTCTCATACAGTCAACCCCACTGTCTCATACAGTCAACCTCACTCTCTCATACAGTCAACCTCACTGTCTCATACAGTCAACCTCACTCTCATACAGTCAACCCCACTCTCATACAGTCAACCTCACTCTCTCATACAGTCAACCTCACTCTCATACAGTCAACCTCACTCTCTCATACAGTCAACCCCACTCTCATACAGTCAACCTCACTGTCTCATACAGTCAACCTCACTGTCTCATACAGTCAACCTCACTGTCTCATACAGTCAACCTCACTGTCTCATACAGTCAACCCCACTCTCATACAGTCAACCTCACTCTCTCATACAGTCAACCTCACTGTCTCATACAGTCAACCTCACTGTCTCATACAGTCAACCTCACTGTCTCATACAGTCAACCGCACTGTCTCATACAGTCAACCTCACTCTCTCATACAGTCAACCTCACTGTCTCATACAGTCAACACACTCTCTCATACAGTCAACCTCACTGTCTCATACAGTCAACCTCACTCTCATACAGTCAACCTCACTGTCTCATACAGTCAACCTCACTGTCTCATACAGTCAACCTCACTGTCTCATACAGTCAACCCCACTGTCTCATACAGTCAATCTCACTGACTCATACAGTCAACCCCAATCTCTCATACAGTCAACCTCACTGTCTCATACAGTCAACCTCACTCTCTCATACAGTCAACCTCACTGTCTCATACAGTCAACTTCACTGTCTCATACAGTCAACCCCACTCTCTCATACAGTCAACCTCACTGTCTCATACAGTCAAGCCACTCTCTCATACAGTCAACCTCACTGTCTCATACAGTCAACCTCACTCTCATACAGTCAACCTCACTGTCTCATACAGTCAACTTCACTGTCTCATACAGTCAACCTCACTCTCATACAGTCAACCTCACTGTCTCATACAGTCAACCTCACTGTCTCATACAGTCAACCTCACTGTCGCATACAGTCAACCCCACTGTCTCATACAGTCAATCTCACTGTCTCATACAGTCAACCCCACTCTCTCATACAGTCAACCTCACTGTCTCATACAGTCAACCTCACTCTCTCATACAGTCAACCTCACTGTCTCATACAGTCAACTTCACTGTCTCATACAGTCAACCCCACTCTCTCATACAGTCAACCTCACTGTCTCATACAGTCAACCTCGCTGTCTCATACAGTCAACCTCACTGTCTCATACAGTCAACCTCACTCTCTCATACAGTCAATCTCACTGTCTCATACAGTCAACCCCACTCTCTCATACAGTCAACCTCACTGTCTCATACAGTCAACCTCACTCTCTCATACAGTCAACCTCACTGTCTCATACAGTCAACTTCACTGTCTCATACAGTCAACCCCACTCTCTCATACAGTCAACCTCACTGTCTCATACAGTCAACCTCACTGTCTCATACAGTCAACCTCACTGTCTCATACAGTCAACCTCACTCTCTCATACAGTCAACCTCACTCTCTCATACAGTCAACCTCACTGTCTCATACAGTCAACCTCACTGTCTCATACAGTCAACCTCACTCTCTCATACAGTCAACCTCACTCTCTCATACAGTCAACCTCACTGTCTCATACAGTCAACCTCACTGTCTCATACAGTCAACCTCACTGTCTCATACAGTCAACCTCACTGTCTCATACAGTCAACCTCACTCTCTCATACAGTCAACCTCACTGTCTCATACAGTCAACCTCACTGTCTCATACAGTCAACCTCACTCTCATACAGTCAACCCCACTCTCTCATACAGTCAACCTCACTCTCTCATACAGTCAACCTCACTGTCTCATACAGTCAACCTCACTCTCATACAGTCAACCTCACTGTCTCATACAGTCAACCTCACTGTCTCATACAGTCAACCTCACTGTCTCATACAGTCAACCTCACTGTCTCATACAGTCAACCTCTCTCTCATACAGTCAACCTCACTGTCTCATACAGTCAACCTCACTCTCTCATACAGTCAACCCCACTCTCATACAGTCAACCCCACTCTCTCATACAGTCAACCTCACTGTCTCATACAGTCAACCTCACTCTCTTATACAGTCAACCTCACTGTCTCATACAGTCAACCTCACTCTCTCATACAGTCAACCTCACTGTCTCATACAGTCAACCTCACTCTCTCATACAGTCAACCTCACTGTCTCATACAGTCAACCTCACTGTCTCATACAGTCAACCTCACTGTCTCATACAGTCAACCCCACTGTCTCATACAGTCAACCTCACTGTCTCATACAGTCAACCTCACTGTCTCATACAGTCAACCCCACTCTCTCATACAGTCAACCTCACTGTCTCATACAGTCAACCCCACTCTCTCATACAGTCAACCTCACTGTCTCATACAGTCAACCTCACTGTCTCATACAGTCAACCTCACTGTCTCATACAGTCAACCCACTGTCTCATACAGTCAACCCACTGTCTCATACAGTCAACCTCACTCTCTCATACAGTCAACCCACTGTCTCATACAGTCAACCTCACTGTCTCATACAGTCAACCTCACTGTCTCATACAGTCAACCTCACTGTCTCATACAGTCAACCCCACTGTCTCATACAGTCAACCTCACTCTCTCATACAGTCAACCTCACTCTCTCATACAGTCAACCCCACTGTCTCATACAGTCAACCTCACTCTCTCATACAGTCGACCCCACTGTCTCATACAGTCAACCTCACTGTCTCATACAGTCAACCCCACTGTCTCATACAGTCAACCCCACTCTCTCATACAGTCAACCTCACTGTCTCATACAGTCAACCTCACTGTCTCATACAGTCAACCTCACTGTCTCATACAGTCAACCTCACTGTCTCATGCAGTCAACCTCACTGTCTCATACAGTCAACCTCACTGTCTCATACAGTCAACCTCACTGTCTCATACAGTCAACCTCACTGTCTCATACAGTCAACCTCACTCTCATACAGTCAACCTCACTCTCTCATACAGTCAACCTCACTCTCTCATACAGTCAACCTCACTCTCTCATACAGTCAACCTCACTCTCTCATACAGTCAACCTCACTGTCTCATACAGTCAACCTCACTGTCTCATACAGTCAACCCCACTCTCTCATACAGTCAACCTCACTGTCTCATACAGTCAACCCCACTCTCTCATACAGTCAACCTCACTGTCTCATACAGTCAACCTCACTGTCTCATACAGTCAACCCACTGTCTCATACAGTCAACCCACTGTCTCATACAGTCAACCTCACTCTCTCATACAGTCAACCCACTGTCTCATACAGTCAACCTCACTGTCTCATACAGTCAACTTCACTCTCTCATACAGTCAACCCCACTGTCTCATACAGTCAACCTCACTGTCTCATACAGTCAACCTCACTGTCTCATACAGTCAACCTCACTGTCTCATACAGTCAACCTCACTCTCTCATACAGTCAACCTCACTCTCTCATACAGTCAACCTCACTGTCTCATACAGTCAACCTCACTGTCTCATACAGTCAACCTCACTCTCTCATACAGTCAACCTCACTCTCTCATACAGTCAACCTCACTCTCTCATACAGTCAACCCCACTGTCTCATACAGTCAACCTCACTCTCTCATACAGTCAACCTCACTCTCTCATACAGTCAACCCCACTGTCTCATACAGTCGACCTCACTCTCTCATACAGTCAACCTCACTGTCTCATACAGTCAACCCCACTGTCTCATACAGTCAACCCCACTCTCGCATACAGTCAACCTCACTGTCTCATACAGTCAACCTCACTCTCTCATACAGTCAACCTCACTGTCTCATGCAGTCAACCTCACTGTCTCATACAGTCAACCTCACTGTCTCATACAGTCAACCTCACTGTCTCATACAGTCAACCTCACTGTCTCATACAGTCAACCTCACTCTCATACAGTTAACCTCACTCTCTCATACAGTCAACCTCACTCTCTCATACAGTCAACCTCACTCTCTCATACAGTCAACCTCACTCTCTCATACAGTCAACCTCACTGTCTCATACAGTCAACCTCACTGTCTCATACAGTCAACCCACTGTATCATACAGTCAACCTCACTCTCTCATACAGTCAACCTCACTCTCTCATACAGTCAACCTCACTCTCTCATACAGTCAACCTCACTGTCTCATACAGTCAACCTCACTGTCTCATACAGTCAACCCACTGTATCATACAGTCAATCTCACTCTCTCATACAGTCAACCTCACTGCCTCATACAGTCAACCTCACTGTCTCATACAGTCAACCCACTGTCTCATACAGTCAACCTCACTCTCCCATACAGTCAACCTCACTGTCTCATACAGTCAACCTCACTGTCTCATACAGTCAACCTCACTCTCTCATACAGTCAACCTCACTGTCTCATACAGTCAACCTCACCCTCTCATACAGTCAACCTCACTGTCTCATACAGTCAACCTCACTGTCTCATACAGTCAACCTCACTCTCTCATACAGTCAACCCCACTCTCATACAGTCAACCCCACTCTCTCATACAGTCAACCTCACTGTCTCATACAGTCAACCTCACTCTCTCATACAGTCAACCTCACTGTCAGTCAACCTCACTGTCTCATACAGTCAACCTCACTGTCTCATACAGTCAACCTCACTCTCTCATACAGTCAACCCCACTGTCTCATACAGTCAACCTCACTGTCTCATACAGTCAACCCACTGTCTCATACAGTCAACCTCACTGTCTCATACAGTTAACCTCACTGTCTCATACAGTCAACCTCACTCTCTCATACAGTCAACATCACTGTCTCATACATACATACTCGTACGGAGTAAAGTGTCTCCGCTTCACATGTACAGCGTGTGGCGATCCCTACTTGAGGTTGTTAACATAAGTCTTTCCCAACCTCACTCTCATACAGTCAACCTCACTGTCTCATACAGTCAACCTCACTGTCTCATACAGTCAACCTCACTGTCTCATACAGTCAACCCCACTGTCTCATACAGTCAATCTCACTGTCTCATACAGTCAACCCCACTCTCTCATACAGTCAACCTCACTGTCTCATACAGTCAACCTCACTCTCTCATACAGTCAACCTCACTGTCAGTCAACCTCACTGTCTCATACAGTCAACCTCACTGTCTCATACAGTCAACCTCACTCTCTCATACAGTCAACCCCACTGTCTCATACAGTCAACCTCACTGTCTCATACATTCAACCCACTGTCTCATACAGTCAACCTCACTGTCTCATACAGTTAACCTCACTGTCTCATACAGTCAACCTCACTCTCTCATACAGTCAACATCACTGTCTCATACAGTCAACCTCACTCTCTCATACAGTCAACCTCACTCTCTCATACAGTCAACCTCACTCTCTCATACAGTCAACCTCACTCTCTCATACAGTCAACCTCACTGTCTCATACAGTCAACCTCACTGTCTCATACAGTCAACCTCACTCTCTCATACAGTCAACCCCACTCTCATACAGTCAACCTCACTGTCTCATACAGTCAACCTCACTCTCATACAGTTAACCTCACTCTCTCATACAGTCAACCTCACTCTCTCATACAGTCAACCTCACTCTCTCATACAGTCAACCTCACTCTCTCATACAGTCAACCTCACTGTCTCATACAGTCAACCTCACTGTCTCATACAGTCAACCCACTGTATCATACAGTCAACCTCACTCTCTCATACAGTCAACCTCACTCTCTCATACAGTCAACCTCACTCTCTCATACAGTCAACCTCACTGTCTCATACAGTCAACCTCACTGTCTCATACAGTCAACCCACTGTATCATACAGTCAATCTCACTCTCTCATACAGTCAACCTCACTGCCTCATACAGTCAACCTCACTGTCTCATACAGTCAACCCACTGTCTCATACAGTCAACCTCACTCTCCCATACAGTCAACCTCACTGTCTCATACAGTCAACCTCACTGTCTCATACAGTCAACCTCACTCTCTCATACAGTCAACCTCACTGTCTCATACAGTCAACCTCACCCTCTCATACAGTCAACCTCACTGTCTCATACAGTCAACCTCACTGTCTCATACAGTCAACCTCACTCTCTCATACAGTCAACCCCACTCTCATACAGTCAACCCCACTCTCTCATACAGTCAACCTCACTGTCTCATACAGTCAACCTCACTCTCTCATACAGTCAACCTCACTGTCAGTCAACCTCACTGTCTCATACAGTCAACCTCACTGTCTCATACAGTCAACCTCACTCTCTCATACAGTCAACCCCACTGTCTCATACAGTCAACCTCACTGTCTCATACAGTCAACCCACTGTCTCATACAGTCAACCTCACTGTCTCATACAGTTAACCTCACTGTCTCATACAGTCAACCTCACTCTCTCATACAGTCAACATCACTGTCTCATACATACATACTCGTACGGAGTAAAGTGTCTCCGCTTCACATGTACAGCGTGTGGCGATCCCTACTTGAGGTTGTTAACATAAGTCTTTCCCAACCTCACTCTCATACAGTCAACCTCACTGTCTCATACAGTCAACCTCACTGTCTCATACAGTCAACCTCACTGTCTCATACAGTCAACCCCACTGTCTCATACAGTCAATCTCACTGTCTCATACAGTCAACCCCACTCTCTCATACAGTCAACCTCACTGTCTCATACAGTCAACCTCACTCTCTCATACAGTCAACCTCACTGTCAGTCAACCTCACTGTCTCATACAGTCAACCTCACTGTCTCATACAGTCAACCTCACTCTCTCATACAGTCAACCCCACTGTCTCATACAGTCAACCTCACTGTCTCATACAGTCAACCCACTGTCTCATACAGTCAACCTCACTGTCTCATACAGTTAACCTCACTGTCTCATACAGTCAACCTCACTCTCTCATACAGTCAACATCACTGTCTCATACAGTCAACCTCACTCTCTCATACAGTCAACCTCACTCTCTCATACAGTCAACCTCACTCTCTCATACAGTCAACCTCACTCTCTCATACAGTCAACCTCACTGTCTCATACAGTCAACCTCACTGTCTCATACAGTCAACCTCACTCTCTCATACAGTCAACCCCACTCTCATACAGTCAACCCCACTCTCTCATACAGTCAACCTCACTGTCTCATACAGTCAACCTCACTCTCTCATACAGTCAACCTCACTGTCAGTCAACCTCACTGTCTCATACAGTCAACCTCACTGTCTCATACAGTCAACCTCACTCTCTCATACAGTCAACCCCACTGTCTCATACAGTCAACCTCACTGTCTCATACAGTCAACCCACTGTCTCATACAGTCAACCTCACTGTCTCATACAGTTAACCTCACTGTCTCATACAGTCAACCTCACTCTCTCATACAGTCAACATCACTGTCTCATACATACATACTCGTATGGAGTAAAGTGTCTCCGCTTCACATGTACAGCGTGTGGCGATCCCTACTTGAGGTTGTTAACATAAGTCTTTCCCAACCTCACTCTCATACAGTCAACCTCACTGTCTCATACAGTCAACCTCACTGTCTCATACAGTCAACCTCACTGTCTCATACAGTCAACCCCACTGTCTCATACAGTCAATCTCACTGTCTCATACAGTCAACCCCACTCTCTCATACAGTCAACCTCACTGTCTCATACAGTCAACCTCACTCTCTCATACAGTCAACCTCACTGTCAGTCAACCTCACTGTCTCATACAGTCAACCTCACTGTCTCATACAGTCAACCTCACTCTCTCATACAGTCAACCCCACTGTCTCATACAGTCAACCTCACTGTCTCATACAGTCAACCCACTGTCTCATACAGTCAACCTCACTGTCTCATACAGTTAACCTCACTGTCTCATACAGTCAACCCACTGTCTCATACAGTCAACCTCACTCTCTCATACAGTCAACCCACTGTCTCATACAGTCAACCTCACTGTCTCATACAGTCAACTTCACTCTCTCATACAGTCAACCCCACTGTCTCATACAGTCAACCTCACTGTCTCATACAGTCAACCTCACTGTCTCATACAGTCAACCTCACTGTCTCATACAGTCAACCTCACTCTCTCATACAGTCAACCTCACTCTCTCATACAGTCAACCTCACTGTCTCATACAGTCAACCTCACTGTCTCATACAGTCAACCTCACTCTCTCATACAGTCAACCTCACTCTCTCATACAGTCAACCTCACTCTCTCATACAGTCAACCCCACTGTCTCATACAGTCAACCTCACTCTCTCATACAGTCAACCTCACTCTCTCATACAGTCAACCCCACTGTCTCATACAGTCGACCTCACTCTCTCATACAGTCAACCTCACTGTCTCATACAGTCAACCCCACTGTCTCATACAGTCAACCCCACTCTCGCATACAGTCAACCTCACTGTCTCATACAGTCAACCTCACTCTCTCATACAGTCAACCTCACTGTCTCATGCAGTCAACCTCACTGTCTCATACAGTCAACCTCACTGTCTCATACAGTCAACCTCACTGTCTCATACAGTCAACCTCACTGTCTCATACAGTCAACCTCACTCTCATACAGTTAACCTCACTCTCTCATACAGTCAACCTCACTCTCTCATACAGTCAACCTCACTCTCTCATACAGTCAACCTCACTCTCTCATACAGTCAACCTCACTGTCTCATACAGTCAACCTCACTGTCTCATACAGTCAACCCACTGTATCATACAGTCAACCTCACTCTCTCATACAGTCAACCTCACTCTCTCATACAGTCAACCTCACTCTCTCATACAGTCAACCTCACTGTCTCATACAGTCAACCTCACTGTCTCATACAGTCAACCCACTGTATCATACAGTCAATCTCACTCTCTCATACAGTCAACCTCACTGCCTCATACAGTCAACCTCACTGTCTCATACAGTCAACCCACTGTCTCATACAGTCAACCTCACTCTCCCATACAGTCAACCTCACTGTCTCATACAGTCAACCTCACTGTCTCATACAGTCAACCTCACTCTCTCATACAGTCAACCTCACTGTCTCATACAGTCAACCTCACCCTCTCATACAGTCAACCTCACTGTCTCATACAGTCAACCTCACTGTCTCATACAGTCAACCTCACTCTCTCATACAGTCAACCCCACTCTCATACAGTCAACCCCACTCTCTCATACAGTCAACCTCACTGTCTCATACAGTCAACCTCACTCTCTCATACAGTCAACCTCACTGTCAGTCAACCTCACTGTCTCATACAGTCAACCTCACTGTCTCATACAGTCAACCTCACTCTCTCATACAGTCAACCCCACTGTCTCATACAGTCAACCTCACTGTCTCATACAGTCAACCCACTGTCTCATACAGTCAACCTCACTGTCTCATACAGTTAACCTCACTGTCTCATACAGTCAACCTCACTCTCTCATACAGTCAACATCACTGTCTCATACATACATACTCGTACGGAGTAAAGTGTCTCCGCTTCACATGTACAGCGTGTGGCGATCCCTACTTGAGGTTGTTAACATAAGTCTTTCCCAACCTCACTCTCATACAGTCAACCTCACTGTCTCATACAGTCAACCTCACTGTCTCATACAGTCAACCTCACTGTCTCATACAGTCAACCCCACTGTCTCATACAGTCAATCTCACTGTCTCATACAGTCAACCCCACTCTCTCATACAGTCAACCTCACTGTCTCATACAGTCAACCTCACTCTCTCATACAGTCAACCTCACTGTCAGTCAACCTCACTGTCTCATACAGTCAACCTCACTGTCTCATACAGTCAACCTCACTCTCTCATACAGTCAACCCCACTGTCTCATACAGTCAACCTCACTGTCTCATACAGTCAACCCACTGTCTCATACAGTCAACCTCACTGTCTCATACAGTTAACCTCACTGTCTCATACAGTCAACCTCACTCTCTCATACAGTCAACATCACTGTCTCATACAGTCAACCTCACTCTCTCATACAGTCAACCTCACTCTCTCATACAGTCAACCTCACTCTCTCATACAGTCAACCTCACTCTCTCATACAGTCAACCTCACTGTCTCATACAGTCAACCTCACTGTCTCATACAGTCAACCTCACTCTCTCATACAGTCAACCCCACTCTCATACAGTCAACCTCACTGTCTCATACAGTCAACCTCACTCTCATACAGTTAACCTCACTCTCTCATACAGTCAACCTCACTCTCTCATACAGTCAACCTCACTCTCTCATACAGTCAACCTCACTCTCTCATACAGTCAACCTCACTGTCTCATACAGTCAACCTCACTGTCTCATACAGTCAACCCACTGTATCATACAGTCAACCTCACTCTCTCATACAGTCAACCTCACTCTCTCATACAGTCAACCTCACTCTCTCATACAGTCAACCTCACTGTCTCATACAGTCAACCTCACTGTCTCATACAGTCAACCCACTGTATCATACAGTCAATCTCACTCTCTCATACAGTCAACCTCACTGCCTCATACAGTCAACCTCACTGTCTCATACAGTCAACCCACTGTCTCATACAGTCAACCTCACTCTCCCATACAGTCAACCTCACTGTCTCATACAGTCAACCTCACTCTCTCATACAGTCAACCTCACTCTCTCATACAGTCAACCTCACTGTCTCATACAGTCAACCTCACCCTCTCATACAGTCAACCTCACTGTCTCATACAGTCAACCTCACTGTCTCATACAGTCAACCTCACTCTC
Source organism: Notolepis coatsorum (assembly GCF_963971535.1). Taxonomy (NCBI): domain Eukaryota; kingdom Metazoa; phylum Chordata; class Actinopteri; order Aulopiformes; family Paralepididae; genus Notolepis; species Notolepis coatsorum. Next base: position 84,566,218 of record NC_140166.1, on the reverse strand, counting down.
TCATACAGTCAACCCCACTCTCATACAGTCAACCCCACTCTCTCATACAGTCAACCTCACTGTCTCATACAGTCAACCTCACTCTCTCATACAGTCAACCTCACTGTCAGTCAACCTCACTGTCTCATACAGTCAACCTCACTGTCTCATACAGTCAACCTCACTCTCTCATACAGTCAACCCCACTGTCTCATACAGTCAACCTCACTGTCTCATACAGTCAACCCACTGTCTCATACAGTCAACCTCACTGTCTCATACAGTTAACCTCACTGTCTCATACAGTCAACCTCACTCTCTCATACAGTCAACATCACTGTCTCATACATACATACTCGTACGGAGTAAAGTGTCTCCGCTTCACATGTACAGCGTGTGGCGATCCCTACTTGAGGTTGTTAACATAAGTCTTTCCCAACCTCACTCTCATACAGTCAACCTCACTGTCTCATACAGTCAACCTCACTGTCTCATACAGTCAACCTCACTGTCTCATACAGTCAACCCCACTGTCTCATACAGTCAATCTCACTGTCTCATACAGTCAACCCCACTCTCTCATACAGTCAACCTCACTGTCTCATACAGTCAACCTCACTCTCTCATACAGTCAACCTCACTGTCAGTCAACCTCACTGTCTCATACAGTCAACCTCACTGTCTCATACAGTCAACCTCACTCTCTCATACAGTCAACCCCACTGTCTCATACAGTCAACCTCACTGTCTCATACAGTCAACCCACTGTCTCATACAGTCAACCTCACTGTCTCATACAGTTAACCTCACTGTCTCATACAGTCAACCTCACTCTCTCATACAGTCAACATCACTGTCTCATACAGTCAACCTCACTCTCTCATACAGTCAACCTCACTCTCTCATACAGTCAACCTCACTCTCTCATACAGTCAACCTCACTCTCTCATACAGTCAACCTCACTGTCTCATACAGTCAACCTCACTGTCTCATACAGTCAACCTCACTCTCTCATACAGTCAACCCCACTCTCATACAGTCAACCCCACTCTCTCATACAGTCAACCTCACTGTCTCATACAGTCAACCTCACTCTCTCATACAGTCAACCTCACTGTCAGTCAACCTCACTGTCTCATACAGTCAACCTCACTGTCTCATACAGTCAACCTCACTCTCTCATACAGTCAACCCCACTGTCTCATACAGTCAACCTCACTGTCTCATACAGTCAACCCACTGTCTCATACAGTCAACCTCACTGTCTCATACAGTTAACCTCACTGTCTCATACAGTCAACCTCACTCTCTCATACAGTCAACATCACTGTCTCATACATACATACTCGTATGGAGTAAAGTGTCTCCGCTTCACATGTACAGCGTGTGGCGATCCCTACTTGAGGTTGTTAACATAAGTCTTTCCCAACCTCACTCTCATACAGTCAACCTCACTGTCTCATACAGTCAACCTCACTGTCTCATACAGTCAACCTCACTGTCTCATACAGTCAACCCCACTGTCTCATACAGTCAATCTCACTGTCTCATACAGTCAACCCCACTCTCTCATACAGTCAACCTCACTGTCTCATACAGTCAACCTCACTCTCTCATACAGTCAACCTCACTGTCAGTCAACCTCACTGTCTCATACAGTCAACCTCACTGTCTCATACAGTCAACCTCACTCTCTCATACAGTCAACCCCACTGTCTCATACAGTCAACCTCACTGTCTCATACAGTCAACCCACTGTCTCATACAGTCAACCTCACTGTCTCATACAGTTAACCTCACTGTCTCATACAGTCAACCTCACTCTCTCATACAGTCAACATCACTGTCTCATACAGTCAACCTCACTCTCTCATACAGTCAACCTCACTCTCTCATACAGTCAACCTCACTCTCTCATACAGTCAACCTCACTGTCTCATACAGTCAACCTCACTGTCTCATACAGTCAACCCACTGTATCATACAGTCAACCTCACTCTCTCATACAGTCAACCTCACTGTCTCATACAGTCAACCTCACTGTCTCATACAGTCAACCCACTGTATCATACAGTCAACCTCACTCTCTCATACAGTCAACCTCACTGCCTCATACAGTCAACCTCACTGTCTCATACAGTCAACCCACTGTCTCATACAGTCAACCTCACTCTCTCATACAGTCAACCTCACTGTCTCATACAGTCAACCTCACTGTCTCATACAGTCAACCTCACTCTCTCATACAGTCAACCCCACTGTCTCATACAGTCAACCTCACTGTCTCATACAGTCAACCCACTGTCTCATACAGTCAACCTCACTGTCTCATACAGTTAACCTCACTGTCTCATACAGTCAACCTCACTCTCTCATACAGTCAACATCACTGTCTCATACAGTCAACCTCACTCTCTCATACAGTCAACCTCACTCTCTCATACAGTCAACCTCACTCTCTCATACAGTCAACCTCACTCTCTCATACAGTCAACCTCACTGCCTCATACAGTCAACCTCACTGTCTCATACAGTCAACCCACTGTCTCATACAGTCAACCTCACTCTCTCATACAGTCAACCTCACTGTCTCATACAGTCAACCTCACTCTCTCATACAGTCAACCTCACTGTCTCATACAGTCAACCTCACTCTCTCATACAGTCAACCTCACTGTCTCATACAGTCAACCCCACTCTCTCATACAGTCAACCTCACTCTCTCATACAGTCAACCTCACTGTCTCATACAGTCAACCTCACTCTCTCATACAGTCAACCCCACTATCTCATACAGTCAACCTCACTGTCTCATACAGTCAACCTCACTGTCTCATACAGTCAACCTCACCCTCTCATACAGTCAACCTCACTGTCTCATACAGTCAACCTCACTGTCTCATACAGTCAACCTCACTGTCTCATACAGTCAACCTCACTGTCTCATACAGTCAACCTCACTGTCTCATACAGTCAACCTCACTCTCTCATACAGTCAACCTCACTCTCATACAGTCAACCACTCTCTCATACAGTCAACCCCACTCTCATACAGTCAACCTCACTCTCTCATACAGTCAACCTCACTCTCATACAGTCAACCTCACTCTCTCATACAGTCAACCCCACTCTCATACAGTCAACCTCACTGTCTCATACAGTCAACCTCACTGTCTCATACAGTCAACCTCACTGTCTCATACAGTTAACCTCACTCTCTCATACAGTCAACCCCACTCTCATACAGTCAACCTCACTCTCTCATACAGTCAACCTCACTGTCTCATACAGTCAACCTCACTGTCTCATACAGTCAACCTCACTCTCTCATACAGTCAACCTCACTCTCTCATACAGTCAACCTCACTGTCTCATTCACTCTCTCATACAGTCAACCTCACTGTCTCATACAGTCAACCTCACTGTCTCATACAGTCAACCTCACTGTCTCATACAGTCAACCTCACTCTCTCATACAGTCAACCTCACTGTCTCATACAGTCAACCTCACTGTCTCATACAGTCAACCTCACTCTCTCATACAGTCAACCCCACTCTCATACAGTCAACCTCACTCTCTCATACAGTCAACCTCACTGTCTCATACAGTCAACCTCACTGTCTCATACAGTCAACCTCACTCTCTCATACAGTCAACCTCACTCTCTCATACAGTCAACCTCACTGTCTCATACAGTCAACCTCACTGTCTCATACAGTCAACCCACTGTATCATACAGTCAACCTCACTCTCTCATACAGTCAACCTCACTGCCTCATACAGTCAACCTCACTCTCTCATACAGTCAACCTCACTCTCTCATACAGTCAACCTCACTCTCTCATACAGTCAACATCACTGTCTCATACAGTCAACCTCACTCTCTCATACAGTCAACCTCACTGTCAGTCAACCTCACTGTCTCATACAGTCAACCTCACTGTCTCATACAGTCAACCTCACTCTCTCATACAGTCAACCCCACTGTCTCATACAGTCAACCTCACTCTCTCATACAGTCAACCCCACTGTCTCATACAGTCAACCTCACTGTCTCATACAGTCAACCCACTGTCTCATACAGTTAACCTCACTGTCTCATACAGTCAACCTCACTCTCTCATACAGTCAACATCACTGTCTCATACATACATACTCGTACGGAGTAAAGTGTCTCCGCTTCACATGTACAGCGTGTGGCGATCCCTACTTGAGGTTGTTAACATAAGTCTTTCCCAACAGCCAAAACGGTACTGAGCTGTCTCCTGAAAGTGGACCCCGCCCACCGCATCACGGCCAACGAGCTGCTGGACAGCCCCTGGATCACGGTAAGTTATCTATAGCACCCTCTAGTGGCTGAATTGTATCTATAGCACCGGTCCTCGCCGCCGTATTCGCTGACTTTACCCAAAACGAGACAGAGGGGCTTTTCTCATGTAGGTGTCGATACTCTGCCCCCCCCCCCCCCCTCTCCAGGGCGACACAAACACCCCGGCCACGCCCACCAACGTGCTGGTGATGATGCGTCAATTCCGGGACGACCCGGACGGAGCGGAGGGCCCGGAGGGGAGCGAGGCGGTCACGCAGACCCTGGAGAGGCTCTCCATCGGATCCTCCTCCCGGGATGTCCTGCTGCCGGACCACATGCCGCCCTCGGACGACATGCTGCCCTCGGACGACATGCCGCCCTCGGACCACAGGCCGCCCTCGGACCACACGCCGCCCTCGGACCGCAGGCCGCCCTCGGACCACAGGCCGCCCTCGGACCACAGGCCCCCCTCGGACGACACACCGCCCTCGGGCCACACGCCGCCCTCGGACCACAGCGACTGCGCCGGCCGCGAGGAGGAAGACACGGACGGTGGCGATAGCAAACCCTCCACTTCTACCAAACTGGTAGCTAGCGCCGCGTCATTCAGCTATATCAAGATTCAGTTTTATTTGTCACATACAGACACGAGACATGTAGTGAAATGAAGGTGGCCATGGCATTGCCCACCTCGATTGTGCAAAAATACAAATAATAAAATAGAATAGATAATAAAATAGAATAGACATGATAAAAAAAGTAATAAGAATAAAATACAATGCTAAGCTTAAGAAATAAAGGTAATGAGTATTATATACAATAATATACAAATATACAGTTGTGTTTTTAAAGTGATCTTTTTGTAGTGTATTTGTGTGTGGGGTGTGTGAGAGATCAAGTGAGGATGTGTGGTGTGTGTCCGTGTGTGTCTGTTCATGTGAGGTTTTGTCCGCTGCCCACCCACTCGCTCTGTTCCTTTAAGGTATTTTGTTAAATTAATTGCATTCCGCGCCTCACGCTTCTTTCCTGTAAGATGCCGTGTGATTGGTGCTCTCCCAACCACACGCTTCTGGAGCAATGATCAATTTCATCCCGCAGCTGTCACAGCTTGTCATTAAGCACCCCGTGGCTTTAAATACCCTGATCTCCCTAATATTGATGTTGGATCGTTTTGAAACATTCCCTGCATTTGCCTGTTCCTTCCCGTCGCTGCTTTCCCTGTTCTGTTGCTTCCCAGGACTCTCGAGAAATATTCCGTTTGGAGAACCTGCTTCCCCGTTACGAAGCGGCCGCCTCGTTTGATCTGCCCGCTTTACGCGTTGCGCTCTGGTGAGTTTTTGTAAACAGTCTTTTGGATCTATCGTTTTTTGTGTGTTTGTAAAGCACCGAAGAGATCCTGTTTTTGTTCATACTGTTCTCACCTTTTTGTCAGTTGGAATTACACGTTTGGATTACCTAATTGTTTTCACTCTGGACACTGCTCACTGTGTGTTTCACACCGAAGATCTGTCACTTGGATTATTTGTTTGGACAATTCACCTCACCAGTCACCTGTCAGTTTCAATTGTGCGCTGAGCTAACTCGGATTCTCTCTCTCCCTCTCCGCCTCCATCCGGAGTATATGCTGGGAGGATCTGCAGAGCGGCTCAGACGTCACGGACAAATTCCACAACATCACCTTCTGGGAGAAGCTGCAGAGCAGCAAACATTCCTCACATGCCTGTTTCCCAGTTTGTTCTGTTCACCACCTAATTCATTCTTGTTACTCAGTAAATAAACACGCCCTTGATTTTGGCTAACTCTGAAACAACTCTCTCTGTGCCGTTCGCGTTTGGGGTCGGTTTCAAACCATAACATTACGATCCAACCATGACGACCCCAGCCGACACAGAGAGAGTCAGAACAGCATTAGCAGTCCAGATAGAGTTAACCAAGGAACACTGCCAACAGCTAGACAGAGCTGCGGCTGCAGTACAGGAACTCCGAGAGCAGGTCCTGCCTATTCAGGGGTCCCTGGGCGCTCTGGCTAGCCAGCAGTCAAGTATTCTCCTCCACTTACACACGCTGAGTGACACCGTTAACACCTTGCTTGTACCCCCACTTCCTTCAGGAGCCTTGGCCGGAGCATCACCCGCAGCCCTGGCAGGCCCCGCGCCTCCCGATCCCGCACCTCGGGAGCCCCGTCTCTCCGAACCACGGCTGTTCGACGGTAACTTCGAGGATTGTGCCACATTCATCATGCAATGTGAGTTGGTTTTTCGTCATCAACCCAGTCGTTTCACTTCAAGGGGAGCCCAAGTGGCCTACATGACTAACTTGCTCTCAGGCCGGGCAGCCCAGTGGGTCACTTCCTCCTGGGCAATGGAGGCAGACTTCTGTTTCTCCTACCCAGACTTCGTGGCTGAGCTCCGCAGGGTTTTCCACCATCCAGCCCGTGGTCTGGACCCTGGAGCCCGGTTGGGTACCTTCCGGCAGGGCAGCGGCGGGGTTACCGACTACGCGCTGGAGTTCAGACTGGCGGCTACGGAGAGCGGTTAGAACGACCAAGCACTTCGTCTTACCTTCATGAGGGGGCTCAACGACGCAGTCAGGGACCAGCTCGCGACCCGTGAGGAACCTGAGTCCCTCGAGGACCTGTTCAGCCTCGCCATTCGCATCGACGGACGCCTCCAGGAGAGAAGACGTGAGAGAACCCGACAGGGACCTCCTGAGGTACTCCGGACCCCCCGAACTCGTGACGGTACTGCTGGTCGCCCTGCTCCCAACACGACTGGTGGTTTTTTTCCCTCCCGTTCGGTACCCGAGGAGGAACCCATGCAGCTGGGACGTTCTCATCTGAGCCAAGCTGAACGGGAGGCGAGGTTCAGGTCCGGCCTTTGCCTCTACTGCGGTCGGGAGGGACACCGTATCGCCAACTGCCCCACCCGGCCAAAAGACCAGGCTCGCCAGGACCCCGGGAGATCCTGGTGAGCCGTTTTTCTCGTTCCCAGAGCCGTGCACCACCTGGCCATCTGATGAGCGTCACCCTGGCCTGGGCGGACCAACGGGCCACGGTGGAGGCACTCATTGACTCGGGGGCAGACGAGAGTTTCTTAGACTTCGAGTTTGCTACCCGGGCCAACATTCCACTTGAGGACCTAGTGAGGCCATTGGAGGTATTCGCATTGGACCAACACCGCCTGGCTGACATCACTCAACGCACCTGCCCTGTCCTGCTGACCATTGCTGGTAACCACGTTGAGAGACTCCAGTTCCTTATCACCAGATCCCCTCTTGTCCCAGTAGTCCTGGGCCGGCCCTGGCTCGCGCTGCACGAGCCCCACATTGCCTGGTCCTCCGGTACCATCAAGGGCTGGAGCTCCTCCTGTCATGCCCAGTGTCTTCAGGCGGCGTCCTGTCCCCCGCCCCGGAGATCCGTTGGTGAGCCGCCTCCGGACCTTTCGACCATACCCCCCGAGTACCACGACCTCATGGAGGTTTTCAGTAAGTCCAGGGCTCAGGCCCTTCCGCCCCACCGGCCTTACGACTGTGCCATCGACCTCCGCTCAGGGGCTCCCCTTCCCGGCAGCCGCCTCTACAGTCTGACCGTCCCGGAGAAGGCGGCGATGGATCAATACATCTCTGAGTCCTTGGAAGCAGGACTCATTCGGCCTTCCTCCTCTCCTGTGGCGTCCGGTTTCTTCTTTGTTGGGAAGAAGGACGGGGACCTTCGACCTTGCATCGACTATCGCCAGCTCAACGAGATCACCATTAAGAACAAGTATCCTCTACCTCTCATGAACTCCACTTTCGAGCCTCTCACCCAGGCTACCGTCTTTACCAAGCTGGACCTCCGGAGTGCCTACCATTTAGTCCGTATCCGTGAGGGCGATGAATGGAAGACCCCCTTCAAGACTCCCAGGGGCCACTACGAGTACCTGGTGATGCCGTTCGGCCTCACCAACGCTCCGGCGGTATTCCAGGCGCTCATGAACGACGTCCTTCGTGACATGCTGGAGGAGTTTGTGGTAGTGTACCTAGACGACATCCTCATCTTCTCCAAGACCCTCGAGGAACACATCCAGCATGTCCGCCGTGTGCTGGAGCGCCTCCTCCACAATCGGCTCTTCGTCAAGGCGGAGAAGTGTCGATTCCACTCCGACTCCGTCGAGTACCTGGGCTTCATCGTGGAGAAGGGCTTGACCCAAGCTGATCCTCGCAAGATCCAGGCAGTGGAGGAATGGCCTGAACCCACCTCTCGGAAGGAGTTACAGAGCTTCCTCGGGTTCGCCAACTTCTACCGAAGGTTCATCCGGAACTACAGTCAAGTGGCGGAACCGCTTACCAGACTGACCTCTCCCGCCCTGCCGTTCGACTGGTCCCCAGCGGCGTGTGCTGCGTTCCGCTCCCTCAAGAAGAGGTTCACTTCCGCCCCGATCTTGCTCCATCCAGACCCCAAGAGACAGTTCATCGTTGAGGTGGACGCCTCGGATACTGGACTGGGAGCTATCTTATCCCAGCGGTCGGCAACGGACCAGAAGGTACATCCGTGCGCCTTCTACTCGCGTCGGTTCCTCCCTGCCGAGAGGAACTATGACATCGGCAATTGGGAGCTGCTGGCGGTTGTGGCTGCCTTGGAGGAGTGGCGTCATTGGCTAGAGGGGGCCGAGGAGCCGTTTACCATTTGGACGGACCACAAGAACCTGATGTACATCCGTGCTTCCAAGCGCCTCAACGGTCGGCAGGCAAGATGGGCCAGCTTCCTCAGTCGGTTCGACTTCTCGCTGACGTTTCGCCCTGGTTCCCGCAACACGAAGGCCGACTCCCTGTCCCGGTTACACTCCAAGGGGGCTCCAACCACTGAGGACCCGACTCCCATCCTCCCGGAGGCCAGGGTGGTAGGAGTCGTCACCTTGGGCATCGAGGGGGTGGTAAGGCGTGCCCTACGCTTCCATCGCGCTCCAGGCAATGTACCGGTTCATCGTCTCTTCGTCCCCGACTCAGTCCGGTCCCGGGTCCTCCAGTGGGGCCATACCAGCCGGTTCGCCTGCCACCCGGGCGTTCATCGCACGTTCTCCTTCCTGGCTCGTCGATTCTGGTGGCCCACCATGAGGAACGATGTCAAGGAGTTCGTACTGGCCTGCGCGGTCTGCGCCCGCAGCAAGGCCTCCCACCAGGCACCCTCCGGGCTATTACAGCCGCTTCCCATTCCGAGCCGTCCTTGGTCACATGTGGCGCTGGACTTCATCACAGGTCTTCCCTCCTCCCAGGGGAACACGTGCCTTCTGACCGTGGTGGATCGGTTCAGCAAGGGGGTTCACCTCGTGGCCCTTCCCAAACTTCCCTCGGCGGCCGAGACGGCGGACCTCCTGACACATCACGTGTTTCGCCTCCATGGTTTTCCCCAGGACGTCGTCTCGGACCGGGGGCCCCAGTTCACTTCCCAGGTATGGCGGGCTTTTTGCAAGGGATTGGGGGCAACGGTCAGTCTTTCCTCTGGTTATCATCCCCAGACTAACGGACAAACGGAGAGGATGAACCAGAGCGTGGAGTCTGCTCTTCGGTGTATGGCTGCCGAGAGACCAGCTTCTTGGAGCCGTTTCCTTCCCTGGGTCGAGTACTCCATCAACTCCATGGTCAGTTCCGCCACCGGCCTCTCACCCTTTGAGGTATCCCTGGGCTACCAACCCCCTCTTTTCCCTGCACAGGAGACGGAGGTGGCAGTTCCCTCCGTGCAGGACCACCTCGACCGGTGCCGTCGGGTCTGGGAGATCGCCAGGACCGCGCTGCTCCGGTCATCAGAGCGCGCCTGTCGTGGGGCTGACCGGCGCCGGGTTCCTGCGCCGACGTACCACCCTGGGCAGAGGGTGTGGCTTTCCGCGAGGGACCTCCCACTTCGGTCCTCGGCCAAGAAACTTAACCCCCGGTTCGTCGGACCTTTCGAGGTTCTGAAGGTACTCAGTCCGGCGGCGGTGCGTCTTAAGCTTCCTGCGTCCATGCACATTCACCCCGTTTTCCATGTGTCCCGGGTTAAGCCTGTCTCTCTCAGTCCCCTGATGCCTCCTGCTCCGGATCCACCTCCTCCCGAGATGGTGGACGGTCACCCCCAGTGGCAGTTCCGCCGGTTGATGGGCGTTCGACGGCGGGGTCGGGGGTTCCAGTACCTGGTGGACTGGGAGGGTTACGGCCCGGAGGAACGGAGCTGGGTCTCCCGCCAGCTCATCGTGGATCCCGGCCTGATCACCGACTTCCATCGTGCCCATCCGGGCGAGCCGGGTCGGCCTGGTCGCCGGGTGGCTCCCGTGGAGGGGGGGGTACTGTGAGGTTTTGTCCACTGCCCACCCACTCGCTCTGTTCCTTTTAAGGTATTTTGTTAAATTAATTGCATTCCGCGCCTCACGCTTCTTTCCTGTAAGATGCCGTTTGATTGGTGCTCTCCCAACCACACGCTTCTGGAGCAATGATCAATTTCATCCCGCAGCTGTCACAGCTTGTCATTAAGCGCCCCGTGGCTTTAAATACCCTGATCTCCCTAATATTGATGTTGGATCGTTTTGAAACATTCCCTGCATTTGCCTGTTCCTTCCCGTCGCTGCTTTCCCTGTTCTGTTGCTTCCCAGGACTCTCGAGAAATATTCCGTTTGGAGAACCTGCTTCCCCGTTACGAAGCGGCCGCCTCGTTTGATCTGCCCGCTTTACGCGTTGCGCTCTGGTGAGTTTTTGTAAACAGTCTTTTGGATCTATCGTTTTTTGTGTGTTTGTAAAGCACCGAAGAGATCCTGTTTTTGTTCATACTGTTCTCACCTTTTTGTCAGTTGGAATTACACATTTGGATTACCTAATTGTTTTCACTCTGGACACTGCTCACTGTGTGTTTCACACCGAAGATCTGTCACTTGGATTATTTGTTTGGACAATTCACCTCACCAGTCACCTGTCAGTTTCAATTGTGCGCTGAGCTAACTCGGATTCTCTCTCTCCCTCTCCGCCTCCATCCAGAGTATATGCTGGGAGGATCTGCAGAGCGGCTCAGACGTCACGGACAAATTCCACAACATCACCTTCTGGGAGAAGCTGCAGAGCAGCAAACATTCCTCACATGCCTGTTTCCCAGTTTGTTCTGTTCACCACCTAATTCATTCTTGTTACTCAGTAAATAAACACGCCCTTGATTTTGGCTAACTCTGAAACAACTCTCTCTGTGCGGTTCGCGTTTGGGGTCGGTTTCAAACCATAACAGTTCATGTGTGCTTGTGTGTGGAGAGATCAGTGTTCAGTGTTCCGATGGCCACAATAGAGTGTTTGCGCACAGATCCAGTGGTCCCTGTTCATATCCCAGTTGAAGGGTCCACTACACTAGGCTGTTTATATGCATCTTCATATCATGATCTTGAGCAAGGAAACTATAAAAGAAGGAAGGGTCATTACATCACTGTCTAGCATGTGAACGCACATTGGTGCCAAAGTGTGGACACCTCCAGTTCAGCCATCTCCTCGTTTTTTTTATTAAACAGGTTATTTCCTCAGATGTCAGAATCATCTGCAAGCATGTGTTGCAGCATTTAAGCTAACATTTTATATATTGGTTGATGTATATTTCCTCAGATGTATATTCTTTTATTTTAATATAGGCTTTAGGGCTGTCCCCGACTAAGGATTTGGATGGTTGACTAGGATAGGCCAAAATTTGCCGTAATAATATATTTAAAATACATTTTTTTATTCCATTTGGGCTGTGGGGGGTGCTTAATGTCTGAAGGAGTCGACTGAAGGCTTCTTGTCCTCTGCAAAAGCATGCAATTGGTCCACTGATGGATACATCTTGATATTTGTCTAGTCTAGTGTGTTCATTAGATGGGTGAAATCCTCTTTCAGTGCCTCTGTGCCTGTTTTCGTAGGCTGTTAGCCTCTGGTATGCGTGCCATTAGCGTTAGCCACGTTTCTAGGCCTCTTTTCTTTTGGAAAGAATGATCATTATTATTATTTCTTTTTATAAAAATACCTTTTTTAATTTTTTTTTATTCAACTAAGAGGTTGGCAGTCGACTACGGCTCCTTTCGACCGATTAGTCGACTAATCGACTAATAGGGGTCAGCCCTAATAGGCTTCAATAGAACTGGCATCAAAGTCTGGCACCAAGCAGAGCATGACATGATGACCACCTTCTTTTATAGTTCCCTTGATCTTGAGTATTCTTGTGTACATGAATAAATGGAATATTCTGAATATTGCCAACTGCAAATCCAAACTAAAACAAAACGAAACAAAACAGACCTCTGGGGCTTTTAAAGAATGCATTCATCCAAAACTATTTTTTTTGTAAGAGTGCACAATCGATCTTATCTATTTCAGTTACAGTCTTGGTGGTATATGATCTGCCCCTTACTTCCACTCACACCTTAATTAGCCCACGTGCTAACGATCTTGTCTTTGACCAACAGCTGAATCATAGATAACTTACTGTAAGTGCCGAGTTCTCACCAGAGGGTCCGGCCCTTATCCATAATTCAGGGTCATTGAAGCCAGGTACAGTTCTCTCATGTGTCCCCCCTCGGTTGTCTCTGTAATCTTGGAGTAGAGACAGAAGAAGATGAAGAAGAAGAAGATGAAGAAGAAGACGGTGGCGGCGGCGGCGGCCGTGGCCTCCGGTGGGACGAGAACAAACGGCTCTGCTGGGAAGACTGGTTGTTCCCTCAGACTGTCCACTTCACAGGTCAGTGGTCTCTGAGTCTGTGGAGCTCCCTCCCCCGCCGCTCTGATGTCTGGCTCTCGGGGGCCGCCGTGCTACATATGAGGCCAGCGTCTTCATATTCATATACACAGTGGCCATTTTGCTCTTTTGTGATGCTCAGGTCGGGTTCCTTTCCACCCTGTTCCCACCCAGGAACAGGGTGGAAAGGAACCCAACCTGAGCATCACAAAAGAGTAAAATGACCACCGTGTGAATATGGTCAATGGTGTATTAGAAGGATTTGATTTCACATTTTGTGACCACATGTGTATTCATGCAGGATATATTTATGCAATTTGGTCTTCGAGTTAAAAAGGACCTTCATGCCTTCAACTGTTTAGTACCTTTGATATTCAGTCACCACTAGATGGTGCCAGACTTTCCTGCTAAAGAAGACAAGACAATGGAAGAGCCACTCAGATGTTACTGAGAGGATGGTTTAATGTCCTTGTGGGAGACAAACGTGAGGTTTAATGTCCTTGTGGGAGACGAACGTGAGGTTTAATGTCCTTGTGGGAGACAAATGTGAGGTTTAATGTCCTTGTGGGAGACAAATGTGAGGTTTAATGTCCTTGTGGGAGACAAATGTGAGGTTTAATGGCCTTGTGGGAGACGAACGTGAGGTTTAATGTCCTTGTGGGAGACGAACGTGAGGTTTAATGTCCTTGTGGGAGACAAATGTGAGGTTTAATGTCTTTGTGGGAGACGAACGTGAGGTTTAATGTCCTTGTGGGAGACAAATGTGAGGTTTAATGGCCTTGTGGGAGACGAACGTGAGGTTTAATGGCCTTGTGGGAGACGAACGTGAGGTTTAATGTCCTTGTGGGAGACGAACGTGAGGTTTAATGTCCTTGTGGGAGACGAACGTGAGGTTTAATGTCCTTGTGGGAGACGAACGTGAGGTTTAATGTCCTTGTGAGAGACGAACGTGAGGTTTAATGTCCTTGTGGGAGACGAACGTGAGGTTTAATGTCCTTGTGGGAGACGAACGTGAGGTTTAATGTCCCTGTGGGAGACGAACGTGAGGTTTAATGTCCTTGTGGGAGACGAACGTGAGGTTTAATGTCCTTGTGGGAGACGAACGTGAGGTTTAATGTCCTTGTGGGAGACTAACGTGAGGTTTAATGTCCTTGTGGGAGACGAACGTGAGGTTTAATGTCCTTGTGGGAGACGAACGTGAGGTTTAATGTCATTGTGGGAGACGAACGTGAGCTCTTATCCCTGCAGTTCCACACAGGTGTCGAACCCTCCAGGCAGACGGGCGCAGAGCAGCTCGGCCATCAGGACTAGAGCGAGGCCGGCGCCCTCTACTCCCCAGCTGGACCCGCCCTCCAAGCCGGCGTCCGCCCCGGGAAAGGTGCTCCCCGAGTCCGACTTCCTGCCCCAGGACTAAGAAGAGCTTCTAGGCTTCACGGCCTCAGGGGCCCGGTGTACGTGCCAAACGGTAGGGCTCCCCTGGTCCCGAGGCGTTCCCTTATTAACCGTCAGGGCGGCCCGGACTCGTGAGCAGTGTATACTGTGTTGCGCTTGTCAACATGCTTCTGTGTGCAATTAGCTCGGATACTGACTGGCCAGCAAATAGCTAAATGAGATCAGGTGATATTGCTGGTGGAACATGGTGGAATATAGCAGGGGTTGAATGTTGTGGAATCAAGGATGGGTCAAATAATCCACCAAGGAGATTTTTAGAATTTAACATCCGATTCCTAAAAAAGAGAAAAATCAGTTTCACTGGTTGAAATACCTCTAACCTGCTGCATGTCTTTACATTTGCATTTGTCTCAGCTCTGAATGTATGTACAGTACTGCCTGTGCTGTGTGCATGAATGTAACTGTTAGCCTACATACATACAGTATGTACGCCGCGGTCTTAAGTCGTTGGAAACTGTGATTAATTAAAACCTTTCATGAGGAACTAAAGGGAACGCTTATCTCTTATTTATTCTGTCGTGGGATTAATTAATTATTTGTGGTATACAGGGTTGTAGTTATTTGGTTTATATACTGTGAGAATACTTTCGCTGTCCAGTCGTTCAGTATTATTTTGTCAAGGAAGAATTCCAAAAGAATTAATGTACCATAATGGTGTGATTAAAAGAATAAATTGAAGAAATTGAAGTAGTGCTTAGGTGAATCAGTAGTTATATATTTCATGTACGTTTCTTTATGTTCCATTTTTCTGTTTTAAAACTATTGCCAAACGTGAAAATAAACAAAGGTACAAAGAATTTACTCATTTTGTGTTCAATAAAAAAGACCTTCAAAATGTAGGTTTGTCTCGTCTCTTATACTTGTGTGGTGAAATGTAGAGACTGGCCACAAGGCAGAATGTACTAACACCACCTATAGATCAAGAGGACTTTTACTTATAATTTAATTTTAATGAATGGATGAATGAATGAATGAATGAATGATCTTTATTGTCATTGTAGAGGTACAACGAAATTAAGGTGCAGACCCTGGGTGCTAGTGAAACAACAACAACAACAACAACGCAACAGTATTAAGAGGATAATAATATAAAAACAGATACCAATATAAAAAAAGTTATCACAGTGCCTGTGTAATATATTGCAGTGCAAATACTATTTTAAAAAATCACTATTACACTATGCTATTACATTGTAACTCACTATTACACTATGCTATTACATTGTAATTCACTATTACACTATGCTATACGTTGTAACTCACTATTACACTATGCTATTACATTGTAACTCATTATTACACTATGCTATACGTTGTAACTCACTATTACACTATGCTATTACATTGTAATTCACTATTACACTATGATATACGTTGTAACTCACTATTACACTATGCTATTACATTGTAACTCACTATTACACTATGCTATACGTTGTAACTCACTATTACACTGCTATACGTTGTAACTCACTATTACACTATGCTATTACATTGTAACTCACTATTACACTGCTATACGTTGTAACTCACTATTACACTATGCTATTACATTGTAACTCACTATTACACTGCTATACGTTGTAACTCACTATTACACTATGCTATTACATTGTAACTCACTATTACACTATGCTATTACATTGTAACTCACTATTACACTATGCTATACGTTGTAACTCACTATTACACTATGCTATTACATTGTAACTCACTATTACACTATGCTATATGTTATGCAAACATGCGTACAATTCCAAAGGATACTGTACGTCCTGTTGCACGGGAGAGTCTATACGTTTTAGCAGCATTTAGTGCACTCAATTTAATCTTTGCACTGACCTCTCAATTTCAAAATACCCTTATATGCACCGACTTCAGCCTCTGTGTGTGAAAACAGTGAAGCGGAGTGACGCAGGGGGGACACGCTCCGTCTGAATGTGGAGGCTCGGCGACCGTGAGGGCGGCCAGCGCTCTAATCTCGTTTGGGAGCCACTGGAAGCGGTGGGCTACTACTTTGACGATGACGGCCATTCAAGCACAGGGTTTTCCCCCCCTCTTCCTGCTGTAGAGAGTATAATCCCCAGCATAGATACAACATTAAAGTAGTCAAGCAGAACACACACGGCCTGAATTTCAAATCCACACATTTGCATCTCGAAGTGAATGTGTGCTAACAGTGAGGCCTTGTGTTCAAACAGAGGCTGTGTGTGTGTGTGTGTGTGTGTGTGTGCGTGTGCGTGTGTGTGTGTCTGGTTCTGTCTGTCTGGTGGGTGTGTATTATCCCCTTTGAAGCAAAGTGCAAGCAGTCGTTTGTTCCTGGCCTTGAAAGTGTGTAAATGGCTGCTATTATCTGACGCTTTGTCCATTTAAGGCAAGCTGTCCTCTTGTGTTTGATGCCACTTACTGGGGTGAGTGGATGCAGGATAGTAACCGGTTTGTTTCTCAAGATTTGACAACATTTTAAGGAAATACATAGTTATTGATAGTGCACAGAAGTCAATCTGCAATTTTTCTGTAATTACTGATTAATAACAGTGACTGCACAAAAAAAATACACACACACAAACTGGTAGATGATATATATGTCATTTACTCTATAGCACAAACACCAGATTGAGCTATATAGTGGGAGTTTATTATTATTTTCATGAGTGGATTTGTCTTGGATACTGTCTAGTATTAATAATAATATAATAATAATAATGCAGGACCTCTTTAGGGGTCTTTAGCTTTGGCATGCAACAAACTGGACATGCAATTGGAGCGGCACACACACACCAGGATACACACACACACATGCATTGTCTTTTTCTCAGTCGCTGATGCGATTGAGTCTCTGCGCCTAACCCATCCCGTCGTCCTTCCCCCCATGGGCAGCCGGGAGCAGATAGGGCGTCAACGTGAGCCGCGCCCCAGGCACCAATCCAAGTGCTCCTGCCCGTCTTCGTCAAGGACGCCACAGCGTTAGCGATCTGTTGTTGTGCATGTTTTTCCATTGGGTTTATCTTATCGGGGGGGAACCCTTGCGAGCACGGGGAGAACATGCAAACTCCACACAGAAAGGCCTGGGTACCTGGCATCATGGAAACCTGGTCCCCAGGCAGGAATCGAACCCTGGACCTTCTTGCTGTGAGGCGACAGTGTTAACCACTACACCACCGTGCCGCTCTGGTTGCTATTTAGTTTATATTCATTCATTCAAGCTTTATTCGATCTCGAAGGATCATTGAGAGCAAGTTCTCATTTACAGTGACGTCGAGAAATACAAAACATAATACAAAAAAATATATATATATATTTAATATTTATAGAAACAAAGTCAATCAATTAAACATTTAAAATAATTAAAAACAACTGCAGACTGGTGAAGTGGTTTGCTATTAACGATTTAAACTGACCAATAGATACTAATGAATTTAGTTTTGTTTCTGGGGCACAGAAGCTAAAAGCAGATTTTCCTAATTCAGTGCAAAGGAACCTTAAGTCTAAGCCAATCACAGTGAAAGTGCTTGCAAATGGATGTGATTGATTGACGTTGTTGCCTGTTAAAATTATGATGTGTAAATAATATGTAATATGTCACTGATGATGAATATGTTGCATATCTGGGATATATACTAGGTGGTACTTTTTTGAGGGACTTTTCAGCCGCTGCCTCATATACAGTATAATGATATATATAAAAAATATGATATAATATAATTGTGAAAGGACAGCAAAGAAAAAGACAAAGTGATTCATGCGGCTTGTAAAACCCCTATCTCCCTTTAGACCCGTGTCTGTTTAGACGACCTCCTGTACTGATGTCTTGTCAGAAGCAGAGATGGGATTTCAACATATGGTCCACCTTTTCTTGTGCCAGGTTTGTAATTAATTATAGGAAAAGAGAGAAGGAAAAAAAATTGACAAATTGAATTGTGCAAGTGGAATGTGGCCTGCAGTAAATTATAGTTTAGAGTGCTACTACTGAACGCCTCCGGGTGGAGGGAATGAAGAAATCTAAAGGCATTGTAAAGCATTGAGAATCGGATCGTCTGATGTCTTCATTTATTTATAATAAAACACAAGATACCTGTGCCCTAATGATAAGGATAAGCACTCAATGAAGAAACCCAATCCCATTCCCCATTGCCCATTACCCATTATAGAAAGTAACGTGCCTATAAATAATTATACTATGGAACACTACAGACTACTAATGTATTACATGGCCCATAACGGCCCCCAAACAGAATTGCTAACTTCAACAGACCTGTGCGGCGTTGTGAGAGCTCCAGGTATTTGCAATGCAGATGCTACCCTACCACATGGCCCCTAATGGCCACCACAACCCAACGTGTAGATATAATAGGCATTGAGAGCCATTATATCACCACGGTTATCAAGTGGGCACCTCCCTTCACTGGTGTTTCGTGAAGTTAGGCCCACGACACCCACAGGAAGGCTGAACAGTTGGCTTCAGTGTCCCAGAACCACCCGCTCCATGCTAGCTCTCACTGTCCAAGATGCCCACATGCAGAACTTCCTTGTGTTATCCTGTCCTTATGTCAAAAACAGAACTATTCCTAATAGCAATATCACACTTGAAGCAGAAATAACTGTTTACTTTGACCCCCAGCTGACATTATATCTCCTCAACCAAATCCACTGACATCCTTTCAATGCTTTTTCCAACATCTGCTTTACAGCCTTTCGCAAACTCCACCCACAAATCCTCAACTCTCTCAATAATGATAAAGTCTATAGTCTACGCTCGTGCTATACATCCTCTGCATCCTACTTCTACCAGACTTCTACGTTCCATCCTCACTGTTCACTTCCTGCTGCCAAATCTGCATATCTAAGCTTTTCCCTTTCATAAGCCTCCTCCACCGAATCCTCCCAGGGCATTTGATCAAATAAACGTGCAGACCATATCAATAGGTCTGGCCTCAACTTACTGCTAACCATTTGTTGTGGAGCGAGTTTTCCCAAAATGACCTGCATTTCCAAATCAGCTCCCTTCAGTTGACCTGACTCATGCCTATGCAACCATGGTAACACGCAGGTTTGGTAGCAGGCACTCCGTGCTCGGCATCCGTCCTCGAACCGCGAACCCTCCGTGCAGGTGCTCACCGGCACCATGTGACCACGTATGTTAAATACCACATTGTATCCAGTGGCGGCCGGTGGGTATTCACCACTAGGGGCGCTATACCAAACATTTTGCAAAATGCAAACAGTACAGTACTGTACCACGCAACACTCATGGCAAGACGTGAGCGATTCGACTCACGCTCACGGCAATGAATCGGCTCTTATGAACGAGTCGCTCAGCTGTTACTACAACAACACACAACCAGTCAAATAAAGTATAGTCTAGACTCTAATTCACAACTTGAAACACAATATATAAATAGAAAAGTTAGAAACAAAACTCGCCCGTCTACAAACACAGGCAGATCTCTCCCTCTCTCCTTCTCTCTCTCACACACAGCGCGACGTGGAATCGATTCGTTACACAATCAGACCTATTATATACCAAGAATAACTTCAGTATGAGTACAGGGCTGTACACATATTTTGCATATTGTTAAACGAGCCAAGGCTAGCTATTAAACTATCGATATGAATCGAAAATCTGGGACCCTGATGTAAACAAGACAAACGTCTTTCTCTGGTCTGCATCCCCTTAACAATTGTGTGTATTGAGCCGTACTGTATTGTACCCATTCTGCAATCTGTTAATGTTGTTGGTAGTCATAGTCTTGTGTTATAAAATAAATAAACAATCAGCAATGTCTCGCTTCATGAATGGCCAGCACAGCAGTAGCCTAACAGTACTGGTCTGCTCCTAAAAAAAACTATTTACAAACGTTAACGTTAAGCAGAGAGAGAGAGAGAGAGAGAGAGAGAGAGAGAGAGAGAGAGAGAGAGAGAGAGAGAGAGAGAGAGACTCACTGTTTAGTTGAAACGTCCAGGGCCAAGTTAGCAGTTAGCCAAGTGTTAGCTCAGCTGAGCTCGTTGCCACAACACTCAACAAGTACATTCCTTTGTCCATTTCCGCTCGAACAGACTGCAAACTACCTGGCGTTCTATCGCCATGCTCTAAGACAAACTCTAACCTTAACCAACTTTGAAAGAGTGCCTAAGCTTAACAGTCTAAAGAACTTGCAGTCACGGCACGGCACGCTCTAAGACAAACAGCTGCATGCATCTCACAACAACACAACTATCTCAACCAAGCTAGAAGCTAGAATTGGAACATTAGAACATTAGAAATTGGATTCGGCCAATCAGAGATCGTCTCTGTGAAATTCTGCCATGGAAAAAAATACTGGCGTCGGCCAATCAGAGAGCGTCTCCGCGAAATGCGGCTATGGAAAATTCTTCACGGAAGTTCACGCTGCTGGCTAGACCGCTTCAAATCGCGCTCGGATTCCAACATAATAGTCATATTTCAACGCACAACGGCGTATGCACTGATTGGCTGTGACGGAGACAGCGATCAAACTGTGACGCGCACGCAGAGCGCTATCGCGTATTGCCCCCGAGAAATACGAAAAAATAAAAAAAATAAAAAAAACGTGATGTCACTTCCTGCTCTGGAAAACGATGTTTTTTTAATTTAGATAATAACGTTATATTGTGCATTGGAAATACAAACATACTTAAAATGAGTAAATATTATTAATTTTAAACATGTTTATATTATTTATATGGCTATAAAACACAAAAACGAAAAAGTTTTATTCTCTTCTTCTCTGATTTAACAGCAGCTGGCCAGCAGGTGGGTCGGCGCCCTAGCGCCCCTAGTGGTAGAGCCACCACTGATTGTATCCATTCCGCCACCTTAACCCTCCAGTCACCCATGTCGCAATTCTGGTCAAATAGCCTTTTTTTCCCCACGTGTGTTTGTGGATAGCGTTGGCTACATTTTATGTATATGCCAAAAAAGTAGCTCAGTATCACATCTTGGACTCACATTACAATAATCCATGTTTTTTCCCCCCACAAATCACTATTAAGCACGTGGAACATAAATGTCACACTTTTCACCCTAGTCACATAAATGAACAGGTTAGGGTTAGGGGGTTAGGGTTAGGGTTAGGGCAACCATTTAGGTGGAAAAAGATAAAGTGAACTGGCTTTGGGGAAGATGTGAGGGGGTGTTCACAGATCCTTGCATTCTCAATGAGGGTAATGTGTGGGGATGCTGCTAAGCCATGTTCAGTAGTTTATTGAACATTTTTGGTGGGAAAAACCATACCAAACTAATTGTTATTCAATATTAATAATAATTAGTTTAATCCCCCCTGCACGTTTAATCCCCCCTGCTCTAGCTCTTGGTATAACCTGTTTATCACATACTACTCTCAATAACATTCACAAGAATCTAAGTACATCAGGCACACTTTTATGAACCCGATACGAGACTGAATTTGGCCGTGGGGCCGAAGAAGCCTTTGCACGCCTTACTACAGCTTTCAATTCTGTCCTCCTTGGTGGCCCAATATCCATCATATACTTTATCCATCCTAATAGTGGTATATCTGAAGGAAGGCCCATTTCTCTATTCTTTCCTGTAAAGTATTTTATTTTTTATTTTTATATTCCTCTACCTCTTGCTTTGAAGCTTTGAGTTGCCCTTCCTTTCCTTGACTGAACATTCCTTTAACACACTTTTAAATCTATAAAATGCTGTCCTGCCTCACTTCTTCTTTCCTTCTGCCCTCCTGAGTTCTGCTAACCGACTTCTTAGCTCTTCCTGCACGACATTAATTCCCTCTCTCTCATCCACTACTTTCCTATCCATCTCCTCTCCTTCACCAATTTCTCTATTTCTCTCTGCCATCTGTACCTAACTGGCTGCAATCTCTCTACCTTCTTTCTATCAATGACTCATACAGCACCATCTGCAGTAGGTCGTGTCTCTGTCTCCCACTCCTTCCTTTCATTTAGGCCATTTGACTCTAGCTTTCTGCCCACAGCTCTTCTCTCTGACCGGCAGGTTGGCCTCAGTACCATCTACATCCCTACAGTGCTTCTCCCTTCCACCTCAGTGATAGGGTTACTGATATCCTGTGCACTGTGGTTTTCTACCCGTCGCTGGACTTCAACCAACTGAATTATCAAGAAGTACTGATCAATGCGGAAAACCTGCACTCCCTCTACCAAGCACTTCTTCCTTCCTTCACTCCCTCTACCAAGCACTTCTTCCTTCACTCCCTCTACCAAGCACTTCTTCCTTCACTCCCTCTACCAAGCACTTCTTACTTCACTCCCTCTACCAAGCACTTCTTCCTTCCTTCACTCCCTCTACCAAGCACTTCTTCCTTCCTTCACTCCCTCTACCAAGCACTTCTTCCTTCACTCCCTCTACCAAGCACTTCTTCCTTCCCTGATTCCCTTCCCTATATTATGAGGCCTTTTACTGATGTTACTTTCTGTTGGCTTTTGATTGCTAGCTATTTGTTGTGATTTTTTTCTTCTTGTGCTGTTGTTTTACATGTTCAGTTTTTAACTGTTTTATTTTTATTACATTTTTATTCTGTATTTTATTTTATTATTATTAATAAGTATTTTATTAACTATGTTTTTAACCCTGTAGCACCTTGGGATCCTAGTGAATGAAAAGTGCACTACATATACGATTTATTATTATTATTATTGATATGATAGTATAGTATGGTGTTGATATGGTATATTATGGTGTTGATATGGTATAGTATGATATTGATATGGTATAGTATGATATTGATATGGTATAGTATGGTGCTGATATTGTATTGGTATGGTATAGTATGGTATTGATATGGTATAGTATGGTATTGATATGGTATAGTATGGTGTTGATATGGTATAGTATGGTATTGATATGGTATAGTATGGTATTGATATGGTATAGTATGGTGTTGATATGGTATAGTATGGTGTTGATATGGTATAGTATGGTGTTGATATGGTATAGTATGGTGTTGATATGGTATAGTATGGTGTTGATATAGTATAGTATGGTGTTGATATAGTATAGCATGGTGTTGATATGGTATAGTATGGTGTTGATATAGTATAGCATGGTGTTGATATGGTATAGTATGGTGGTGTTGATATGGTATAGCATGGTGTTGATATGGTATAGTATGGTGTTGATATAGTATAGTATGGTGTTGATATAGTATAGTATGGTATTGATATGGTATAGTATGGTGTTGATATGGTATAGTATGGTGTTGATATGGTATAGCATGGTGTTGATATAGTATAGTATGGTGTTGATATGGTATAGTATGGTGTTGATATAGTATAGTATGGTGTTGATATGGTATAGTATGGTGGTGTTGATATAGTATAGTATGGTGTTGATATGGTATAGTATGGTGTTGATATGGTATAGTATGGTGGTGTTGATATGGTATAGTATGGTGTTGATATGGTATAGTATGGTATTGATATGGTATAGTATGGTGTTGATATGGTATAGTATGGTGTTGATATAGTATAGTATGGTGTTGATATGGTATAGTATGGTGGTGTTGATATAGTATAGTATGGTGTTGATATGGTA
Source organism: Notolepis coatsorum (assembly GCF_963971535.1). Lineage (NCBI taxonomy): Eukaryota > Metazoa > Chordata > Actinopteri > Aulopiformes > Paralepididae > Notolepis > Notolepis coatsorum. Next base: position 84,542,237 of record NC_140166.1, on the reverse strand, counting down.
TAGTATGGTGTTGATATAGTATAGTATGGTGTTGATATAGTATAGTATGGTGTTGATATAGTATAGTATGGTGTTGATATAGTATAGTATGGTGTTGATATAGTATAGTATGGTGTTGATATAGTATAGTATGGTGTTGATATGGTATAGTATGGTGTTGATATGGTATAGCATGGTGTTGATATGGTATAGTATGGTGGTGTTGATATAGTATAGTATGGTGTTGATATGGTATAGTATGGTGGTGTTGATATAGTATAGTATGGTGTTGATATGGTATAGTATGGTGTTGATATGGTATAGCATGGTGTTGATATGGTATAGTATGGTGGTGTTGATATAGTATAGTATGGTGTTGATATGGTATAGTATGGTGTTGATATAGTATAGTATGGTGTTGATATGGTATAGTATGGTGGTGTTGATATAGTATAGTATGGTGTTGATATGGTATAGTATGGTGTTGATATGGTATAGTATGGTGGTGTTGATATGGTATAGTATGGTGTTGATATAGTATAGTATGGTATTGATATGGTATAGTATGGTGTTGATATGGTATAGTATGGTGTTGATATAGTATAGTATGGTGTTGATATGGTATAGTATGGTGGTGTTGATATAGTATAGTATGGTGTTGATATGGTATAGTATGGTGTTGATATAGTATAGTATGGTGTTGATATAGTATAGTATGGTGTTGATATAGTATAGTATGGTGTTGATATAGTATAGTATGGTGTTGATATGGTATAGCATGGTGTTGATATGGTATAGCATGGTGTTGATATGGTATAGCATGGTGTTGATATGGTATAGTATGGTGGTGTTGATATGGTATAGTATGGTGTTGATATGGTATAGCATGGTGTTGATATGGTGTTGCTATGGTGGATCGGTTAGGGGCGTGAGTTTGGGACGAGGGACGGAGGCAAAAGGAAATTAGAAAAGGTGTGGAGATGGAACCAGGATGCGCCCTCTGCCCCCCTCTCCAGCCGTGGCCTGACAGATGGGAGGAAGGGGAGGGTGGATGGGAGGAAGGGGCTGGGGGATTAAAACTCTGCAGCCCTCTCTGGAGCCTGGAGAGTGTGTCACTCCTGCAAGGTGGGGTGCGGAGAGGGGACTCGCGGAGAGACTCTTGGGGCGTGCGAAAGGGGGCGCAGGCCGGGTTAATGTCAAAAGAACCAAGGATGCATCCCCTTCCCTGGCCCCCCCTCTGCTAGATCCACTTGTATTCACTGCCAGCAAGGAGTGGGGGGGGGGGGGGGGGGGGGCTACAGGGATGCATCTCAATAACCTTAATAGAGCTCTCTTTAATTAATCAGCTCATCTGCAGAGAGCCGATACCTGCAGCTGAGCCCCCCGTCTGCTCCCCAAACACAACATCCTCACTCTGGCTGAGCTCCCCAAACACAACATCCTCACACAGGCTGAGCTCCCCAAACACAACATCCTCACACAGGCTGAGCTCCCCAAACACAACATCCTCACACGGCTGAGCTCCCCAAACACAACATCCTCACTCTGGCTGAGCTCCCCGTCCGCTCCGCTCCCCAAACACAACAGCCTCACACAGGCTGAGCGCCCCGTCCGCTCCGCTCCCCAAACACAACATCCTCACTCTGGCTGAGCTCCCCGTCCGCTCCGCTCCCCAAACACAACATCCTCACTCTGGCTGAGCTCCCCGTCTGCTCCGCTCCCCAAACACAACATCCTCACTCTGGCTGAGCGCCCTGTCCGCTCCGCTCCCCAAACACAACATCCTCACACAGGCTGAGCGCCCCGTCCGCTCCGCTCCCCAAACACAACATCCTCACATGGTTGAGCTCCCCAAACACAACATCCTCATTCCTCACACGGCTGAGCTCCCCAAACACAACATCCTCACTCTGGCTGAGCTCCCCGTCCGCTCCGCTCCCCAAACACAACATCCTCACACAGGCTGAGCTCCCCGTCCGCGCTCCCCAAACACGACATCCTCACACGGCTGAGCTCCCCGTCCGCTCCGCTCCCCAAACACAACATCCTCACACAGGCTGAGCTCCCCGTCCGCGCTCCCCAAACACGACATCCTCACACGGCTGAGCTCCCCGTCCACTCCCCAAACACAGGCTGAGCTCCCCGTCCGCTCCCCAAACACAACATCCTCACACGGCTGCTGTGTGACATTGTGGTAATGAGTAACACGGCTACAATGTCATGGAAACGTTGTGTAGACGTTATCTGTGGGAGCTCATCACACATGCTGATGTCCCTGATCCCCTTCAATGTGTGCATCACCTTGTGTGTGTGTGTGTGTGTGTGTGTGTGTGTGTGTGTGTGTGTGTGCATGTGTGTGTGTGTGTGTGCATGTGTATGTGTGTGTGTGCATGTGTGTGTGTGTGTGTGTGTGTGTGTGTGTGTGTGTGTGTGTGTGTGCTCACGCCATTCATGTGCGCTTCTTTGCCGCGCCACAATGCAACCGTTTCACCCAAACGGACAGAGCCGTAATAGTAGATGAGGGAGCGGGGGGGGGGGGGGGGGGGGACCACAGTGCTTCAGTTTTCACAGAAGAAGAAGAAGAAGAAGAAGAAGAAGAAGAAGAAGAAGAAGAAGAAGAAGAAGAAGAAGAAGAAGAAGAAGAAGAAGAAGAAGAAGAAGAAGAAGAAGAAGAAGAAGAAGAAGAAGAAGAAGAAGAAGAAGAAGAAGAAGAAGAAGAAGAAGAAGAAGAAGAAGAAGAAGAGCGGGGGGGAAACCTCGCCTCAAGTAAACATGTGAAACAGATGGCAATTTCAAAGCAAGCCTCATCAATCTTTGTTGACACTATCCCTTTTTAAAACTACACTTATTTGGGGGATATTTGCAATTATAATACGTAAGCTCATTTGAATATCAAATTAATTACCGAACACACTAGAGTAAATGCCTTTTTTATAAGTCCTTGTTAAAAGTGAAAAGTTCTTGACTACGGTTGGGTGGCGTGTTAATTTACAGTGATATCTAATCCCAAGTTACTTCACATAAAAGGCATTACTATACATATTTTAATGGGGGAGGTGGTTGTTTTTCCAAGCAATTTTCTGCTAGAGTACATTTTTAATTTATTCATATTTAATTTATTGGTCTCTGCATACCCACTCAGTAAAACTAATCAACACCACGTATGGGCCTCTTAAAGTCACATCTCTCCTTGGCAAGCAGACAGGCACCTTCTGATTAGGATAAACCCTTAATTTCCCACTTCTCCACTGAGGTGGGTGAAATACCCCACATTCAGTCATCCGGGAGGACACCACCTCCAAGGAGACAGTGTTTGTGTCTCATGCAACCCTTTAGCAATCATCGAAAGAACCTCTGTCAGTCTGTCTGTATCGTCTGTCCTTCGATTACCTCGAGAGCCGTTTATCCGACCGACTTCACACTTGGCGGGCGCGTCGCCGAGGACCAGAGGAAGTGCAGTGCGTGAAGCTGATTGGACGAGCAGGTTCCCGAGAACGCTGCGAGAAGCGGCGATTCTGGGGGCCAAGCAATCGGGCATGTTCCGAACGACCGCATTTTGAACGGGCACTGCACTAGTCTGAAAATTTTAAATGTGCCCAGCGTCGAATGCTCTGAAGTATTTCCATTTCTTTAGGCAGGGACCATCGCCGCTGTTGTTGGAACGCCATCTGCTATGAGGACAGCGTCGCCAGTCGTCAAGCTCCTCTGCCCTTGAGGAAGCTCTGGCAATCATGGAGTTCTTATCACCGGAGTCCAACCATTCACTACAAACACCTATCGACCCGCTGACACACCTTGAGCAGGGACCTACACAACCTTACACACACAGAAATGATTTCAATTAATTGCCATTCCCCCCGCGGAGAGGAGACGAAACAAAGGAGCCCAAACTACAGGAGCATTTCTCCGGCATAATGCGCACCACGTGTAACGAGCGCCGGAAAGGTCATTTGACACATTTCTCGCCAGTATGAATTCATTTATTTTGAGCACTTAATTCTCCAGTCCTCTCGGTGGCTCCGCGGCGCACTGAGAGGGTACATTACCAAAAGTGGTGGTTCAGTTTCCTCTCTGTGGCTGCGCCGACTGCAGGTCTAAAGATGTACCTGAGGAGAGACCGTGAAGTGAGGGAGATCCAATCAGCCCTTCTATCATAGGAAAATTGCCTCCATCACCCTCGGCGTAATTGGAACATTCATTACAGTCCAAAAAATTAAAAATTAAAAAAGGCACGGCGCCATTAGACGTCGGTTTCGGAGTGGGCTCCTGGAGAAGGAGAGACTTGGTGGGGTCAGGATATTGGGTCGCAGTCAAGTAAATAATGGGAATTGGTCCTGTGAGGCTTCGGAAACCACTAGGCCTACAGTTACACACCGAAATGCAACTTACAGAGGGGAAGAAATTCAATTATCAGACAGAAAATAAAATGCCCCCCTCTGCCCTCTCAGCACAATAACTACAATCGGAAGAGCCGACTGCAATCTCTCATTCAGTATCTACCGTCATTCAGTGGATATACCCATTGTGTCGACAACAGGAAACTTTTCATTATGCTAATCGGGCAGTCGAAGACCTAATAATTAAAAGGAAGTTTGGTCTACTTCCCGTGAGACTGAATAGATCTAGTGGCTTTATATTTTACACCCATAGATATACTGTATAATGTATGTAAAATGTAGGACTGTCGATCAATAATATATTTTTTTTCTGAGCTTGATAGGTTCCGATTGCCATGCACACTGGTAAAAACATACATGTGCAAAATGAGGCTTCTGTATAGGGGCTGTGGTAATAATGACGTAATGCATTACAAAATGGTTAGGGGAAGTAATCACAAGTACTGATTATATACATAGTAGGCTATTTCTAGAAATAATTGGCTAAACCCTTAATTCACGTTTTGGAATAATAATAATTAACTGCATTTATATAGCGCTTTTCTAGACACTCAAAGCGCCTTACAATGTAGGGTGGAAAGTGGTAGCACCCAACCTTGGGCTATGCAGGCTCAATGGCTACCATACACTGGCACCCGGCACACATCACACTACACAATGGCTGGAGGGCTCAGGAGACAGGGATTGATATCAGCCAATTAAGGGGGAGGGATGATTAGGTGGCCTTGATGTCAGAGACCTGATTGTGAATTTGGCCAGGAACGTCAGGGAACCCCCTACTCTTTACGATAGGCATCCTGGGTTCTTTAACAACCGAATATATATATATATATATATACATAATACTGTATGTCTGTATGCAGTCAGGTATAGTCGAGGAGATTTACCAGGCATTTATTTACAGTGGCCTGCCATTCATTCAGCTGCCACTGGGGGCCTCAACCTGGCGGCCAGTGTGTGCTTTGTTTCCAAATGTAGTATTTTGCTTTTGCCTGGTTCATGTTATTTGTAATGTCCCCCCCCCCCCCCCCCCCCTGCCGCTCTAGAGCGAAATGTATCACTGTAAACCCTGCTGAAATGCGATCAAAAGAGGAATATTTAATATGTTTAGGTTTGAAAATGGAGTTATTATTTATGTACCGAGGGTTGTTTTATGAAACTTTGTTCTCAACAAAGGGCGCAGTAGAGTAGCGTGTAAACGACGGCGTGCAGGAAGTTCACACTGACTCCGAGCGAGCCTGAAGTCACCGCAGATATCATAATTGTGGATTCTCTTTGAGAGTTTTAAACACCCTCGCAAACAAATCCACACATTTATATCTCTTCAAAGCTCTCGCTAATGACTATGTTTTTGGTGGAGAATATGCATCTACACATTAAATATGAATAAATACATCATGATGAAACGATTAGGCAATGGTCTTTTATGTAGCCTGCGCCTGAGTCCACGCACTTGGAGGGGGGGGGGGGCATGTGATACTAGTAAACACATCACAAACACAATACGCTATTGTTTGCAACTTAAAGGACCACTTTGCCAATTTTACACATCGCTGTCTTCGTCTCGCGGAGGAGTGCGGGGGCATTGATGAGAAAAACAGTTTAATGAGTCCCGTCGGTTTGCACACCGACGGTTAGGAGACTTACCTGAGGAAGTAACGTGTAGGAGGCTCACACTGCCCCCGCCATTTTCCTGTCTCTGCCGTTCAGGCGCCCCAACCGACCTGTAGGAGTCGCTGTTTACAACGTCCAGATTTACCACCCATCGACTTCCCACCGCTAACTCTGCCAATTGAGTTAGTATGACGGCCGGCCCAAGCCGGAGGCAACGTGACAGCCGGATTCGAAACCGGTGTCTTGTGCGTTGGTGACGAGCGCAATGTCCGCTGCACCACCATAGCCGCCTCTGAATGAAGTATCTTGTGGTCCTCAATGACGCCAGGAGCTGGAGGTTTTGACTATATGGGCGTAGGCAGTAAGTCTGCTTTTCTGACAGCTGATTGACAATTCCATAAGCCTCCACGTACAGTGATACAGTAGGTATTTGTGGCGGTGGGGGAGGGGGAAGAAAGGTTTGCAGGATTGCTCCCAAACTGGCGCGGATGGCTTGAAGCTGGTCTGGTGGAAGAAAGTGTTGGACTGGGTAGGAAACACATTGTTGAAGGGGGATAGGTGTGAGTAGCAGGAGAAAAGGTGGGGTGCTCAGGTGAGGAATAGAGATGGAGAAAAGACCAAAGATACATTTCAAGAATAGGATAATGGTCTACTTACACTCTGTCGGTTTTTTCCTCTGAGAACTCCTGTAGGAAAACTCCTCTTTGTCCCTCTTAATTCGCTAACGCTTATCCAGCAGGCCTTTAAATCTCTATAACTAATTACTGATGTCTGACACCTGCCACAAAAGCCACATGCAGATGGCCACACCTCCAGTATCTAGTATCAGCTCGGATTAAACTAGTTCTGATTCTACGATTAAGATTTAAAAAAAAGGAGAAAAAGGTGATACAAAAAGAAAAAGACAATTACTAAACTTACACACTTCAAAATTATGTAGACAAGTCAGTTAAATTATCCTGTTCTGCTGTTGTCTGCAGCCGGCCTTCACCCTGTCTTCAACACCCTCGTAGAAGACGGAGCAGCGCTGGTGTTGTAGGTTCTTATTGTTTGAGGGAAAGCCTCTATCATGATGAAAAGCATTTATATCTCTGCAGTAAAGATGAACATTCTTCCTAGAATAAATACATTTCTCCCTCATGACTTCAGTTTTATCCCCCCTCAGGCTCGTTCTCCTCTCTCAACTCTGCAGTTACTAACTTACTATCGGACTGGTAAAAGATATTGCATTAAACGTGTCGATTCTTCAGAAACCCCAATCTCCTCTTGGAGGTCCGTGCGCACCAAACCTTTACTATTATTTCCTCTCAATCCAACTGCAGTTCCTCGCCCCAAATGGATAAATAACTAAGTTACCATGGCTAGACACTGACCAATCAGCATCTAAAAAAAATACCAATAGCAGATTCTGTCTTTTATTGATAATTCAATCAAGAAACCTAGCTGTTTCAACTTTGAAACTAGAAATAGACCTCTCACAGCCTGGTGGCAAGCTAATGCAGGTCTTCACTGTGTAACCTCAATCTGGCATAACCCCATGTTATATTATCGTATAGCTTACGCTCTGCTCTCTAGTGGAACTATCCCTTTATCCAATCTAACAATGAATAAATGTTCTCCACATGTACACACCCGTCCGCCTGGCCATACCCACATCCGCTCCTCTACATAAGCGGGTCGTGGCCACACTAACAGCTCCTTCCCTATTTTCACCACCGTAAAGTGTCTGTATCACACTTTAAGTTTAGTGCCGAAATAGTTGTTGGAAAGGAGCTACGTTGACATTGTATCTTTGTTTTTTTCTCTCTCGCAATTTTACGAAAAAAACTAAGAGATAATGTCTTCACCGTCGGAGGGTCAACGTTACCCTCCACCAGCACTTCACTATCGCCGCATCCTCCGTGCGTCGTGGGGCGTCTCTGGCTCCGCGGTCGTGGCAGCCAGATACGCCTGGGCGGCGCCCGGTGGTGAGTTTGCCTCGCCGAGGGGCCGTTGAGCCTCCATCTCCTGTGAGATGGCCGGGTTCGGGCCCTGGTTCCCCCGCCAGTGGACAGTCGGCCGATAGCAGCAGGGGCGAACGGCCTGGCTTTAGTGTTGCGCTGGAGCCGGACGAGAGTTCTCTTGCCTCTTCCGATGGAAACTGAGGATTACATGGAGGGGGCGGGAGCTCTCTTGTTCGAAGCCCCAGTAGAGACGTATCACTCTCCCCCTCGGGGAGTGGCAGGGAATGCTGCGTCTCCTTGGGGTCCCTTGTACTCCAGGGTTGGGTTAGAACCTCCGACCCCGAGACAAGATGCCCAGCTATCTGCCGCGTCGGACGTTGGCACCCGAGGCAGCCTCCCGTACGTGAGGGACGCGAGTGACATGGAGGGCGGTACGCAAGGGGAGTTGCTTGCCTTGTTCCCCGAACTCATGGCGGCCGCCGCAGCCGCTAATGGCGTGGCGTTGCCGCAGCCACTGCCGGCACCTGTTCCTGATGACATGATAGGTCATCTCTGGCAACGTCGTCCTGTGAGAGAGACAGGCGTTGTCTGCCCATTCTTCCCAGCAATGGAGGCCTACGTGGCACAGGGACAGGTAATATTTTATTGGCCTTACCCCCGCCTACGTGCCAGTCACGCGGGTGGTGGGTTTGGTCCAGGGACTTAAGGACGGGGTGCCTCGACTTGATAGCCCGATGGCATCCATACTTTGTCCCGAAATGGTGTGGGAGCCGTTAAGAAAGCCGGTTCCCCAGGGGAAATCAGCTAGGCAGTTGGCTAACTGGAGTGACCAGGTGTACATCGCCGCGACTCAGAGCCTAGCTGCGACCTCCAACATCGCGCAGCTAGCGCGCTACATGTCGGGGCTGATGGCGTGCGGGTCGGTATTGGATGACCATCAACGGTACCTTCACGCCCAGGCGGCTGGAGCCATCCTGCACCTAACCCAGCTGCAGGCGATAGCCGCCGGGAAGGAGCGCGCCCTGGCCACTCTCTCCCAGCGCCATCTTTGGCTGGAGCAGGCACGGGTGCCGGAACAGAGGAGGATTCCGCTGCTCACAGCCCCCCTCTCCGATGCTGGATTATTCGGGTCGGCCATGCAGCAGATGACGGCAGCCTGCAGGGAGATGGAGGAGGAGCGCTCCGTGCTCCAGCCCCATTTCCCCCGACCCGATGCCACCGGTGATGTCCGGAAGAAGCAACGCCGGCAGAGGACCGCGGCCGTTGCCTCCGCCACCACCGCCGCCGCTGCTGGGCCTTCGGCGAAGAAGGCCAGGAGTGGAGGGAGTGCCTCGATCGCTGCAGCCCGTCGCCCCACGCCCGGAGGGAACGGTAGGGATCGTCGTGACCAGGCTCCCCACAACCGTTCCTCCAGGCCGGCTCCCCGTGGGGGAAAGCAGCGCTCTGCACGCGGCAGGCGCCGCTAGTGACTCCCCTGTTTACCCCCCCCCCCAACATATGATTTTATTATTAAATAAAAAAGTCCCTCACCAGGAGGTTTTTTGTTACAAAACGTGTTTATTCACTATATATTGGGAATACGATGTATAACCCTCACCTAGCTGTGGGGTTGTGTGTTTGTTAAGGGAGTAGTACAATTTTCTTGTTTTTTTTTTCTGGTCGCTATACATGTGTGCAGTGCCGTCTGGGAGAAATGCGAGGCCCTGTGCCTTTAGCTAAGCCGACATGGCTAGCCTGACTGAACTTTCTAACACGCAACAACTTTCATCTTCAGTCCATCAGCCGAACGTCCTCTTCGTCTTGGCATAACCTAATCACTATACTTGGTATTGATAAGCTTACGGCATGCAGCGTTATTTCTTCTGCTCCGATGCTGCACAGCGCTCCCGTGGATAGCGCCAAATAGTCAGACCCCGTACCTGTAAGTTATGTAACCCCTTACCTCGTTGAAACCAATAGTATATCTGCAGAGCCGCAGAGCTCCAATAGTGTATCTGCAGAGCCGCAAAGCTCCAATAGTATATCTGCAGAGCCGCAGAGCTCCAATAGTGTATCTGCAGAGCCGCAAAGCTCCAATAGTATATCTGCAGAGCCACAGAGCCCGGAACAAGTCAGACACATTCTACAAACGTGTCTAATGTGAAATATATAAGCATGTAAGCAAAACTAGATTTTAGGTCTGTGATGGAAAGTGATTGTTAACATTCTATTTTTTTATTAAATTTTTTTTTTTTTTTAAATTAAAAAATTCGCGAGGCCCCCCTCCCTGCGAGGCCCCCCTCCCCGCGAGGCCCCCCTCCCCGCGAGGCCCTGTGCGACCGCACTGCTCGCACACCCCTTGAGGCGGCCCTGCATGTGTGCTTAGCAAGGCCTGTGGCTAGCACTCGGTCGAAAGACTTGTCTTCCCTCATCATGAAGAAGACGGTGTTCTTCTTGCAGTAGTAAGAGTGAACTTTACCTTTTTTATCTGAGGGGGTTGTGTGTATTCTGTTACGTTTGGGAAAGAAACATGGCATCGAGTCCACAACTAGGTTAGAGTGTTAGCCTGCAGAAGTAATCACAGGTACTTGGTGAAGTACCTAAGGAAGCTGAAACAGGCTGGCCTGCCACGAAATCTCCTTGTCAACTTTTATCATTGTGCGGTTGAGAGTGTGCTGACCTACGGTGTGTCTGTGTGGTTCTCCAGCTGCACAAAGGCAGAGCAAGAGGCTCTACAGAGGGTGGTGAAGGCGGCAGGCAGGATCGTCGGGACTCCTCTACCAAACATCACCTCCGTCTTCACCTCCCGCTGCCTCCACCGCTCCAAGTGTATTATCAAGGACCAGTCTCACCCAGCACATCACCTCTTTCAGCTCCTTCCCTCAGGGAGGAGATACCGGTCCATACATGCGAAGAGTTCAAGACTTATGAACAGCTTTTTCCCCCAAGCAGTCAGACTGTTAAACTCTCATTGACTGTCCCCTCACATGCACCATGCACTTACCTGGACTTGATAACCACTATGTTACCGCTCATCATGCACTTTATTATTTAAAATATTCTGTTATATGTACAGTGTTATGTGTTTCATGTATGTATATATTGTACTACGGTCTGTGGGAGCTCCCCTGAAATTTCGTTGTATACTTGTGTGCAATGACAATTAAAAGTCTATTCTATTCTATGAAAACACGGGTGGCGGGAGCTCCAGTAGCTCACCGCGTACCTCGAACACTATTTCGGCGTCGGGGACAACCGTGCGCGTCACGGATCTGGGGTAGCGAGTTCGACTCCCGGACTAGCCGTACTTTCTCAGAGTGTCTTTCCCCCCATCTATACCCCCATTCAACCTGTTTCTGTCGGTCATACTTGACCAGAAAAAGCGATAAACGCGAAAAGAACCAGCTGACTGGTCAAAGTTTAAAAAAAAAGAAAACACGGGTGGCACATGAGCCTAAAGCCTTGTATAAAAACCCGTTTTTTACACAGACAAGTTTATCGTCTGTGGCTGGCGTGCAACTGTTGAGCTTATCCTAGAGGATATACGCTTTTTCATGTAGCATGCTAGATAACTGGTATCATGCGCTGCTTGTTATTTTCATCGTATCCGGGGTATGGGGTCATGGGGGGTGAACTGATAAACCCCTCCCCCCTTTTTTACTGATTGACCAGGGGGTCGGACCTCCTGTTCTTCGGTATTCCTGTCACGCTGTGGGGTCAGCGCATCACAGGGAGGGGAAAGGGGGAGGGAGTTCCCTGGTCCCACGCCATATTTGGACAGGTGGGTCACGGAATTTCCCCGGCCATAGAATACGTCACTGGGCGCGTTTCTATTGGTCATGAGACTTCTGTGAGTTTTTTCAGGCTCCATATTGTGGACCACTGTCATTGTCAAGATTGGGTGATGCGGTGCGTTGGAAACTGTTTGTTTTCTGCTCTGCTCTCTATTTGCATATGTGTTGAGCTTTTGGTCACGTGGCTCAATGTTTACATATATCTTTTCAATTATTACTCATGTGGGAGGTCTCTCTGGGGGTTCCCTGTCTCCCCTCTTTTATACAGAGCGGTGTTGACAGGTTTTTTTCCCTCAGACACGTCATATGGGACCCATATCTGTGTCTTTTTGGCCAGCTTCCTGCCGCTCGTCCCAGGCGGCGTGGAGGGAATGTTATCTGGTTTCTTGTTAGAATTACCATTGATGTGTTTTGGGTCTCGACGTGTACATGGCGCTGGCCCTGGGTGCTTTCAGTGTGGAACCACGCCATGGGCTGGCGCGCCTTGGTTGCTCATTTATAAAAACTGTGTTTTTTATACAAGCGACTGGGATGGAGATTTTATCTCTTCCGAGCGCCAGTGTACTAGGTTAGTCTCGACGACTCACGCTCATCTCTGGGGGGAGATGACGGAGTAGATCAAAGGATTGGCGGAGGGGTCTCACTCCCATGGGGTGGGCCACCGGGTACGGTGTGTTCGTGTTCTGACCGATTGGTGGCGCTCTCTGTGATGTTTTGGATCGACACGCGTACCTACCCCCCTCTTAGGACTGGGGATGGCGGCGTGACTAGGACACAGGACTGGTTCTGGTCAAGCCGGACCAGGTCAGTTAACCCGTTGTCCGCCGGGGCGCAGATCTGCTGTTCTGGTACCCTGAAGGACTTTGTGCTTTTCTGGGGGGAAAATGCCAGGTCGGCCCGGGCGTCGCAGGGATTGATGTTATGGATGTGTGTGTCATAGGTATGTCACTACGAGTTGTCCTTCACAGTGTGCTTGGTCCATATTGTGTTGTACCTTGCGATGTGCTAAGGGGACTGGTCCTTCTCCATTCATTTTCGCCCCTCCCTTCCCCTGCTGGGCAGGGCTGGGAGGGGGCTGTCGAGGAGGTTTCTATTGAACCCCTCTGGCATCCCTGTGTACGTCCCGGTCCAGACTCGTTCTCGTCGACCTGTTGGCCTGGGTTAACCCCTTTTTGAAAACTGAAACACTTGTACTGCCTGTATAGCCGGTGTATACGCGCAGTTGTGTTTCTGAGTTTTTTCTTGGGGGAACAACCGCCTCCTGTTAAACTAAACATAGGGGGGTGGTTGATTCCCCGGTGTGTTGGTAGCAGAGTCGACTCTCGGGTATAGGCCGGGCTTGACCCCGTCTGCCCGCGAGTGTGCCCCCGCACCTTTCATGACGTCTGCCAATCATGTCGGCCTTCTCTTGGACCTCGACCTCTCTAAGGGGTCGGGTTTGTGGAGGTTGCAACATGGTGCACAGCATACCGAACGCCCCTTCCACCGGGGTGCTGTTTTCACAGTAGACCCCTTAGACGGCTGTCTAGTCCGCAGTGCTCCGGGCACAGGTCGAGTTATGCTCTTGGACCTGTTGCCCGGGATTGAGGGATCAACCTCTTGGGGGTTGTCTCCCCGGTGCGCCAACTGGCCCCACAGTATTGTGGGGATGTAGCCTCTGTGGAGTGCTTCAGGGCGGCGTGCTGTAGGGGGGGAAGGGCCTGCTCTTGGATTGGGCCCTGTCCGATATGCTGGCGATGTGGGGGGTGGTGTCACCAGTGACCGTCTGGTGGGGTCTCGATGCTACGGCATCGTTGGCCTCACCGGGCCCCCTTTTTTCCGGGGGTCCTGGCCCTCAGGCTGTTCCTGGGGCTGGGTCCTTTTCCGCACTCCGCTGCTATGGCCTTGCCACGGGGTTGGGTTCTTGACCTTTGACCCCGTGATGTTGGGGGCTGTGACGGGGGTGTTTTCTTCCCGTTCGTTCCCTAGTGGCATGTGGGATGCGCGCCTGAGTGGTCGCGGGTCCTTCTGTGTGAAGGTAAGTCCCACGATCTGCTCACCCTGTGCGTTTGAGGTGCTAAACCCTCTTCGCACAGTCGGATCCGATTCCCTCCCGTCCCCCTCTAGGGGGTCCGGGGGCTCGGTTCCTCCTCAATGTAGATCCCGGACCGCATTTAATTCTTTATTCTATTTATTTTATTCTTATTTTCAATATTATTATATTATTATTCCTACTTTAGTCCTATTGACTACCTAAATGTTTATTGTTGTTCAATGTGAGCGATCTGTAGTGCCGAATTTCCCTCTGGATTATTAAAGGATTTCTATTCTATTCTATTATTGGGGTGACAGTGGTTCAGGAGGTAGAGCAGTCATCTGGTAATCGGAAGGTTCTCGGTTCCCGGTTCAATTTCCGCTCCTCCCAGGCAGCGTGTCGAAGTGTCCTTGAGCAAGACACTTAACTCCTTTTTTTTTATCCACTTTTTCTCCCATTTTTCTATATTTTTTCTCCCATCCCAATTTCGTATCATCCAATTCAACCCTCCCCTGTCACGGACGCTGTTTCTTGCCTCCCACAAGCCGGCTGCAATGTGGACTAAGTCATACATAGCACAAGTCCCCTCCGGTACTTGAGGTAACAGCAGTCGCATCTTTTCACCTGCGCAGCTCGATCTCTCAGTGGCGAGGAGTAACGCGTGGGAGGCTCACGCTGCCCCCGACACTTCCTGATTCTACTGCGCAGGCGCACCAACCGACCTGTAGGAGTCGCTGTCCACAACGCCCGATCCCCACCCATCAGTTTCCCACCCCCTAATACGGCCAATGTGTATTAGTATGGACGACCAGCTAAACTGAAAGCAAATGTGGAGCGCTGGGCTCGAACTGACGAGCCCAGCGTCTCCAGCATTTCGTGGCGAGCGCCTTGCCCACTACGCCACGTAGCCGCCCACAAGACACTTAACTCCTAACTGCTCCCGATGAGCAGGTCGGCACCTTGCATGGTTGCCTCCGCCGTCGGTGTGTGTGAATGTCAAGTCAAGAGTTTTATTTGTCACGGCATACAAGTATACAATGAAATGCGGGTGGTCTTGCCCGCGACGATGTGCAATACAGTGGTACAACATATAATAGAATCCAATAAAAAAACAACATTGTGCAATAAACAGGTAACAGGTAACATGGTGTGACATCTCGGTATCTGTACATAGTTATTTACAGAGCATATAGGACATGCTAGGTAGCTTTAGTAGTGCAATACACTGTTCCTGTTGTTATACTAATTTAAAGTGGCCTTTCCTCTTGGCCATAAGTGTGCGTGTGTGCGGCATGAGTGTGTGCCCGCTCTTGTTAAAGTGGCTGCTAGTGTGTGAGCGTGCACAGCGTGCGTGTCGTGTGTGTGCTCATGTGTGCTTGTGTGTGGATAGTTCAGTGTTCTGTGGCACTCAATGTTCATTGTTCAAGGCTCTGATGGCCTGGGGGAAGAAGCTGAGCCTAAGCCTCTCCGTCCTAGTAGCTGGGGTTCGCAGGCGTCTGCCTGACCTCAGCAGCTGGAACAGGCTGTTATTGGGGTGGTGGGGGTCTTTCATTATCCTGCAGGCTCTGGATTTGCACCTCTTGTTGTATAGAGCCTGCAGGGGAGGTAGCGCAATACCCGTGGTACGCTCGGCTGAGCGCACCACTCTCTGTAGGGCCTTCTTGTCCTGTGCCGTGCTGTTTCCATACCAGGCAGTGATGTTTCCGGTCAAGATGCTCTCTACAGCTCCTGAGTAGAAGGACTGGAGTATCTTCCCCGATACTCTGAACTTCCTTAACTGTCTCAGGTGGTAGAGGCGCTGCTTCGCTTTCTTTACTACTGTGTCTATGTGTGTTGACCATGTCAGATCCTGAGATGTGGACCCCCAGGTACTTAAAGCTGCTCACCCTGTCCACGGTAGCCCCGTTAATCATCAGTGGTGTGTGTGTCTCCTGCTGTCCTCTCCTATAATCCACGATCAGCTCCTTGGTTTTACCAATGTTCAGGAGCAGGCTGTTGTCCTGGCACCAACGTTCCAGTACCTCAACCTCCTCCCGGTAGGCCTTCTCGTCGTTGTCCGAGATCAGCCCCACCACCACTGTGTCGTCTGCGAACTTCACTATGGAGTTGGAGCTGAACTTGGCCACACAATCGTGTGTGTAGAGTGAGTACAGCAGGGGGCTTAGAACACAGCCCTGGGGGGACCCGATGCTCAGGGTGATGGTGTTGGAGGTCTGACCCCCCACCCTGACCGCCTGGGGTCTTTCACTCAGAAAGTCCAGTACCCAGGCGCTCAGGGCGGAGCTCAGACCCAGCTCGATCAGCTTGTCCACCAGTCTGGTGGGGACTATGGTGTTGAACACTGAGCTGTAGTCAATGAACAACAGTCTCACATAGCCCCCCTTCTGACGGTCAAGGTGGGAGAGAGTGCTGTGCAGTACCTGGGAGACTGCGTCGTCAGTGGACCTGTTTGTCCTGTATGCAAATTGCATAGGGTCCATATCACTGGGGAGGGAGGCACAAATGTGGTCCTTGATCAGCCTCTCGAAACATTTCATGACCACAGAGGTGAGTGCCACCGGTCTGTAGTCATTTGGACATGTTGGGGAGGGTTTCTTCGGTACAGGGATGATGGTAGACATCTTGAAGCAGGCAGGGACCACTGACTCCGCCAGGGATTGATTAAATATGGCGGTGAACACCTGGGCAAGCTGGTTGGCACAGGACTTAAGTATGCGTCCTGTTATACCATCTGGGCCAGCAGCCATCCTGGTGTTCACCTGCATAAACATTCTTCTCACACTGTGTTCCGACAACGAGAGAGCGTCCCCGCCCCCCGCGGTTGCCCCCCCCCTCCACAACAGCCGGCGCGCCAGTGACGTCACTAGCCGGCGAGCCAGCAGCGCCACTGTCTACACCAAACCGAGCGTAGAAGGAGTTGAGTTTGTCCGCGAGAGAGGCGTCGTCGCTCCCCATTGAGGGGGCGCTGACTTTGTAGTCAGTTATTGTCTTCAGTCCCCGCCACAAGCCTCTTGTGTAGTTTTGTGCCATTTGTGTCTCCAGTTTATCAGCATATGTCCTCTTAGCAAGTTTAACAGCCTTGCGCAGAGTGTAGACTGAAGCCTTGTACTCTTCCATGTTTCCTGACTCTCTGCCCCGGTTATAAGCCGTGGTGCGAGAGTTCAGGGCTGCTCTAATAGTGCTGTCCACCCACGGTTTCTGGTTTGGGAAAACCCGCACCATTTTCGTGGGCACAATACTATCAGCGAGTGTTGATATGTAGCTCACAATGGTATCAGCGTACTCGCTGACGTCACTGGCGCTGCCTTGAAACATATCTCAGTCCGTGTCTGCGAGCGCATCCTGGAGCGTGGCCTCTGATTCGTCAGACCACTTTTTTGTCTCACGTGACACGACGGCGTCACGTGATCTTTGTTTGTATGCAGGGAATAATAAAATGGAGTCGTGATCGCTCGCGTGATGTGAGTGATAGGGGTGTAATGGTACACAGAAGCCACGGTTTGGTACGTACCTCGGTATTGGGGTCACGGTTCGGTACGAGTTTGGTACAACAGAAAATAAATATTTATAATAATTATTATTAACACGTTCTTTGCCAGGCTTATGTACATCATTATACCATCCTCTGCCAGCTCTATTTGTCTATGGAGAAGTTCCCCTTCTTTGCAGGGCTATAATTTTTTTAATTGTATTGCTAAATTGACATTACTATGGCCCATTCAACATCAATTATCTATCGTTCAGGATGTAGCAACGTTATACTTTTTCATTCACATATTCATACTAAAATACGGTCTAAAGTATAAATATGTTTTTATCGTTTTCTGCAGCATTCTGCAGAACGTGATTTATAGCCCTAAATGCATTATATTGATGATCAAATACAGTTTGATAGCGATCGGCGCGAGATACAAAATTTCAAATGGACGTGCTTCTAGAAGTTACTACTTATCATCTGATGTTGACCGGATGGGGGGGGGGTCGTTTATAATTCCGTGGCCAACGTTAGATGATTCATCTAGTGTGGGTGATATGATCATTAGAGCAGTTTGTATCGAACACGGTAAAAAAAAACTCTGAATCTTACCCCAGTCTCCTCGGGCCGTTGGGCGATGAGTGTGGACCAAAAATATTCCTATTATGGGATGTTGAAATATGCGATCCATCTCCAGGTTGTATAATAGTATATACGTCCAAATCATGTTGTTTATCGAGTTATTGGTAACGGATCGCTATCCATTGTGTCGAGCCCCGGGACCTATAGCGAGTGGTCGGACCGATTTTGGATGAGCACCAGTTTCCGTTTCCGGTTTCTGGTTTGGGCGATCCGCCGATCGCCCACCAGATGGCGCTCTTGAACCGTTGGAGAGTTGAGAGGGGATCAACAGTAGATCTCAAGTCTCCGCGGGAGAAATATGATTGCGATCACAGATTTTTGAAATATTGATCTCAATGACGTGTTACGGCGTCATTGGCAGAATTAGCATGGCGGGGAATGACGAGGTAATATAAATTTTTTGTAATTTTTTTAATTTTGTTTTAATTTATATTATATTTATGATAATTATTATAATTATTATTATTAAATAGAATAATTTTCCATAGGCTTGCCGTGGTAGTCAGTGATACTGGTGTCATTCTGTGTTCAGGCATCCACTTGCCTACTGCCCCTTTAACAATTTATCCTTGATAAGTTTCAGTTTCACTTCTAGAGAGAATTTAACTTCACGACGAGACTGAATACTAGAGAACTGATGACATATTACAACAATGGCAGAGGATTCTTTGGATTTAAACACAGTAGCAGACAGTTCAACTGGAGAGGAGCTCAGATGATCTGTCCGGAAAAGTATGTTTATTTTTTTTATTTGATGAGCTGTGCCTGTGAGTCCGGCGGGGGAGAATGTTGATGTGTTTGTTGGCGTGTGTGTGTGTGTCGGCGACGCGTGTGTGTGTCTTTCCATTGGTTTAATTTGGTTAACGTTATTGGGCGAACAAGAAAACGAAAGAAAACTGTAAAATTGTAATGACCCTGTAGCTGTTCCAATGTATGTGCCTTTCTCCGTGCACTTTCGAAAGCTCTGAAGTCTGACTCGTGTGCCCGGCCACGCGCGCTGTTCTCGCACGGACCTTGCGAATGCCTGCATGTGCGACCAGGGACGCGGCAAGTGGGGGTGCTGCGGGGGCTGCAGCACCCCCTGCTGGCGGGGAGTGTAACTGCAACTGCAAGGTTGTTTTGGCTTTTATTCCATTGTAATACTGAGGCTACTCAATGTCACAGAGCGGAGCGGTACTGCAGATTTACCCTACTCTTGGAATTCATTGCCAGATCCTCATAGGGGCGCTGTCTCGATAATGCAGTGTTATTAAAGCAGCGTGTAGCCGACGCATGAACCAGTTGGGATTCGAATAGACGCGGCCTGGAAGCGTCAACGCGGAACTGGAAATCTGTTGGTAAAAAAATACCGACCTGGAATAGTTTTTGGGACGCTCAATTCGCAGTAAAGGAATATATCTGCGGTTTCCCTGGCGGATGGCGAACAAGCCAGCAGAACTATCCGAGCCCCCGGGAGGGTGGTCGAAGACCTTTTGCATGTCGGCGATGTATGCGGGGAACGAATTGCAGAGGGAGGACTGACTGAAGTGGAGAGCTGCCTGTCGCCCATTCTAACGCAGGAGTCCTGGACCCTTGAGCAGACCCGACAGGTAAGCGAGTTTAAATGTATCACTTTGGAAGTGTGCGGCTGTTGTCCGAATACTAGTGAACATTGAAAAATAAAGGCACGACATTTAGAGACGTCCCCGTCGTAGCGTTCTGGTGCGGGGACATGGGGCTCTCTGTGCGGGGGCGCAACAGGTGGGGTAGGCTGGGCAGAGATGTATGCATCAAAACGGTTACATTGTTTGTCTCGCACGCTCCGCAGAGCTGAGTGTGAGAGCGCAGAGTTGGGCAGTGGTCTCCTCTAGTTAATGAGAGTGTTGGTTTACCAGAGTGGTAAACCTATGATGTTATTATTATATCACTTATCTCAGCACCCCCACTGCTGACTGACTTCCCGCGGACCTGTGTGCGCTGTGGGGCGTATTCGCCATATGGCTGCGCGTACCGCACTGTGACGGCCGTACCGTAAAGCCGCGGGACAAATACACATACCGTTACACCCCTAGTGAGTGAATGGGTGAAATGTGAGGCATAAGTTGTAAAGCGCTTTGGATAAAAGCTGTTATAAATGCGCCATTTACCATTTACTCCACTGAATCTGTGTCTTATGTATTTGTTATTCTATATATCCAGATCGATGTTTTAGTGACTTGTTCCCATATCATTTATAACAATAAATAATGTTTTGTTTCTTATTTATTATACAAAAAATAAAGAAAGAACGAACGAAAGGCTCAAAATCTTTGGCAAAAATTAAGTGGAAACATTTTCTTTGTAGAACTGATAGCTGACAGGCCACGTTACCTGGGAACCGGCTCCAGTGCGTAGTAATACACTGGCTTTTTTCAGGACACAAAGTGTGCCAAGTGATAGCAGTATCAGAAAAAGCCGGAGGAGCGTGGTTTTGTGTTAGAAATAGGGAACCCTTTGGCCTACATGTTGTGGTGTGGATTAAAACCCTTTGTTTCCGTGACCCCGTTGGCTTTCCCCGGTTCACTCGGAACCCAGCCAGAACTCCGACCACCAGGGATGCAGTAAGTAGGCTAATAGCTTTGCATCGACTGCACCACAGTGGCAAGTATTTCATACAACTTAAAAAATCCAAACTATCCCTTTTAAATTAACATCCTTATTTCTTAATGGAATTGAATGCATCTTTTATCTACATCTTAAATAAAACAGAAAGGGCTGATCTGACTGCAACCGCAGACCATATAGCTAGGGTTGATAGCCTTCACGCCTCAGCCCCTACCCCGGCTCTTTATAAAGAACGCCTTCAACTCCAATCTAAATTCAATTTACTGACTACAAATAAAACGCAGAAGCAGTTATTCTTGACCAAACAAGCGGTTCTTTGAATTTGGTGACAAGGCGGGGAGACTGCTAGCTCACCAAGCACGTGCCACATCCCTATCCAGACTGATCCCCAAGATCCGATCCATGACTGGTGATGTTATTTTAAACCCTGTAGAGATTAACAAGACGTTCCTTGCCTTTTATTCAGAACTGTAAACCTCACAGTGCTCTTCAGACATATGGGACGGGGACAACCCAGAGGAGATTGTCTTCCCCAATATTGATAAAGACCTAGCTAAGGCATTGGGGGGTCCGATTAAGATCACGGAGGTACTGGAAGCAATTACGTCTCTACAGAATGGTAAAATACCGGGCCCAGACGGGTTCACCATGGACATTTTTAAGTCATTTTCTACATCCATCGCTCCAATCCTCCAGAAAACATACAATGAGTCCTTTTCAAAGGGTCGCATGCCCCCCACTATGTCTGAGGCCTCGATCTCTCTCCTGCTCAAGAAAGACAAGGACCCTCTTCTATGTGGCAGCTATAGACCCATTTCACTTTTAAATGTAGACTTAAAAATTCTATCCAAAATCCTAGCCCAACGTTTACAACAGGTTTTACCAAGTTTAATTTCAATCGACCAAACAAGATTCATGCTGGGTAGACACTCCTTTCATAACACTAGAAGGCTTCTTAATATCCTCAATTCCCCTAACTCTATGTCACCAGAAGTAATTGTCTCCCTGGATACAGAGAAGGCCTTTGACAGAGTGGAGTGGGGCTACCTCTTCTTTATACTGCTGAAATTCGGTTTTAGCCCTGACTTTATTGCCTGGATTAAGTTACTTTACACAGACCCAGTCGCCTCAGTCCATACAAACGGACTTCAGTCAGCCTCATTTCCCCTTCATCGAGGCACCAGACAGGGCTGCCCTCATTCCCCCCTTCTGTTTGCCCTAGCCATCAAACCACTGGCCATCTGGTTAAGACAGGAAGAGAGGTTTGAAGGCATCACACGGGTCGGAAAAGTTCATAAACTGTCCCTATATGCAGATGACCTCCTTCTGTATATGTCTAACCCGACCGACTCTCTCCCTATAATCTTTTTTTATTTTTATTTTTTTATTGATATTTTCCCCCCTCCATTTTCCTCCGATTTTCTCCCATCCCAATGTTTCAAGTTTCTTTAATAGTTGTCATACAGAAGTACAGAATACTTTCATACAAAATGCTTCTTACTGTTACGCTCCAGAGACTGTGCTAGACAAGATAGTATCAAATAACATAGTATAGCATGTAATTTTAGAAGAAGAAAATGAGGTCACAGTGTTCGGTATAGACATATGTACAATGTTCTGAGTTACCATATAATATACAATACTATGCAGTGTACTAATGTACAGTACTATATAGTGCAAAGCAGAAATGGGATGAGGTACAATTTAGGTACAATTTACAGTAAGGTGTACGAGTTGTAGTGCAATCCTTCATCAATAAATATAAAGTGTGGGGAGTGGGTGCTACAGTGTGTTTGTTTAAAGTGGGTGTGTGCTATAAAGTGTGTGGAGTGGGTGCTACAGTGTGTTTGTTTAAAGTGAGTGTGTGCGTGTGGATGTGTGTGCTATGTGCGTTTGGTGGTTGTTGTTGTGTAGTGTTCATTCATTGTTCGTTTAGCAGCCTGATGGCCTGGGGATAGAAGCTTCTTCTGAGTCTTTCTGTGCTCGCCTTGAGACTCCGGTATCGCTTGCCTGACCGCAGCAGTTCAAAGAGGCAGTTGTTCGGGTGACTGGAGTCTTTAATGATTCTCTTCGCCTTGCCCTTGCAACGCTTGTTGTAAATGTTCTGGAGGGTGGGGAGCCCCCCTCCAATTGTGCGTTCGGCTGAACGTGTCACTCTTTGTAGTCTGCTTCGGTCTTGTTCAGTGCTATTCCCAAACCAGGAGGTGATGTTGCCGGTCAAGATGCTCTCTATTGTACATGAGTAGAAGTTCTTAAGGATCTTCTGACTGACTTGGAACTTCCTTAGGCGCCTGAGGAAGTAGAGGCGTTGTCGTGCCTTCTTCACAACACTGTCAATGTGTGTGGTCCATGTCAAATCCTCGGATATGTAGGCTCCGAGGTACTTAAAGCTGTTGACTCTCTCAACCGGTGCCCCGTCGATGCTGAGGGGGCTGTAGTCCTTGACCCCCGACCTCCTGAAGTCCACAATCATCTCCTTTGTTTTGCTGACGTTCAGGGAGAGGCTGTTTTCCTGGCACCATCCCGCCAGGACCTTGACCTCTTCCAGGTAGGCCCTCTCGTCGTTGGCAGAGATCAGGCCCACCACCACTGTGTCGTCAGCAAATTTGATGATTGTATTGCTACTCCGCTGAGCCACACAGTCGTGTGTGTACAGGGAGTAGAGGAGGGGACTCAGAACACAGCCCTGGGGGGCCCCTATGTTGAGGGTGATGGATGAGGAGGTGCAGTTGCCTGCTCTCACCACCTGGGGTCTGCCAGTCAGGAAGTCCAAGACCCACTGGCAGAGGTCATAGTTCAAGCCCAGGTCCCTGAGCTTGGCTATGAGTATGGAGGGGACTATGGTATTGAATGCCGAGCTGTAGTCGATGAATAGCATTCTCACATAGTTCCCCTGCCTCTTGTCCAGGTGTGATGCTGCTGTGTGCAGCACATGGGCTATGGCGTCCTCCGTGGACCTGTTGGGGCGGTATGCAAATTGCAGGGGATCCATGTTGATGGGGAGGGAGGAGCAGATGTAGCCCTTTACTAGCTTCTCAAAGCACTTCATGGCTATGGAGGTGAGAGCTACAGGGCGGTAGTCGTTGAGGCAAGCAGGCTTGGATTTTTTGGGTACAGGGATAATAGTGGACTTCTTCAGGCAGGTGGGGATGACAGCCTGTTCTAAGGACAGGTTAAATATGTCAGTGAATACTGGGGCCAGTTGGTCGGCACAGACTTTTAGGACGCGGCCGGGGATGCCGTCCGGACCTGCTGCCTTCCTGATATTCACTTTTTTAAAGGTCCGCCTCACCTCATGCTCTGTTACCCTGAACACTGCGCCTCCATCAGCAGCCGCGCCCCCCCCCCCCCCATTGCCGTGGCTTGTGAGCTAGTGTTGTTATTACCAGCATCAAACCTCGCATAGAAGGTATTGAGGTCATTTGCTAAGGAGATGTCACTGTTCAGTTTGAGGGAGGCGCCTTTGTAGTCTGTCATCGTTTTGAGCCCCTGCCACATAGCTCTAGAGTCAGCTTGTTCAAACTGGAGTTCAATTTTATCCCTGTAGCGCCGTTTGGC
Source organism: Notolepis coatsorum (assembly GCF_963971535.1). Lineage (NCBI taxonomy): Eukaryota > Metazoa > Chordata > Actinopteri > Aulopiformes > Paralepididae > Notolepis > Notolepis coatsorum. The sequence continues at coordinate 84,518,259 of NC_140166.1, read as the reverse complement.
CTCTGACATTGTCCTCCTTACGTTGTATCGCGCCACCTTGTGGTCATTCATGTTGCCTGCCACTAGGCCGTCGTTGTATGCTTTGGTGCGCTCTCTCAGAGCTTCACGGACGGATTTGTCTACCCAGGGTTTTTGATTTGGGTAAACTCTTATTTTGGTAGTGGGGATTGTTTCTTCCACCATAGTACAAACATAGTCCAGCACTGTTTCTGTTTCCAATGTTAGTCGTATGCCAATTCCCAATCCCCTTCCTGGTCGCTGCGCACTTACCCCCCACAGTCAGATCATCTGGGAGAGTGGAGGCTATCACGTGCTTCCTCCGACACACGTCCAGCCAATCAACCGCTTCTTTTCACCTGGCAGCGCGGATCCTCCCTGAGAGGGCGTAGCGTGTGGAAGGATCACACTATCCCACTCAGGTCCTATCCGCGCTTAGCAGGCGCCCCGACCGAACTGTAGGAGTCGCTGTTTACAACGACCCGGACCCACCCCGCCAGCTTCTCCCACCCTCTAATACAGCCAATTGTATTAGTGTGAACGGCCAGCCAAGCTGGTGACAACCCCGGAGCTGTGAGCTGGATTCGAACAGGCGAATCCAGCTCACAGCTCCGGGGTTGGTGACGAACGCAATCTCCGCTACGCCACCTAACCGCCCTCTCCCTATAATTTTTTTTTTTTTTTTTGATCACATTTTTTATTATTATTCACACGAAACAAGACAACACATTAACCACAATCACTGTAACTGAGGGGTACAATTCCCTGACTGTATGGTTAGATATGATACTTACTACCACTACCTCTTGTACTTTAGACTCTGGCCACCCAGTACTAGGTATGAATATGTTGAACACTCCCACCTGATAAACGGATCCAACACAAATGTACCAAATCGAAAGTTTGAGTTTTAATACATAGCAAAAGGTATGTACAACGATCACTTAATTACATTTATGATTTGAAATAGTATGCACTTTTATGGCGAATGAGTATTCGTAGGTAGATCAATATCGAATGTCCAATCTCTGATTGCGCAGGAAGCAAATATACAACCTGGAATATTTAGGGAACAATAGCGATGATACTTGAATGATTATATAGCTGGATACACTAGGGGAAGGTTCCGACTGCTTGTAGGACAGCTGGAGGGGGGGGGGGGGGGGGTTAGAGAGTCACTGGCTGGATCCCGTCTGGCCGAGGGTATCTTGGGAGAGTCCACAGTTGTGCGACACGGTGCCCAACGATCCTCGATCCACAGATGAATGCAGTTGGACCCTCTGTGGCCGGCGTCCTCCGGTCCACGACGGAGAGACGTGAGGCGACCTCACTGTGCAGAGCGCCGTCTCACCTGTCGTCCTCTCCGGGGGGGGTATTTCCAACACACCGCAGTGTTGGCCTTTATCCATAGAATAATCAAGGTACTCAAAGCATAATCCAAGCCGGGGAAGGCTAGCCGTCGTCGGTAGAATAATCCAATATACAGGTCCACTCGCTCTTTGGCCTGGAGCTCCTCGGGTGCAGCTTCACGTGGGGTCAACCACCCTGGATAAGCGTCCAGCTGATGCCCGAAACGATGGGGGTGCTGATTACTATAGAACTCTTACCGCACGAGGCACTATATATGAATAGACTATTATTAGCCTAATAGAATACGTCCAACTCGACGATATAGTGCCAAATATGACTATTCAAATATTAATATACACGATGTCTCAATGCCGATACTGGGCCGAATTGGCCTTACTGCCCACACGTGGTTCGCGGGGAGGCTTTTGCGTCTGTCACTCTGTTGGAGGGTAAGGAACTGGACTAAAAGAAAGTTCTACTTTAATAGCGCAGTATATATACGCACTATGAATAAATAGTACCATTAGTGGTGCGGTAGACATATTCCTACGCGGAACTAGGACTTGTCCATACATGTTGAGCGGTACGATTGAACTTGGTCTGAGGGGTATGGCGACCTGGCACCAAGGTCTCGTCCAATGGTAGAATGGAGACTATTATGGGATGTTCAGTAGACTAGAAGGGATATTCAATGCATATTGTACAAGGAATATACAAGGGATATCAGGGGATATACAAATACAATTAAATATATATATATAAATAAATATATATATTCGGTTTAATCTGATCCTTCAGAACAGCCGCCCCCTAATTGGTCCCAACCTAATTAGTTAAGCAGAGACAGATTAACCGCACTGTCTACCACTCAAGGGTTCGCTGTAAGGGTCAGTCAACTCACAAAGTCATAGGGTCATGGTCATCATCGATTGTGTCTGGGAGTCGGGGCAGTTCTATGAGCCTCGCCACAGGACGGGTGTAAGTGCGCCCTTGGACGAGTACTTCAGCTGCTCGGACCTTGCCATCGGCACCGGTGATCACTTTGCTTACGCGGCCAGCCGGCCACATAGCTCTGGGTAGTGACTGGTCAATAATCATGACGACTGTTCCTTCCGTCAAATTGTCTCTCTCTTTTACCCACTTCTGGCGGGTCTGTAGAGACGGTAGGTAGTGCAGTAGGAAACTGCTCCAAAACTTGTCGGCTAATACTTGGCTGTACCTCCACATTCGTCGGCCGTTCGCTTCTTCAGGCCGGTACATTGTCTGGGGTAACGCGGGATCTAGCCGCCCCATCAGGAGGGTGTTGGGGGTGACTGGGTCGACATCTGCTACATCACTGGAGACGTAACCGAGGGGCTTTGAGTTCAATACTCCCTCAATCTCCGTGAGGACTGTCATTAGGACTTCTTCCGCCACAGTCTGGGCCCCAAGTACTGCGTACAGGGCTGTCTTTATAGAACGTACTTCTCGTTCCCAAGTTCCACCGAAGTGGGGTGCGTTTGGGGGGTTGAATTGGAAGTCAATCTGGGCTGGAGCGAGGTGGGTCTTAAGTTCTGGGCCCATAGCTTGGAAGCTCTCCCTCAGCTCTCTTTCTCCGCCTTTGAAGTTTGTCCCGTGATCGGACAATAATGTAGACGGTTTTCCTTTCCGTGATGTGAATCTTCGGAAGGCCATAAGGAATGAGTCTGTGCTCATGGTCGGAAGGAGCTCGATATGTATCGCTCTGGTGGTCATGCATTTGAATACAATACCCCACCGCTTCTCGGTGCCTCTTCCTTTCTTTGTGTGCAGCGGGCCAAAACAGTCCATGCCTGTTGAGTGGAATGGCTTGTCGCCGAGTCGGAGGCGACATGGAGGTAGGTCAGCCATCCGTGGTATGCTGGGCTGCGCGCGCCACTTTCGGCAGTCTAGACAGGTTCGCTGGAAGCGTCGCACCGCCTCTCTTCCTTGAAGTATCCAGTAACGACGTCTGATCTCCGCGAAGACTCTCTCTGCTCCTGCGTGGTGTACATCCTCGTCGTATTTCTTTATAATCAGCTCTGTGACCTTGTGTCGGCTGTTCAATACGATCGGGTACTTAATGTCATCCGGTAAATTGGGGGCTCTCCGCAGGCGACCACCCACTCTGATGAGGGTATGTGTGTCACTCTCGGGGGCCAGATGAATCAATCTGCTGTCTGATGGGACGGGCTTTCCTCCCTGTAGACAGTCTAGTTCATCGGGGAACGAGTCTCTCTGGGCTCGTTGCAGTAGAAGCAGTTCTGCTTCCTCGTAGTCAGCTGCTGACATATCAGCGGGGGACTGAATCTCTGGGTGGTGCCGCAGGAATGTCCGTTGCTGCGCACTCTCTATGGTAATGCAATCGTCTATGTTGGGGTCTGCGGAGACAACAGTGCTCAATCCACAGAACATAGGTTTCTTATTCTCAGCCTCCTCGTCACTTGCTTCCCTCGGGGTGGGCGTGGGCCAATCTCCTTCCGGGAGCTTGAGGAATGCTGGTCCGTCACTGTAGATGTTACGACGGGTTAAGTCATCTAGGGACATTCCCCGGGTGATGACGTCAGCTGGGTTGTGTTTTGTATCAACATAGCGCCAGTTTGCTTCTCCGGTTAACTCTCCGGTTAACTCTTGAATCTCAGTGACTCTGACTCCCACGAAGACTTTGTATTTGCATGAATCCGATTTGATCCAGGCGAGTACTGTCGTGGAATCTGACCACAGGATTGTTCTATGCACCGGAATGGTGAGCTCACGTTGGATGAGCGTGGCTAGATGCGCTCCTGCGAGGGCTGCGCAGAGCTCTAGACGTGGGATAGACTGTTGCTTGCGTGGGGCTATTCTCGAGCGGGCGAGGATGAATGCTGTGTAGATCTCTCCCCCCTCTTCTTGGGCCCGCAAGTAGGCTACTGATCCGTAGGCGACCTCGGAGGCGTCACTGAAGACGTGTATATCCATTTTACATGTCTCTGGCCTCACCGTGGGTGGGAAGTAGCTTCGGCGTATATTAACGCCTGGGAGTGAGTGGAGTTCCATCTCCCACTCTCTCCAGGTGGATCTAAGGTGTGCGGGAATGGGGTCGTCCCAGCCCTGGTCCTTGTCCCACAATGCTCGTACAATCATCTTTGCCCTGGTGGTGTACGGTAGTATACATCCTAACGGGTCATATTGTCGGGCGAGTGTTCTGTACACACTCCGTCTGGTGGTCGGTATTGCCGTCGACCTTCCCTGCTCCGTGGTCAGGGGTTTGTGTCTATAGTGGAGCGAATCTGTTTTGAAGCGCCACACTAGTCCTAGTGTCATCTCTTGGGCTTCTCCTGGGATTGTGGCCATCCAGGTCTCGCAGCTCGCTGCCTTGTCCTCGGAGGAGAGGCTGCGCAGTACGTGCGGATCGCTGCTGGCCCACTGCCTGAGATCAAAGCCGCCTTTGATCAGAGAGGCGCGGAGTTTAAGTAGGAGAGCCTCGGCTTCTTCCTGGGTCGAAACGCTTTGTAGACAGTTATCTACGTAGAAGCTGTTCTTTACACTGTGTCGGACCTCTTCGTCCGCTGCTGGGTCCTCTGCGACATGTCTCTGTAGTGCAAATGTAGCACAGCATGGGCTGCATGTAGTTCCGAAAGGGAGGACTTCCCATTGGTAGATGGCTGGGTGCTCATCTCCTGGCCTCTCTCTCCATAGGAACCGCAACAGGGGCTTGTCCTCCTCTACTAATCTCACCTGCAGGAACATCCCTTTGATATCCCCGCTGATAGCCACCTTGTCCTGGCGGAAGCGGAGTAGTACGCCTAGTAGGGAGGGGCCGAGTGTAGGACCGGGCAATAGCTCTTTATTCAGATTTTGGGATCCGATCTGGTAGCTGCAGTTAAACACGATGCGGTCTTTGCCGTTGTGATGAACCTTGTGGTGGGGCACGTACCACGATTCAGTCGTCTGGTCGGCCTCTTTAATGTCAATCTTTGTGACGTGTCCCGCTGTGATGAGCTTCTCAATCTCAGCGCGGTATACACTTTCTTGGGCGGGGTCCTTGGCTAAGCGCCGCTCTGTGTTTAGTAGGTACCGCTCTGTGGCGTCTTTCTTTGCATGAAAGGTAGGCATCCCTTCCCGCCGCAGGAGTGGCGTGGCGTATCTCAACACGCCGCTGACTGGGACTCTCTTTGTTCCCGTCTCGAGGAGGTTAATGGCGTAGATGTCGTCTTTAGAGCGAATGTCTTTCTTTTCGTTCTTAAAGGGCATTTGTTCTAAGGTCCATAGCCTCTCTACATGCTGCAGGAGTGCGGTGTCTCCCTCTGTGACTCGGGAGTGGAGACAGCTAGTGGCTGTGGTTCGGTTGAGAGATTTGGCGAGTGGGCCTTGGAGAGTCCATCCTAGGCGGGTCTCGACTGCTGCAGGACAGCCTCTGGGTCCGGTATGAACCCGGTCTATCGGGACAATGAGGTCTGCATGGTCGGAGCCTATCAACAGTGTCGGGGTAGCACCGTCTATGAGTGGGATCGGTAACTTGCGTAGATGTACATATTTCTCCATCAGCTTGGCTACGGGGTATGTGTACCGCGACAGTCCTATTTCTTGGCTGGTGAAAGCGTCTGTAATCCTGTACCGTCGCTCGGGCTGGCCGCTTGCTGCGATAGAGAATGAGACATTCTCGCCCTTTATCGTTTTCAAATCTCTTCTTATTGTCCGAATTGTCATTTGGTTTTCGCTCCCCCGCAGCCCTAGCTGGGCCGCAGCGGACGCGAGCAGAAGGGTCTTCTCTGACCCGTCATCAAGGACGCCGTAAGTGTCCATGACTTTATTCTGGTAGCTCAATGTCACACGGACTACCTTTATGAGCACTCTGGCTCCGCTGCTGCTGGCGGGGTCGATGTACATGACGCTTGCTTTGCTGCTTGATGGTGCGGGTGGAGGCCGCCGTCTGTTACTGTCGTGGAGTATGTCCAGATGGGCTCCATCGCACCGACTGCACCTTTTCTTTAAGCGGCATTCGGCTGCCATGTGTGATCGCGCACAGCGAAAACAGCGTCTGTTGGACTTTATCCATTGACTCGCTTCCTCCGCATTCATCTTGGGGAATGAGTCACATTGTGACAGCCAGTGTTCTTTCTCACAGTAGGGGCACACTATCTTCCACTTCTCCTTTCTTGAGGGGGTACTGTGGCTCCTACTGCTTGGCACTGACTCCGATTGGTGCATGACAGTCACCGATCTTCTTCCATCATTTAGTCTCCTGGTTCCTTCTCGGGAGCCAGGGGTGCTCCGTCCGAATGTATCTAGCCGTAAGCTGCTGACTTCTCTCGCCAGGAAGTCGGCTAGATCGAGGAGGTTCGGTTCGGGGCCATTAGGGTCTCGGTGGTCTCTCTGCCGCCTAAAGCGCTCCTGTCGGGCGGGCGGTAGCTTCTCCAAGATCCTCTCTACATTTGAGTTGGCGTATAGTTCATGCCTACCCTTTTCCCTCTGCGCTCCCAGCATCCCTACCAGGGACTGCACTCTGATGGACAGGTCGTCCAGTGCTCGATTGTCTGTTGCTGGGGGTAGGCGGTCGATGTGCCTGATCTCCTGGATCACGTAATCCCATATACGTCCATATCTCTGGTCCAACGCTACCAGCGCTGCGGTGTATGGGGTCGTGGAAGTGGCGTAGGCGAACGCTATGTTGTGCGCGCGGGGTACCTTTAAATGCTTCAGTAGTATCGCGTATTTATGGTGTTCATCAATGACATCCACCAACATTGTCTCCAGACACATGCGGAGCTCCGTATACTGGGCCCGGTTCTCCTGGGTGAAGTCTGGTACCATAGGTGTGCCAATGTATGACGCGGATTGTTGATACATCGGCGAGCGTTGGGGGAGAGGCCTCCTAGGCGAGTCTCCTCCTGCTCCTTGGCGTGGGCTGGTACCGGCTGTGTACCATGGCCCGCTGGTCCAAGTGCTGTTCCTCGGTGCGGGTCGTGCGTCGTGCTCACCCGTGAATAGCGTCGGGGGTCTGTAGCGCAGCTCCGCGGGGGTATAGCCTGGGCTGTACTGGACCTCCTGGTCCGGTAGAGTACTGTGCTGTCATCGGGCGTGGTTCTCCTCCTCTTCCTCTTCGTCTTCCGTTAGGTCATCCAGGGCTTGTAGTCTCTGATTTAGTCTCTCCGCAGTGTATGCTGCTCCTTCCCGGTGGCTGGGTCTCGCTTGGACCGGTTGGGGAAGGGGGTCTGCGGGGGGTATAGACCTCGTCTGTTGGTCAAGTTCAGGGTCGCTTACTCGGCTAGGGGATGCCGCCCTGGAGTGATGTCTAGACGAGTTCCTGGAGCCTCTGGTGGAGGGAGGGGGTGTTGTCCTTCTGATCAGCTGTTCTATTAGTTGCGCTTGTGCTCTGTCGCGCTCGGCTTCGCGCTTGGTGAGATCCGATTCTCTCTGGGCACCGGTGGCGGCGCGCTGGGCGTCGGCCCGGTCTCTTGCCATATTCTCTTCCATCTGAATGCGTCTTATTTCCAGGCGTATGTGCTCTTCTTCGCTCCGTTGCTGTATCTGCAATCGATCGCGTTCACCCTGGAGTCTATCGCGTTCAGTAGAGGCTTTCAGGCTGACGAGGAATGCCTGCTGTAGTGTCCTCTCTGCCTCGCTGGGAGAAGACGGTTGTATAGGGGAGCCGTCCCTTGGGGTACTCCGTGCGGAGTCTTGGAGCTCTATCTCCACGGTGCTCTCCTCATCTTCTTCCGTGCCGAGTTCTCTCTCGGTAGTGTTGTCTTCCTCCCGGGACTCGTCGGGGACTACTTCTTCGGTATTGGCGGGGTGTAAAGTCATGTCTGGTTCCCCCTGGTCCCCACCGTGAGCTTGGTCAGTTACATTAGAACCCATAGGGGCCTCTATGGTCGGGGTAGCCTGGTCGTTAGGGTTAGACATAATTTTACTTTCTAGTTTTACCGCGTTTACTGTTGGTAGAAGACTAGGTTGTTGACTGACAGCGTAAGCCTCTAGGTACTGAGGGAGCTGTCGTTTGCGCCGCGGGCGTTGTTGGTTAGGAGGATCGTTTCGTGGAGTGTTCATCATAGGCCATTTTAATATTAATAACACTATATTAATATTACACTGATTACCATCCGGCTCGAAGGACCAATTGTAACTGAGGGGTACAATTCCCTGACTGTATGGTTAGATATGATACTTACTACCACTACCTCTTGTACTTTAGACTCTGGCCACCCAGTACTAGGTATGAATATGTTGAACACTCCCACCTGATAAACGGATCCAACACAAATGTACCAAATCGAAAGTTTGAGTTTTAATACATAGCAAAAGGTATGTACAACGATCACTTAATTACATTTATGATTTGAAATAGTATGCACTTTTATGGCGAATGAGTATTCGTAGGTAGATCAATATCGAATGTCCAATCTCTGATTGCGCAGGAAGCAAATATACAACCTGGAATATTTAGGGAACAATAGCGATGATACTTGAATGATTATATAGCTGGATACACTAGGGAAAGGTTCCGACTGCTTGTAGGACAGCTGGAGGGGGGGGGGGGGGGTTAGAGAGTCACTGGCTGGATCCCGTCTGGCCGAGGGTATCTTGGGAGAGTCCACAGTTGTGCGACACGGTGCCCAACGATCCTCGATCCACAGATGAATGCAGTTGGACCCTCTGTGGCCGGCGTCCTCCGGTCCACGACGGAGAGACGTGAGGCGACCTCACTGTGCAGAGCGCCGTCTCACCTGTCGTCCTCTCCGGGGGGGGTATTTCCAACACACCACAGTGTTGGCCTTTATCCATAGAATAATCAAAGTACTCAAAGCATAATCCAAGCCGGGGAAGGCTAGCCGTCGTCGGTAGAATAATCCAATATACAGGTCCACTCGCTCTTTGGCCTGGAGCTCCTCGGGTGCAGCTTCACGTGGGGTCAACCACCCTGGATAAGCGTCCAGCTGATGCCCGAAACGATGGGGGTGCTGATTACTATAGAACTCTTACCGCACGAGGCACTATATATGAATAGACTATTATTAGCTTAATAGAATACGTCCAACTCGACGATATAGTGCCAAATATGACTATTCAAATATTAATATACACGATGTCTCAATGCCGATACTGGGCCGAATTGGCCTTACTGCCCACACGTGGTTCGCGGGGAGGCTTTTGCGTCTGTCACTCTGTTGGAGGGTAAGGAACTGGACTAAAAGAAAGTTCTACTTTAATAGCGCAGTATATATACGCACTATGAATAAATAGTACCATTAGTGGTGCGGTAGACATATTCCTACGCGGAACTAGGACTTGTCCATACATGTTGAGCGGTACGATTGAACTTGGTCTGAGGGGTATGGCGACCTGGCACCAAGGTCTCGTCCAATGGTAGAATGGAGACTATTATGGGATGTTCAGTAGACTAGAAGGGATATTCAATGCATATTGTACAAGGAATATACAAGGGATATCAGGGGATATACAAATACAATTAAATATATATATATAAATAAATATATATATTCGGTTTAATCTGATCCTTCAGAACAATCACAATACATAGAACTTCACAAGAAAATAACAAAAACAATAATAATAATACAGACTAACAATTATACAGACAAGAGAAAAGAAAACAGAGTTCAACCTTCTAAATTTTAATTCCAAGGGGTACTATCTAATAAATGGTCTTTCCCAGTGTTCAGCCCCGATTCCCGGCCGTGTGACCCTATATTAATAAAACGTACATCTCCAATCCACCACAAGGACCATTTTTTGAGAACACGACCCGAAAACAGAGCAATGAACCTTCATGAAAAAACAAAAACCTGTAGAGGTGTTCCATAGACTCACAGAGACCGTGTAAAAGTGGCCAAACAGTGAAGAAATAGTTAAATAGCTGCCCCCCCATAATATCCCCAGCTAAACTCAAGATGACAAGACAAAAGACAAGACAGACAAAAACATTTCCTCCTCCCCCTCCCAAGAGACCGCCGGACTCATCCGAACACGCACCCCAACCCCGCTCAGCCGCACACTGCGGTCTTTACCTTCTCAGCTGCTGCGAACCACAGGTCAATTCCAGCCTGCCCCACCCCAATCACCCGGGCTGTGGATATCTCAAGATAAATCACATCCAATAGAGTTAGGGACCAGTTAATCATTGTAAGCTTCTCAGGCTCCTTCCATCTCATTGCTATTAGCTTCTTCGCTGCTGTGACGCCCGCTAGGACAACCCTTTTCAGTTGTACGGACGTGGGTAGTGTCGTTATATCGTTCAGGAGTAGCGTAACAGCTGTGAATGGGATAGTTAAGCCACACAGATCTGAAAGTTTGTCCGTTATTGACCTCCAGAAGCGGGCCACTGGTGGGCAATCCCAATACATATGCATATAAGTGCCAGTGGCCTTTTGAGAGCACAAAGTGCACCGAGAGTCGGTTATCAGTCCCATAGCATATAGCTTCCTAGGTGTAAGATAGGTCCTATGAATATAATTAAAATTAATTTGCTGGTGATTGGGGTTGCGGGAAGATAATGCCACATTTGCCCAAACATCATCCCAGTCAAACTCGGGGTCCAACTCCGGGATATCCACACGCCAGATTGTATCCAATGATACATTTTTATACGTGGATTGAATTAAGAGCGTATAAAAGTCGGAGACAAACCCTCTGGATGTCGTCCTGTCCACTATGAGCCTGAGGAAGGGGTGTGGGTGCAAGGCTTGAGCCCACGGTACGCCATGCGCCCTCAGTGCTGACCTTAGTTGAAGGTAAAGAAAGAAGGACTCGCCGGGAAGATCATAAAATTCTCTTAAGTCCTGAAACGCACGGAGGCCGTTCTTATCATAAATATCCTCCAGAGTATGCACTCCCCTCCTTTGCCATTGAGGAATATTAACCGGCTTGTGTCCAACAAGTAATTGCTGGTTATTAAAAATTGGAGAGTCCAGGTGCCAAGGGCATTTAACCCCACACGACCTCTGTACATTACGCCACGTTTGGATCACGTGAGTTATGATCGGTCCATACCTCAGCCGGCATTTCGAAATAGAGACAGTGGAGTACACTACATCCTGCAATCTTAGCGGAGATACCGCCGCCGCTTCTAAGGAGCGCCACGATACAGCCTCTACAGGGTCTAGCCAGCACATCAGAGGTCTCAGTGAAAAGGACCAGAAATAAAGTTTAAAATCAGGGATTGCGAGGCCCCCATCTTGTTTTCTACGTTGAGTAGTAGCCCTTTTGATTCTCGGGCGTTTGTTATTCCAGACAAACTTAGATACCATCGATTGTACCTTGCGCCAGTGGTCTATTGGAGGGGGCAGGGGGAGCATTGAGCTAATAAAATTTATCCTAGGCAGGATGTTCATTTTGATTATGGAAGCCCGGGCTTGTAAGGAGTTAGGAAGGGATGACCACCTGTCTAGATCCTGGCGTATTTTATCATAAGTACCCGTGAAGTTGTACTTAGTAGTTTGGTTCAGCGTGGGGAATATCTCTATGCCCAAGTATTTAAAATGTTCTACTATGGGGATATCAGCTGGTAGTCGTACCGCCTTGGCCAGTTCATTAAGAGGTAGGCAGGCTGATTTGTTCCAGTTAATCTTAAAACCTGACAATTTACCAAAGTCGTCGATTATCCTCAATAATTTTGTGGCCGACCGGGAGGGGTCGTCCATGAAAATCAGCAGGTCATCCGCATAGAGAGCAATTTTGTGTGGAGTATTGTTGACCATTATGGGGACGATGTCCTCCGATTGCCTAATAAATTGGGCCAAAGGTTCGAGGGAAAGCGCAAACAGTCCCGGGCTCAGAGGGCAACCCTGTCTAGAAGATCTGGAGACTGGAAAGAGTGTGGAACAGTTTTTGCCTGTCAGTATCATCGCAGACGGCGAGGCATACAGGACTTTAATCATATGAATAAAACTCTTTCCAAGACCCATGACCTCAAGTACCTTCCACAGGTATGACCACTCAAGTCTGTCAAACGCCTTCATGGCATCCAAAGACAGAACTGTGGATGGAGTTGTATTGTCTTTACTGTTATCGATTACATGCAACAGCCTCCTAAGATTATCTGCAGCCAGACGCCCCGGGATAAAACCAGTTTGATCGCAGTGTACCAATACAGACATAAATATCTGCAGGCGACGGGCCAGCACCTTGGCAAACACCTTTAAATCGGCCCCGAGAAGACTCAAGGGTCTATAGCTACCACAATCATTGGGATCTTTGTCCTTGATTTGATTTTTTTTTTTGAAGTCTTTATTTCGAACATGCAATGAATACAACAAACAATAACAAAAAAGAAAAACAACTCAATCTGCATGTTCGAAAAGGAGTAGGAAGAAGTATACACTTATTTAATCCTACCCCTTTTCCACTACTCAAATGAGTGTACTATTTTAAACATAAAAAAAAAAAAAAAAAAAAATATATATATATATATATATATGCAAAACAAAAAACAAAAACTATATATGTATAAAATAAAATAAAATAGAAAACAAAATAAAAATGTAAACACCCGTGAATATCAAGTCCCTTCTTCATCCCTGTACCTTGTGAACATAATTTCCTTATACATCAGTTTGAATTGTCTCATGTTTGGACATTGCTTTAGCACCACATTTAGACTGTTCCACAGTTTCACTCCACATATTGAGATGCAGTGTTTTCTCATGGTAGTGCGTACGTTTAGCACCTTTAAATTGTGTTCTCCCCTCAGATTATAACCCCCCTCCCTATCAAAGAACAATTCTTGAATGTTTCTTGGAAGTGCATGACTTTTTGCTTTATACATTAATTGTGCCGTTTTAAATTCCACAAGATCATTTAACTTCAATGTCTTTGACTCCAGAAACAATATGTTAGTGTGATCACGATAACCTGCAATGTGAACTATCCTTATGGCCCTTTTTTGGAGTATAAAAAGTGGTTGTAGTGTAGACTTATAATTGTTTCCCCAGACTTCAGCACAGTAATTTAAATATGGTAAAACTAGTGAACAGTAGAGAATGTAGAGTGATTTTCTATCCAGGATGTGCTTTACTTTACTCATGACTGAAATGCTTCGTGAGAGTTTAGATTGGACATGTTTTATGTGAGGTTTCCAACAGATTTTATGGTCTATTATTACACCTAGGAATTTATTTTCATAAACTCTTTCAATAATCACATCATTTATTTTAACTTGTACCTGAGTATCCAATCTACAGTTTCCAAACAACATAATTTTAGTTTTGCTCAAGTTCAATGATAATTTGTTTCTATCAAACCATTCCTTCAATTTCTTCATTTCAGATGTGATGACCTCTAAAAGCTGCTGGACATTCTCACCAGAAAAAAAAAGATTAGTGTCATCCGCAAATAAAATACATTTAAATATATTGGATACTTTACATATCTCGTTAATGTACAAGATGAACAGTTTTGGACCCAACACTGACCCCTGGGGGACACCACAAGCAATGTCCAAACATTCAGATTTATAATCTCTCATTGTCACAAATTGTAGTCTTTTATTTAGATAGCTTCTTACCCAGTCCAATACTACCCCCCTGATCCCATATCTCTCCAATTTCCTGATTAATATATCATGATTAATAGTATCAAATGCTTTTTTTAAGTCAATGAATACTCCAGCTACATGTTTTTTTTGATCTATGGAATTTGTGATTTTTTCAATGAGTTCTATTAACGCTAGTGATGTTGACCGGTGTGTTCTGAATCCATACTGGCTATCGGTGAGTAAATTATGTTTATCAATGAATTTATCTAATCTGTTGTTGAAGAGTTTTTCTAATATTTTTGAAAACTGAGGAAGTAGAGAAACAGGCCTATAATTTGTGAAGTGGTGTTTATCTCCAGTCTTGAACAGAGGTATGACTTTTGCTATTTTCATTTTATTCGGAAATCGACCAGTTTTGAATGATAAATTGCAGATGTGCGTGAGTGGTTTTGAAATCCCAATAATGACATTTTTTACTATTTTCATATCTATTTCATTACTGTCTGTAGATGTCTTGTTTTTACATTTATTTCTCGAGAAGTAAAGAAATCAACGCCATATTGACATCTCTTGAGAACTCCCCTTGTTCAATAGCGTAATTGATCATATCGAGCATCAATGGACCCAGTTGGTCCCAGAAAGCTAAATACACTTCGGGTGGAATACCATCCCAGCCTGGTGCCTTACCCCTCTGCATTTCAACAATCGTCTCCCTCAATTCTACGAGAGTAATCGGTCTCCCCAGTTCCTTGGCCTCTTCCTCAGAAATGTGGGGTATCTCAAGCCCGCCAATGAACGATTCAAATTTAGAGTCATCCAGATTACCCTCTGAGCTATATAACTGTGAGTAAAACTCTTTAAAAGTGTCATTGATCTTTTTCGAATCAGTAGTGACTGCACCCTGGCTCGTCCTAATCGAGGGGATATCCGAGAAATGATCATTTGAGCGTATTTTCATTGCCAATAGATGGCTAGGTCTGGAGCCGTGAAAATAGTAATTTTGTCTTGTCCTATGTATCAAGAACTCAGACTGTTGTTTAAGTATGGAGTTTATTTCTTTTTTGACTATCTTACGTTGTGTGTTTAGTCGTTCATTATAGTCAGTTTGCAAGGATGCGTATAGGTCCGCATATAATGATTCCAGTCCTTCTAGCTTTTTTGACCAGGATTTTCGCAAATTGGAGGCAAATAGTGTAACATGACCCCTGATGAATCCTTTCAATGCGTTCCACAGGACCCTAGGGTCTTCTACTGTGCCAACGTTGATCTGCAAAAATTCAGCTAGTTTACTCCTGAACTCAGAACAGAAGTCATCGTTCTTTAGCAAGGTCGAATTAAAACGCCATCTGGGAGCTCTTGCGGAGAGCCTGCCAAAGGTTGCCGTAAGGAAAATCCCCTTGTGGTCTGAGAGAGCCAAGGGAACCAATGAGACATCGAAACTATCAAACATATTAGGGGACGCGAATGCATAGTCAATTCGAGAGAAGCTTTTGTGTCTGGCTGACAGGTGAGAGTAATCTTTGAGGGTGGGGTTGCATAAGCGCCAAAGGTCTGTGAGCCCTGTGTCTTTGGCCCACATCCTAAGGGCCTTAGAGGCCCGTTTTTGGTCGCTCGTTTCAGAGGGCCCGGACCTATCCATCTCCGCATCCCAGCACGCATTAAAATCGCCACCCACAATGAGAGCGTATCCATTAAGTTCCAACATATTCTTCGTGATTGTATTATAGAACGCTGAATCAAATGTGTTAGGAGCATACAATGCTATTATAGCCATCTTCCTATGCAAGAATTCAACTTTTGCTATAGTAATCCTTCCCTCCGTGTCCGACCATACATCCAAGATTTTGATATCAAGGTTACGTCTTGTAACTATGACTACTCCTTTCGTCTTATCATCGGCTGAGGATGAGGAGATAACGTGATATTGCCGATTTGCCAGTCTTGACACATCACCTACCAATAAATGCGTTTCACTAAGGAGAGCAAGGTCAATATTTCTCCTCTTCAATAGCCAAAGGACACTGGCACGCTTGTGTGGGGCGTTAAGCCCTCCTGCGTTCCAAATTAAAATATTCAATTTAGCCATGGTCGAGCTTGTAAATGCATAGAGAACATACCAGTGCAGCCAGGCTGAGTACAGTGGTGCTGATCCCGGCGGGCCCGGACGGTCAATCCCAGGAGTTCAGAGGAGGAACGATTACACACATATAAGACAACAGTACATAAAACACATAAAAATACCACCCCAGCTACAACCCCCCCTCCTTCTACTCTAAACCCTATCCCACCCGTCCTATTATAAGGCCCCCTATACCCACTCTCCAATCCCCACCCTATGCCCCATCCCCTGAGGATGGTCATCTTCTTATCACTTCCCACTAGAGACATGGATCAATAAGACGCTCCCCACTCCAACCCCCCTCTAGATAAACCCCTGAGTAAACCCCCACTAGTCCAATAAACACAAATAATAATAAAAATAAAATTCAATAAAGATATCGGTCGAAACCCACCTGAGCCCTGGCCCCAACATGATAACCATAATGGTAAAAATAGCCATTATTAAATAATAACTCCACATCAACCTGCGGCCATCTATTTCCGAATCTGCGCTTCAACGTCGCATTGTTATGGCCCAAAAGGGTATAGGAAAATTCAAAACGAAATTAAATTAAAGCATCCCAGCCGATAGTCTAAGGCAGTATCGGGTCACAGGTTAAATGTGCAAAATTGTGTGAACAGTGTCAATTAAACCATGCCAAAAAAAAAGGAAGGGAAAAAAAGGGTTATGGTCAAAGTGCACCCCTTTAGCTGTCCCTCTGATCAGGCACAACGGCTGAAATGACATAACCTATGTAAGAATAGAATTAAACACATTCATTAATTAATCCGGGGATGGTAATAGGCAACACCTGACACCACCTGTTATCATACATTGTTTCAATAAAGATATCGGTCGGGCAAGTTAGTCCAAGGTAGGATCGAATCACAGTTAAATTGCTCATTCAAATGCCATTAAAACAGCGACAATAATTATTATATAATTACTCAGCATCAACCCTGTAACCATCTACCTTGTAGTCTGCATATTAATGTCGCAACGTTATAGCATAAGTGGCTCACGGAAAATTCTAAACAAAATTAAGGCGAATCAGCAGTTAGTCCAAGGTAGAATCGGATCACATTTAAATCGCGCATACAGATGACATAAAAACAGCGACAATAGGAAAGAAAAAATAAAGGAAAAGAGGGTAATGGCTAGAGTGCAAGCCATATAACCATATAGCCATGAAGTGCAAGCCATACCCGACCCAACCTGTTATCATATATTGTATATGCATATTCAACCGACCTTGGCATCTACTTTGGATCCCAAAGCTCAAAACAACCTGGATATAAAAATAAAAGCATACCAGAAGTTAGTTAGGGATTCGGTCACTCTTGAATTGTGCAAACCAATGTCCCTTTGAACAGCAACAGCAACCAAAATACGTAACCATTAACGGGTCTCGAATGTCTCAGCGCAGACTATAGACGAGGCCCGCTGGCCAGCCCGAGGCTAGCGCGTAAGCTAGTGATGAATCCGGATAGCACGTTAGCCTATTATGTACATTGTTCAGCTAGCTCGTTAGCTTCCAAAGAGGCGATACACAAGTACGACCATGAGGTCAGCTTTAGCAAGTAACAGAAGTCATTGGGAAGCCCCGCTAGTTGGATGGGCAGAGGACAGTTAGCATGTCTGGGCATGACAGCAAGTGTTTGTGAATAGTCTACCTAATCAATGTATATAGGCCCAAACCGCCAAGTCACTCACCCTCCATAGATATCAAGCAACAGACTCGGGTGTCTCCGCGAGATATTCCTTCGCTTTAGCCAACGACCAAAACAAACGCTGACCACCGACCTTCTCCAACACAGATAATTTCGCGGGAGCGAATAACGTGGGCCTCAGGCCTAGTTTTCATAGCTTAGTCAGGACCACCTTGTATTCGGCTCTCTGTGCTTGAACCTCCGGTGTAAAGTCCTCGAAAATGGCCACTTTGTGATCGCCAAGCCTCAGATTACCCCTTCTGGTACGAGCCGACCGCATGATGAGTTCTCTCTGCTGGAGTCTGTTCAGCTTGACTATGATGGGCCTCGGCTCTTTGTTCACGCCGGGAGAAAACCTGCCCGCTCTGTAGGCCGATTCACAGATAGGAGGCATAGGGAGGACGTCCGTCCCTAGTATCTTCTGCAGCAGTTCGGGCACGGTCTCAGAGAGACGGCCTTCACCGCTGGTCTCCGGTACTCCAACAATCCTGACGTTGTGGCGTCTATCCCGGGACTGCATCTCCTCCATTGCCGACTGTAGTTTGTTGACTTCAGCCTGCCTAGCCAGCAGGGCGGATTCAAGACCCGCCATCTTCTCACACTGTGATGATACCTCCGTTGTTAGCATGGCTAGTTCGTTAGCATTAGCCGATGAGGCAGCGTGAATCGTCTCCATCTTGTCTGTCAGCGGGACTACCGCCAGCCGTATTTCTTCTGATATCTCACGACGGAGGCTGATACAGAAATCCGCCAACACTTTCTTCTGTGCTTCAGCGATGCGTGTCTCAGAGTCTGCGTGTAGCTTGGTCATGACCAAGAGCACAGCTTCGCTTAACTCCCCGACAGCGGGAGACGGTGCGACCAGGCTCGGCGGTGCCGGCTTGCTGGTTGTGGCGCCTGGTTTCATGGCTCTGGTTTCCACCCCCGCCATCGTAGAAAGTCGAAAAAAGTCGATGAATGTATACTAAACACGACGACCTAGCAAACAGATAAAAAACAAATAAAAATAAAATAAAGACTAATGGGGAGAAACGTATATTCAGCACGGTAGAAGGGAGCTCATGTGAAACACGTCTACTCCATGATCGCTCAGCTCCGCCCCCCCTCTCCCTATAATTCTTAATATACTGGACAAGTTCGGGTCCTACTCAGGCTATAAGTTAAACCTTCATAAAAGCAAACTCTTTCCAATCAACACCTCAGCCAAAAGAATACCTGTGACTTTCTTCCCCTTTAAGTATACAACAGATGGATTTAGATATCTAGGGGTTAACATCACCAACTCAATCCAAACAATGTTCTCGAAAAACTGTCTTCCACTGTCTCTAGTGGGCAGAGTAAATTTAATCAAAATGGTAGTGCTACCAAAGTTTTTATATCTCTTCACCCATATCCCAGTCCTCATTAAGAAGTCGTTCTTTAAGATACTCGATCGATTAATAAGCTCCTTCCTCTGGGGCAATAAGATCTCACGGATGAGGAGATCAATACTACAACTCCCCAAAGAGCTAGGGGGACTGGCACTGCCTAATTTCCAACACTACTACTGGTCGTGTAACATACACAAACTTTTATATTGGATGAGGGGCACGACACACAACTTATGCCCGGTGTGAGGGCTGTGTGTATGTGTGTGTGTGGGTCATGAGCAGATAACAGGGACTCTTAAAGTTATCCGTAAAACGGACAACTACTAGACTGCTTACGCAGATATTTTAGGAGAGGGGAAAAATTACAGGTAGAAATCTCAAAGTGAGTAATTAAGAAAATAAATCAAGTCCCAAAAAACAGGACTACTCTCAATAAAGAGGTATAGTATAAAAGTAAATAAGCCAAAAGGACACCTCCTAATAAAATGAGTTTATATTGGAAAAAGTTAAACAATAAACCTCCACTAAGGGAGTTTATGTGTAGAATCACGTGAGTAGCCTAAAATAAGAATGACTACCATAAAGCTCAATTCTGAATCAGAAATCAGACTACACTTCAATATAATGAACGTGACCAAAAGGACAGCCAACACTAGGAAATGAAAAAGCAGTTGACACTGCGATCTCCAAACTTAAATAGACTCCACATGGCCATAGGCACAGCTGCACTGCATCAGGTGCAATCAAGCCCACACACCTGCCGACCCATGAGGCAATTAACCACAGGGAACAGGGATTGACAGCTATCCCTCACAGAGAGGTGAAATAAAGCAAAAATAGGCAGCTGTCCCTCACAGAAAGGTGAAATAAGGCAAAAACCATGACAGGACCCCCCCTCTAGGGGGCGGCTCCAGACGGACCCTCCGAGACACGTCTCCGAAACTCCAGAACAAGCTCAGGGTCCAAGATGTCCCTGGCCGGAACCCACGTGCGCTCCTCTGGCCCATAACCCTGCCAGTCCACCAGGTACTGTATACCACTACCAACTAGTGCACTGCAACCTTGCCCAGGCCCGACGGGGCCCGGCCCGGCCCGGTGGGTTCGGGCTGGGTAGGGCTTTTTTTTTAATAAATAATTCGGGCTCGGCCGGGCCCGGGCACTGCGTTTTTTTTTTTTTTTTTTCAGTTTTTTTTTGTGTTTTTTTTTTCTCATATAACTAGTTCGTTTTCCTTAAGATTTGTTTTCTCTTTTGCGCCAAGCTGTCATCAGAGAAACATTTGGATGTAATTACCGCAGCGCGCAGGGAGAACTCAGGCCGGGGACAACTCGATTGGTTGTGTTGGAATATAGCCAGTTGGCGAACGTTTTATTTGTATTTGGATGTATGTAGCCGGTTGGCAAAGTTTTGTTAAAGTTGTTCAACGCGTTGCTGACGTCGTGGTGAGTGATGTTTATTATTTGCTGGGTCGCTACCTGTTTTGTTGTGCTTTTCATTATGTTGGTCTGCTCGAAATCTGATTTCTGTTTGTTTGTATAGTGACTGAGTAGGCTATTGTGTGTCGTGTGTGTGTGTCAAAGAAGATTCTATAGCCTTCAATACGTTTTACGAGGCTGCTCTATAAGCGAGCACTGGGAGGGAGGCATAAATGCTTCTTAGTTTTCAGCGTGATATGCGTTATTTAGGCAGACCTATTGGACATTTTCGTTTTTGTTTATTTATTAAGTTAATATATAAAGTGTTTAGAGTATTTAAAACAAATCCAAAAAAATATATATTTTAATAATAATAATAATAATTTTTTTTCTGGTTTTCACGCGGGCTAGGGCTTAAAATATTATTTACAGTCAGGCTTATTTTCGGGCAGGGCCTGAAGTTCACGGGCTCGGGCAGGGCTCGGGCTTTATTTCAAGGCCCTTGCAGATCACTACTACCAACCCGCCTACTGGACAGGATACACCGTACAGTATACACAGGTTGGCCATCAACGAATCAAGGGGGAGGTGGAGGTCTCTTTGCAGGAACCAACCTGCTCCTCCGAACCGGCTTAAGGCGGGATACGTGAAATGTAGGGTGTACCCTCATCGACGAGGGTAACCGAAGACGCATCGTGACTGGGTTTATCTTGCGAACAATAGTGAAAGGGCCCACAAAACGGGGAGCGAGTTTGCGCGACTCCACCCGTAATGGAAGGTCGCGTGTGGAAAGCCACACCTGTTGGCCCACACGGTAGGAAGGCACAGGGCGACGGTGTACATCCGCCGACCGCTTGTGCCGGGCCGCAGCACGCACAAGAGCTAAACGCACCCTCTTCCATGTTGCCCGAGACCGACGGATAAACGCCTCGGCAGACGGCACCCCCACGTCCCTCTCCTGTTCAGGAAACAGCGGAGGCTGATACCCAAACTGAACCTCAAATGGGGAGAGACCAATGGATGCATTGCACAATGAATTATGTGCATATTCTGCCCATGCCAGTTGGTGACTCCAAGTGGTCGGATTGGAGGAGGCCAAGCAGCGAAGCGTACTCTCCATAGACTGGTTGGTGCGCTCTGTTTGCCCATTGCTCTCCGGGTGGAACCCTGATGACAGGCTAACCGTCGCACCCAGTATAGCACAGAATGCCTTCCAGAACCGAGCAGTAAACTGGGGTCCACGGTCCGACACCACGTCCTGGCAGATGCCATGAATTCGGAAGACATGGTCAACCACCAGTTGAGCGGTCTCCTGAGCAGATGGCAGCTTGACCAGCGGAATGAAGTGAGCTGCTTTGGAGAACCTATCCACCACCACCATGATGACGCTGTGACCACCAGAAGGAGGCAGACCAGTCACAAAATCCATGGCGATGTGGCTCCACGGACGACTAGGAATGGGCAAAGGATGAAGCAGCCCTGGTGGTGACTGTTGAGAAACTTTGTTCCGTGCACAAACGGGGCAGGCTGCCACAAATTCCTGAATGTCCTTCATCATACCAGGCCACCAGAACCTTCTGGCCAAGAAGTCACAAGTTCTGTGCACTCCGGGATGTCCTGTCAGCCGAGAGGAGTGGCCCCACTTCAACACCCGAGAACGAATGCTGTTTGGTACAAATAACCGACCCGGGGGCACCCCACCCGGATATGGTTCCAAACGTTGTGCCCTCCGCACAGCAGAGTCAATGCTCCATGTCACAGGAGCTAGGATCTGTCCTGCAGGAACAATGGGCTCAGGAGGACGGTCCTCTTCTGATCCATCATATAACCGGGAAAGAGCATCCGGCTTGATATTTTTAGACCCGGGATGGTACGTCAGGAGGAAATTAAACCGAGAGAAAAACAGTGACCAGCGAGCCTGTCGCGAGTTTCTCCTCTGAGCACCCTGGATATATTCCAAATTTGTATGGTCTGTCCAGACTGTGAATGGGTGTTCAGCTCCCTCTAGCCAATGGCGCCACTCCTCCAATGCCAACTTGACCGCCAACAGCTCTCTGTCCCCAACATCATAGTTTCTTTCAGCCAGCGAGAGCCCACGTGAATAGTATGCACATGGGTGTACCTTACCGTCGGACGATGAGCATTGAGACAGAATAGCTCCGACTCCAAGCTCAGAAGCATCCACCTCGACGATAAATGGCAGGGATGGGTTAGGAGTAATGAGGATAGGCTCAGAACTGAACCTTCTCCTAAGCTCAATGAACGCTGCCTCAGCCTTGGGAGTCCACTGGAAATGGGAAGGTGCTGTCTTCCTGGTGAGTGCAGTGATAAGTGCTACCACTGAACTGAAATTACGAATAAAACGACGGTAGAAGTTTGCAAATCCTAGGAATCGTTGCACCTGCTTGACCGAGACAGGTGTAGGCCAGTCTGTCACTGCTGACACCTTCTTGGGGTCCATTTGAATCCTCCCCTCAGATACAATGAATCCCAGAAAGGACACAGAGCGGACATGGAAGGCACACTTCTCAGCCTTCACAAACAACCGTGCATCCAAAAGGCACCTCAAGACCTGCCTGACATGTTTGACATGGTCAGAAATGGACTTGGAGAATATCAGAATGTCATCTAAGTAGACGAAAACAAACTTCTCCAACATCTCCCTGAGCACGTCATTGATTAACGCCTGAAAAACTGAAGGGGCATTAGTAAGACCAAATGGCATCACCAGGTATTCGTAGTGACCATTATGAGTGTTGAACGCGGTCTTCCACTCATCCCCTTGGCATATGCGCACCAGATTGTAGGCATTGCGGAGATCAAGTTTGGTAAAAATGGATGCCCCCTGGAGGCGTTCGAACGCCGAGTTCATCAGGGGAAGGGGATACCGGTTTTTTACTGTAATGCTGTTCAGACCTCTGTAGTCAATGCAGGGTCTCAGTCCTCCATCCTTTTTTCCCACAAAAAAGAATCCAGCACCCGCAGGTGAAGTGGAAGGTCTAATAAAACCGGTAGCCACAGCCTCCTTGATGTAGGTGTTCATAGCTGCCCTTTCGGGGACCGACAACGAGTACAAGGAACCACGAGGGGGAATAGAGCCCGGCTGCAATTCGATGGCGCAATCATAAGGTCGGTGCGGTGGCAGGATGCTAACCCTTTGTTTGCTAAACACCTCACTGAGGTCAGCATAGACAGTGGGAACTCCCTCTGGTAACGGGTGTGACTCCACAGTCATGATGTTGGTGCTCTCCATGAGGGGGTCAACTGTACAGGTAAGCGAAGAGAAGTCCTCACACAGAGCCTCTAAACTGTCTAAACTGTCCTCCGCCAGAACCTCCTCACCGAGGGAGTCCCAATCAAACTGTGGATCCCATTCCAAACTCCCATCCTGATCGACAGATGGCTGGGAGTGCAATGGTTGAGAGAGTGGGCTCTGGAAACCAAGACCGCCCACTGCTTCAACAGGATCACAACCGCTCTCACTAAACTGATCATAACTCATGGGTGACGGAGGAATTTGGAAACAACGGTGATGGCATTGGGAGCCCCACTGCATGACAGTGTCCCTCTCCTCACCCCAATTTATCTGTGGCTTGTGTTTACTAAGCCAAGAATGACCCAGCACAATGGGATACGTGGGGGAATCCACCAAAAAAAATCGAATGCGCTCAGAATGGTTCCCATAAGCAACCCGCATAGATAAATAATTGGTTCTTTTGGTGACACTGCCTGTACCCAATGGCCGTCCATCAAGCGCCGTGACACTACAGGGCTTATGGAGGGAATGTACAGGTATTTTAGAGTCCTCAGCCCATCTGGAATCGATGAAACTGTCCACTGCCCCTGAGTCTAAAAAGGCGTCAACCTTAACAGACTGCCTATTCCAGCCTAAAACCACAGGCAAAAAGGTTCGAAAGGGGGTGATGTGATGTCTCACTAGTGTCTCTCGGCCCACTAGCGAGACTGACCGTTTCCCTTCAGTTTCAGACACTCCACCCTCGTGTGACCTTTTCTCCTGCAGTACCGGCACCAGTCCACATGAGAACCAGTCTGCCTGGAGTCACGCACAGAAGTGCTGTCCACCTGCATAGGTTCAGACGAGCTGGCCACTGAAGGTTGTGGAGGAAAGGACGAAACTTCCTCCAGCGGGACACGAAAACGTTGACCCCGCCTCTCATGCTCACGGTCTCTGATCCGGTTATCAACGCGTATGGCAGTAGTGACCAGTGTGTCAAAAGTGTCTGGAGATCCCACAACTGCCAAAGCATCTTTAACCTGATTAGATAACGCGTTGGTGAACAAAGTGATGAGTGGTCCCTCAGGCCAGCCTGTAGCCCCAGCCAGTGTCCTGAAAGCGATGCAAAACTCAGCTACACTACTGGCGCCCTGGCGCATGCGTGTCAGCTTCATGGCGACCTCTTTATCGTAGAGTTCATGATCAAAAACGATCTCCATCTCATTCATGAGTCCCTGTGAGTCGTTTAAAACTGGAGCCTGAGCCTGTATGAGTGGAACAGCCCAATCGAGGGCAGGTCCCTCCAACAGGGATAGAATTAGGGCAACACGTGAATCCTCAGACTGAAAACGAGAAGGCTGGGCTCTGTACACTATTTGGCATTGTGCCAGAAAACCACGGCATTTACCTGACTCCCCATTAAAGCGTGAGGGGAGCTGGACTTTAGCCTCACAAGGTAATGAGGTAATGAGGCTGTGAGTAGTGCTTGAGAGACATTAGGTGGGCTCTGGTGAGGGGGAGGTAATTGTGCATTGGCTATGCGGTCAGCCAAATCACGCATGGAACTATCCATCTTGCGCAATCCTTCATACATCTCCCCATGCTGTTGCACCATGAGAGCTTGTTGTTGTTGTAATTGTATGATAGCTTCCTCATGTGAAAGTAATCCTTGACGCTGCGCAGCTAGTGCTTGTTCGAGACCTGTGTTATCTGCTGACCCAGTCATGGCTTTTTCATTCTGTGAGGGCTGTGTGTATGTGTGTGTGTGGGTCATGAGCAGATAACAGGGACTCGTAAAACGGACAACCACTAGACTGCTTACGCAGATATTTTAGGAGAGGGGAAAAATTAAACAACAGAAAACAACCTTTACAGGTAGAAATCTCAAAGTGAGTAATTAAGAAAATAAATCAAGTCCCAAAAAACAGGACTACTCTCAATAAAGAGGTATAGTATAAAAGTAAATAAGCCAAAAGGACACCTCCTAATAAAAGGAGTTTATATTGGAAAAAGTAAAACAATAAACCTCCACTAAGGGAGTTTATGTGTAGAATCACGTGAGTAGCCTAAAATAAGAATGACTACCATAAAGCTCAATTCTGAATCAGAAATCAGACTACACTTCAATATAATGAACGTGACCAAAAGGACAGCCAACACTAGGAAATGAAAAAGCAGTTGACACTGCGATCTCCAAACTTAAATAGACTCCACATGGCCATAGGCACAGCTGCACTGCATCAGCTGTAATCAAGCCCACACACCTGCCGACCCATGAGGCAATTAACCACAGGAAACAGGGATTGACAGCTATCCCTCACAGAGAGGTGAAATAAAGCAAAAATAGACAGCTGTCCCTCACAGAAAGGTGAAATAAGGCAAAAACCATGACACCCAGTGTGGGTCGACATGGAACTCTCTTCCTCTAGATACTCTCTTCGCTCTCTGCTGTGCTCCCAACTCCCTATGTCGGTTACTGGACTCTCTGCAAACCCAATGGTGGTCGACTCCACTAAAATTTGGATTCAAATCAGGAAAAGCCTCGGCCTCCATAGGGCCTCTGACCTCTCCCCCACTTTTAACAATAATTTATTCCTGCCCTCTTGCACTGATTCTTCCTTTCAAGTCTGGTTTGACAAAGGGATAACCACTTTTAATGATCTCTACGACCAAGGGACTTTCATGTCTTTTCCAGACCTCGTAAAGAAATTCGACCTTCCCAAATCCCATCTGTTTAGTTTCTTCCAAATTAGGCACTTCACACAGAACCAGAACCCCAAATTACCTAGTTGGCCCCCTGAAACCCTTATAGACTCACTAATGGTTCTCAACCCGGAAAGAAAACGGCTAATCTCCAACATCTACAATCTGATTAACTCCGCTACGGATACCCCAGGAACCGGCCCTAAGAACTCGTGGGAGCGGGAGCTGGGAATTGAACTGTCTGATGAGTATTGGAGTTGGGCATTGGACTCTGTCCACTCATCTTCCATCTGTGCGAGACACGGACACACAGTGCAAGGTTATACACAAAGTCCACTATACAAACGCGAGACTCTCTCGAATGTACCCCAACATCTCTGACGCATGTAATAGATGCAAACAATCCCCTGCCGATCACACCCACATGTTCTGGTCCTGCCCTAGCCTTGCCACATTCTGGTCTGACATTTTTGAAACTATCGACACAGCCTACAACCTTACTATCACCCCTGATCATCTCGTGGCCTTGTTCGGTGTTCCTCTGCAGCCTCTTCCCTCTAAAATATCACATCCTGTTCTTGCCTCCTCCACTTTATTGGCAAGGCGACTTATTCTTTTTAAGTGGAAACATACTCAACCTCCATCTCACAATAGGTGGGTTAAGGAATTACCATTATCTATTAATCTTGAAAAACTCAGATTCTCCCTCAAAGGCCCTAATGGCTCCCTGAATACCTTTGAGAAGACTTGGAGACCCCTTTTAAAGCACATAGAATCCTTGACATCCCTGCCTGGTTGTGACGACTGAGCCCCCCCACCCCTCCCCCTGTTTTCCCCTATTTTTATTTATTTCTTAATTATTTTTTGTCTTTTCATTTCAGTTATATTAGTATCGTAGTCTTTCTTTCTTTTTTCTGTCACATTTAAATTTTACATTTTCGTGTATTATATGTATGTTTGTTGTCGCTCTCCGTGGGTGGGATGGGGTGGGGTTAGGGGATAGGAATGGGAAATGGGGGGAAAAAAAGAAAAAAAGATTTTTCAAGGCCCTCGACCTAGCATACCGTGCGGCAAAGGGAACCGCTCCTGCCTACCTCCGGTCAATGGTCTCTAACTACACACCCTCAAGACCCCTACGCTCTGCATCTTCTGGCCGCCTTAGACCTACTCCTATCGAAGCTCCGGGAGGGTCATCAAAGAGAAGCCGCCTATTCTCAGTCCTTGCCCCACAATGGTGGAATGAACTACCCACCCCAGTTAGGACAGCCGAATCCCGTCCAATCTTTCGCCGTCGACTAAAGACCATTATCAACCATTATCTGAAATAAAATAAAATAAAAAGAATTCTAACCCTAACTAACCTTACTGTCATGCACTTGTCCTAATAAACTAACCTACACTGTAACACGCAACACTTTGATGAATATTGTTACTCAGCTGATAGAGTTGTGCCCTTCCTGATGACCTGTCGTACAGAACTTGTAAGTCGCTTTGGATAAAAGCGTCAGCTAAATGACTAAATGTAAATGTAAGATGTATAATATGTATAACTGTATAATTTTGAAAACACTTCCAATAAAGAAAGTTATATAAAAAAAAAAAAGGAATTGAATGCATCATCACACAATACATACGTGCAGACTAAGTATGTTGGAGGTGATGTCCGGCGGCTCATTATGAGGCGGTAATGTATGTTGCCTTGGCTTGGAGTCAGAGCTCTCAAACAGGATATGGGCTCTGCTCTCCGCTCTCTCACTGCTCAGCAGCCGCCCTCTTGGCATTATTGTCCATTATCACACTGTGGTCCGTGTGTCAGGTGACACCGGTGCTCTGATGGAGAGGCGACAGGAGAACTGCAATAACACATTATTGGCTTTTCGGCACCGCAGCACCACACTGGGCTGGAATTACACTGGATATCCTGAGACCTTTGAGGGCAGGCCACTGTCACAGCAGCAGTATCCACCACGAGCAGCAGAGCAGACATGTCCAGAGACACACAGGTGTGTTTGCTAATGTCCAGAGACACACAGGTGTGTGTACTAATGTCCAGAGACACACAGGTGTGTGTGTACTAATGTCCAGAGACACACAAGTGTGTGTACTAATGTCCAGAGACACACAGGTGTGTGTACTAATGTCCAGAGACACACAGGTGTGTGACACACAAGTGTGTGTACTAATGTCCAGAGACACACAGGTGTGTGTGTAGTGTACTAATGTCCAGAGACACACAGGTGTGTGTACTAATGTCCAGAGACACACAAGTGTGTGTGTAGTGTGCTAATGTCCAGAGACACACAGGTGTAGTGTACTAATGTCCAGAGAAGAGAAGAAGAAGAAGTCTTTATTTGTCATGCAGTTTAACACACACATGCAAGATGGGCGACACACAGGAACACACACACCCATGCATTGGGTCGCCGATGAAATGTCTCTCTGCACTTGACCCATCCCGTTGTCCTTCCCCCTCAAGGGCAGCCGGGAGCAGATAGTGGCTGCGGCGTGGGGCCGCGCCCCCGGGGACCAATCCAAGTGCTCCTGTCCGTCTTCGTCAGGGAACGTGACAAGTCAAGTCAAGTCAAGAGTTTTAATTGTCACGGCATACAGGTATACAATGAAATGCGGGTGGTCTTGCCCGCAACGATGTGCAATACAGTGGTACATATAATAGAATCAAAAGAAGGAAACATTGTGCAGTAACAGGTAGCAGGTAGCAGGTAACATGGAGTGACATCTCGGTATCTATACATAGTTATTTACAGAGCATGTGGGACATGCTAGTTAGCTTTGGTAGTGCAATACACTGTTCCTGTTATTCTAATTTAAAGTGTCCTTTCCTTTGGCCATAAGCGTGCGTGTGTGCGACATGAGTGTGTGCCCGCTCATGTTAAAGTGTTAAGTGGCTGCTCGTGTGTGAGCGTGCACAGTGTGCGTGTCGTGTGTGTGTTCATGTGTGCTTGTGTGTGGACAGTTCAATGTTCTGAGCACTCAATGTTCATTGTTCATGGCTCTGATGGCCTGGGGGAAGAAGCTGAGCCTAAGCCGCTCTGTCCTAGTAGCTGGGGTTCGCAGGCGTCTGCCTGACCTCAGCAGCTGAAACAGGCTGTTATTGGGGTGGTGAGGGTCTTTCATTATCCTGCAGGCTCTGGATTTGCACCTCTTGTTGTATATAACCTGCAGGGGGGGTAGTGCAATACCCGTGGTACGCTCGGCTGAGCGCACCACTCTCTGTAGGGCCTTCTTGTCCTGTGCCGTGCTGTTTCCATACCAGGCAGTGATGTTTCCGGTCAGGATGCTCTCTACAGCTCCTGAGTAGAAGGACTGGAGTATCTTCCCCGATACTCTGAACTTCCTTAACTGTCTCAGGTGGTAGAGACGCTGTTTCGCCTTCTTTACTACTGTGACTATGTGTGTTGACCATGTCAGGTCCTCTGAGATGTGGACCCCCAGGTACTTGAAGCTGCTCACCCTGTCCACGGTAGCCCCGTTTATCATCAGTGGTGTGTGTGTCTCCTGCTGACCTCTCCTATAATCCACGATCAGCTCCTTGGTTTTACCAATGTTCAGGAGCAGGCTGTTGTCCTGGCACCAGCGTTCCAGTACCTCAACCTCCTCCCGGTAGGCCTTCTCGTCGTTGTCCGAGATCAGCCCCACCACCACCGTGTCATCTGCGAACTTCACTATGGAGTTGGAGCTGAACTTGGCCACACAGTTGTGTGTGTAGAGTGAGTACAGCAGGGGGCTCAGAACACAGCCCTGGGGGGACCCGATGCTCAGGGTGATGGTGTTGGAGGTCTGACCCCCCACCCTGACCGCCTGGGGTCTTTCGCTCAGAAAGTCCAGTACCCAGGCGCTCAGGGCGGAGCTCAGACCTAGCTCGATCAGCTTGTCCACCAGTCTGGTGGGGACTATGGTGTTGAACGCTGAGCTGTAGTCAATGAACAACAGTCTCACATAGCCCCCCTTCTGACGGTCAAGGTGCGAGAGGGTGCTGTGCAGTACCTGGGAGACCGCGTCGTCGGTGGACCTGTTTGTCCTGTATGCAAATTGCATAGGGTCCATATCACTGGGGAGGGAGGCACAAATGTGGTCCTTGACCAGCCTCTCGAAACATTTCATGACCACAGAGGTGAGTGCCACCGGTCTGTAGTCATTTGGACATGCTGGGGAGGGTTTCTTCGGCACAGGGATGATGGTAGACATCTTGAAGCAGGCAGGGACCACTGACTCCGCCAGTGATTGATTAAATATGGCGGTGAACACAGGGGCCAGCTGGTTGGCACAGGTCTTGAGTATACGTCCTGTTATGCCATCTGGGCCAGCAGCCTTCCTGGTGTTCACCTGCATAAATGCTCTTCTCACACTGTGTTCCGACAACGAGAGAGCGTCCCCCCCCCCCCTCGCGGTTGCCCCCCCCCCTCCACAACAGCCGGCGCGCCAGTGACGTCACTAGCCGGAGAGCCAGCAGCGCCACTGTCTACACCAAACCGAGCGTAGAAGATGTTGAGCTTGTCCGCGAGGGAGGCGTCGTCGCTCCCCATTGAGGGGGCGCTGACTTTATAGTCAGTTATTGTCTTCAGTCCCTGCCATAATCCTCTTGTGTCGTTTTGTGCCATTTGTGTCTCCAGTTTATCAGCATATGTCCTCTTAGCAAGTTTGACAGCCTTGCGTAGAGTATAGACTGAAGCCTTATACTCCTCCATGTTTCCTGACTCTCTACCCAGGTTGTAGGCGGTGGTACGAGAGTTCAGAGCTGCTCTAATAGTGCTATCCACCCACGGTTTCTGGTTTGGGAAAATCCGCACCGTTTTCCTGGGGACAATACCATCGGCTATTGTTGTGATGTAGCACACCACTGTGTCTGCTAGCTCACTGACGTCACTGGCGCTTCCTTTGAACATATCCCAATCCGTGTCTGCAAGCACGTCCTGGAGCGTGGCCTCTGATTCGTCGGTCCACTTCTTTGTCTCACGTGACACGACGGCGTCACGTGATCTCTGTTGATATGCCGGAAATAGCAAGATGGAGTCATGATCGCTCGAGCTTGTGGACCCCGTTAATGGCGGAGCGGCTACTGCCTTGTAACCGGCTTTGAGCGGGGAATAGCAGTGGTCGAGTGTGTTTTTCCCTCTGGTGGAGCAGGCGATGTGCTGGAAAAAGGACGGCATCACTTTCTTCAGGTTGGCCTGGTTGAAATCGCCGGCCACTACCATCGCTGCGTCTGGGTGTTTGATCTGGTGTCTGTTGAGATGATCGTGTAGTTCGCCCAGCGCTTTGCCCGTATTCGCGTGTGGGGGAATATACACGGCAGTCATGACGACCGCGGTGAACTCCCTCGGGAGGTGAAACGGACGACATAGGATAGAAAGATCTTCCAAGTCCGGCGAACACGAGTTTGAGAGAACCTGCACCCCCTCGGGATTAACCCAGGAATTGCACAACAGCGTTTGCGATCTGTTGTGCATGTATTTCCATTGGGTGTATCTTATCGGGAGGGGAAACCCTTGCGAGCACAGGGAGAACATGTAAACTCCACACAGAAAGGCCCGGGAGATACCCCACCTGGGTAACAGGCAACGCGGAAACCTGGTCCCCAAGCGGGAATCGAACCCTGGACCTTCTAGCTGTGAGGCGACAGTGTTAACCACTACACCACCGTGCCGCCACAGGTGTACATACTAATGTCCAGAGACACACATGTGGGTGTGTACTGAACAGCCATGACCCCCCCCCCCACAGATACACAGGACTGCATTGCGTTCAAGTAGCCTTTGTTGATGTTCTTCTTGTGTATTACTCTTGTGCTTTCACGCACTCTGCTATCCCATAACATGTAAGTACATCCCCTATAATAAATAGATAGACAGATGAGTATGGTCTATAGATATGCTACATCCAAACAAACAAATACTTAGACAGAAAGCAAGTATTAATGCACATTGGAGGCCACTGTGAGCAACAATGCATATAGAATAGCATTCAAGTTCAATACGACACATCTGCCCTGACTGTGTGAAGTGTGAGGCTCTTGTCCTTGGTAATGTTAACGGTGTCCCCTGTGACTGATGCCTCACGTCCCAGCCCTGTTTATAAAACAGTCAGAACTTCCTTAAGGGACAATAAAATCAGCCGAGCTCAATTATGGTGACATGTTGCTGACATGCAGATTGCCTCTCCTCAATCTTTTTATGTAAAACACTGATGTGCCAGTCACCTATGGATGGATGAACTTTGGGAGAATCAATGGTATTGATGAATCATAGATCATACAAGTCAACAAGACTGACATCGGGAGAATGAATTCATTGCATTGGTTAAGTCAACATTAAATTGTAATCATAATCAGACAAAGTGAGTTATGTATAATCAATAGCGCAATTATGATAATAGAGCCTGTCCTAGCAATGCAGAATACAGGCTTGTTCAAACAGACGGGATGGTGCTTGTGTGTGTTAAGCTTTGCATGTGTGCGTCTGTTTACAATATCACACATAACATGCACAGCTCAGTGGGCTGTGCACATAATCGGGTGGCTTAACCATTCATATGGATGGTCGCTGGATTGACAGGAAAGGGGAGTGAATTATTATTATAATTTTTTTTAATATAACTGTTCCATTTTAATACAACAGTATTGGTTCATGACAGTTTACATCAATACATTTTTGAAAATAATAAGAAATAATAATAATAAATATCAAATAATTTGAAGGATCTTTACCTTGAAGCACAGTTACCAAATAAAAATGGAAGTAGACCAGTTAGCTTTAATATAGGTGAAAAGGTAACCTACAATTTACAATAACTGTGACACATTCATTTATAATAAATAATAATGAATATAATATTGATTTCGATAATGTTTTTTTTTATAGACATGCATGGTAGGCAGGGACTACCGATGGAAACTAGCTAATTAGCTAAAATCTGGCACATTTACATTGATGTGGAAACTGAAGATGTTCATTAACACTTTCAGCGCCAGGGGTCGTTGAAATGCCATCGCCTTTTAACATGGGGATACGTGGCTGTGTTTGCAGGCCTAAAGCTATATTATATATTATAGCTATGGATCTAATAATATAGTCGATTGTCATTGAGTTTCTTCTGGTCAAGATGCAAAAAACAGATAATTTTTTCATTCATACATTCCTGTTTTATACCGTGGTGAATATGAGTATAGTTTTATGGTAATGCTGTGTAATCCCAGGAAACGCTGCTAAACAGCGTTTCAGTGCATTTCACTAGGAATCGTGCCATTCCTCGCTTGGATCAACAATCAATCTGAAATCAATGCTAGATTATCGGTATTATGTTTCATCATGCATGCATGAAAGGGTAGGGGGGGGGGGTTCTATGCTTTGATCGTCACCAACGGAATACGTTACACAGTACATTACAGACACACGCTCCGATCGCGGGGAAGGAATTATCGGATCAACACAATATTGATACCATATAGTCCTTACCTTGACCAGGATCTGTCCCGAAAAGAATATTCCAATGATCTGATCACCATTCCAATTACTGATGTTGATTGTGTTACCAACGTAATCCAGCACTGAACATGATCCGGGGGGGCCCGACCCTCGTCGATGCATGTGTTATAAGCGCTTCGCCTGCCCGGCTAGTTAGACTCATTTCAAATGGAGTGCAATAGCAGGCGCAAGGCGGCGGTATTGGACTTTTGCGATCTCAGACCTATCCCCAGTGATAACACACAGCTGCCTGCATGTTTATGAATGGAAATATCAAATAAAAGAAATAACGATGAAAACCCGACTATACTCGGGTTTTCGGGGGTCCTGGCGCTCAACGTTCGGCGAGTTAACCCGACTATAGTCGGGCCCGGCGCTCTAAGTGTTAATGTGCACTGTCCCTGGGTAAACAAAAAAAATAAACAAATACAAATACAAAAATACAAATATAGTAAAAGCTCTAAGAAACAAGCCTAATACATTTAAGTAAACTAACGTTAGGTTATGACTATAACCAAGTTCTGTTAGTATAGCGACGCTCGGCATCGCTCTCTGCACTATCTCGCATACGTGCACGCGCACTGAATAAAGACCACAATGTACCTTTAATCCCAATATTTGTCTGACCACACCCCTATCAGCTTACCCATATAAGCAGGGGTGGGGCCACCCACTCTCCTCCTTCCCAAGCTTTCGCCACAAGGCGAGGTCAAAGGCTGCAGCGGCGTCGGATGCCGAGCGTCGCTATACTAACAGAACTTGGTTATAGTCATAACCTAACGTTCTGTATCGTATCGCTCTCGCTCGGCATCGCTCTCTGCACAAGGGAGGCCGAGCGAGAGCCAACGGCCGACAAATACACCCCGCTGACAGCCCCCCACAAACCATCAGAACAGGGAGGGCCGAGCCCCCCCGACCCACCCTAATGGCGGGCACCCCCCCTATTAGGGGCTTCACGGGAGGGCGACGGACCCGACCGTGCGAAGAGGCACTCAAGCAACTCAACGCACAGGGTGAGCAGACCGTGGCTTGACCCCACGACTACACACACGCACAACCCGCATGCCACCCGGGAACGAACGGAGGAACAACCTCGTTACTGCCCCCAGAATCACGGGGTCAAGGGCAAACCCAACCCCGTGGCAAGGCCGTAGCAGCGGAGCACGAAGGAAGACCCAGACCCACCAAAAGGACTGGACTCCCTAGAATGGGGGCCCGGAGAAGTCCATGATGCCAGCATCAAGACCCCACCAGGTGGGCACGTAGTGCCCCGCCCCCCACATCGCCAGCGTATTCGGACAAAGGCCCCTCAGTTACTGCACCTGGTATTCCCAGGCGGAATCCCATCCAAGTACTAACCAGGCCAGAACCTGCTTAGCTTCCGAGATCGGACGAGATCGGGCGTGTTCAGGTTGGTATGGCCGTAAGCCGAGCGGGCCCCGTCCCCCCAATAGTACACCGCCTGGCACACTGACCCTGCAGAACAGGCAGTCAGCATGGCCGTAAGCACACAAAAAAGGTTAACCAACGGAAGCAGGCAGCGCACCGGGGAAAAACCAGGCAACAGGCTGTTAACCCTAGCCTGGAGACTGCGGACGAGACAGGCGCCAGAGGGGACAGCTGAACACAGCCGCCCCGGCGGAAGGAGCGTAAGCTGGCGGTGTTGCATGACCAAGCCTCCATTTAAAAACCCCCACCCAGAGGGGTCGAGGCAGAGAAGGATGACACGATTGGCAGACGTCATGAACGTGCAGGGGCACCCTCAAACGGTGAACCCGGGAGTTGACACTGCTCCAACACACCAGGGAATCAACCACCTCGGTGTTACCCAATGCGGTGGTTGTTCCTATAACCCCTCAAGAAAAAACTCCAAAACACACCTGCGGGTATACACCGGCTATACCGCAGTACAAGTGTTTCAGTTTCCAAAAAGGGTTAACCCAGGCCTACGGGTCGCAAACATCACTTCGGACCGGGCCTGGCGGTACGGGAAGCACAGGGTCACCAGAGGAGGTCAAAAAACCACCCCCACAGGCCCCTCTTCGCCATGCGTGAGAGAGGAGCGAAAAATAATGGAGAACCAGCCCCTAAGCACACCGTACCTGGTATTCCCCGGCGGTCTCCCAACCAAGTACTAACCAGGACCAGCGTGACCAGAACCAGTCCCGTGCCCTAACCACGCCGACATGCCTACTCCAGGAGAAGGGCAGATATGCGTGTTGATCTTAACATGAAAAGAAGGCGCCACCCAGACGTTCGGACGAACCGCGCCTGGTGGCCCACCCCAAGGGCGTGAGACCCCACCACATATGTTCAGATCCATCCCGTCATCATCCCCCAGACATGAACGAGAATCCGTCGACAACCCACCCAGGTCATGGGATGTGGTCGTCGGAAGAGGAAAAACCCCCATCTCAGTTGCTTTATAAAAACGCTGTTTCAACCACAAGCAACCAAGGCGTGCCAGTCAATCGCCTGTTTACAGCGAGCCAGCACTATACGTGCGTCGGGACACACCCCCATCAATGAACAGGCTAATTAGACCTGTCATTGAATCCCCAAGGTGCCCAGGGGAACGACAAGAGGGGTGTGACACTCCCTAACTCCAACACTTCTGGAATATAAAGAAGGAAGCATCAACAGTATGTATCCCAGTCTACACAGCCGGGGTAAAAAAATTTCACATTTTTACACCCCACCACCCTCCCATAGGAAAGAGACGGGGATCCCCAGAGAGACTTCCCACGCGAGCTGTACAGATTGAAAAGAATATATTGCACCTTGAGCCATGTAAAAAACTGGTTTCAGGGCCTCCGGGGAAGAGGCACTGAACCCATACACACTCAATAAACGAATTGAATCGAATATACATACAATAGAAAAGGACCCTTCTAGAGGGTCCACTCACTTTGACAATCTGAGGAGGAAGGCTCTGTACTCTGATGGAGGCTTCCTCACATGGAAGAAGGAGTCCGAACTCACAGAAGGCCTGAATAGGCGCTTGGTGAGGAGGAGCCCTGACCACCCCCCCTGAAAACAGATCCATCACATGGACCTGAACAGCACACGGAAGTCCTACCAACAGAGACGCGCACGGTGACGTACTCTATGGCGGGGGAATTCCTGCGGTGCACACGCCCAATATACCAGGCCGTGGGACCAGGAACTCCCCCCCCCCCCCCCCCGTAACGTGCCGAACCGCCACGTGACGGGAACCTTGAAGGACAGGGGGTGTACCCCTGACCGACAGAACAATGGGGAGAGGAAAGGTTACCAGTTCACCCCTTTACGACCCCACACCCATGATACGATGTAACGACAAAAAGAGAATATGACACAGTCATAGTCAGCTCTATGAAGCGTTTCACAGCTCCACACAGCGCATGAGCTAACCTGCTATCTGATTTTTACTAAGGAAAAACACAGAATAGAGAGGGCTCTAAGAACCCCGGTCCAACATACACATGTGCTTCTGTGGCCAGTACAACCCAGTTGTAAGTCACATGACACACACAACCCATCATCACCTACAAAAAATGGCAAAAACACTCAACAGAGGAACGCCGTTTTTTTCACAATGAGAGAATACATCATTCTTGATTAGTATCGACCACAGGCCTTGCTAAGCACACATGACAGCAACCAAACCAATTTCCCTTTAGGAAATAAGTTTCTCCAGCAGATTCAGCACAACCTCAGCAATCAAGCCAAGAGTTACATCGTATCCCTACCACACAAAAGACACAATTAATGCACAACATGTCCGATAGGAGGATGAAAAAGTCCCCAGGGAACCGGGGGGGAAACACAATCCTCCTATTTTACCCTCAATACGGCCAGTTAAAACAGGAAAACCTGTTAATGTGTGAACACACTGTTCATTGTCATTACAGTCTGAGAAAGAACATTCTTTTACTCACTTGTCACCAAGCATAGCTTCATAGGTTAGTTACCTTAGTTGTGAGCATATAAACACCATGATGTTTCTCACACAACAACCAGATCCGATTTGCACGGAGAAGCTAACTGCCAGTGACAAAAAACAGCTCACACATAACCCGCAACGTATCCTAAATGCATTGCAACAACACACGTTTTGGGAAAAAACACCGTTATTCACAATACATCTAGCAAAGTAAAACCAGAAGACGTGTTATGAGGTCTGGTCAACCCCGTACCTACCCGGAACGCAGATCAGCGAAGTGCAGTCACAGACACCGTAGAAACACAGCCGCTCCTGTCTTGTCCGAACTGGGTAGCGTCACCGCCCCAACCCGTACTACAGTCCCCCGTTGATGCAACCTTGCCGTCCAGGCTCAGGGCAGGGTCGACGAAACATCCCCTGTCAAGGATGACGTCGCGGTCAAGAGTGTAAAACATGTTAAAATCAAAGCACGTTCAACAGAATAGCATCCGATCAGAAGCGAGCTCACGGCGGCGCGCGAGAAGCCAAGCTACCCCGCGCCAGCCATGGCCCATAGCAGCAAGCTAACGTTACCTAGCGACCACGACATGCTAGCCCCGCAGCTAACAGCTGACTGGCTAATAGTAGGCCCTAAGCAGGCCATGCAGCGATCCAGCAGGCTAACGCAGCAGTTAACAGCTGACTGGCTAACCGTAAGCTATGAACATGTAAACAATGACATAACACTCACCCAGACAGGCCGCCGTTCTGAACCTCTCCTCACTTTTTAAGAGAAAAGAGAAAACAAGATGTCAACACCGCTTCACAACGGTGACTTTACCACATCCGACGGAATCAGCACAGTACCAACTGGCCTGTGTAGCTGACTTTGAACATGAATCTGCCGCTATCGCACATTACATGCACATATCCCCTCGTGAAGGAATACTCTCATTTGGATATGAAAGATGGGGCCTTAACACGGTGACAGAGAGAATCCACTCGTCCAGAACACACAGGGATCACCAGTGTCAATGGTCGCGGCCCACTAGTTAAAACTATAATGGTCTTCAGACCAAGGCCTCCTGTCGCCTAGGTGGCTAAACAAAGGACCCTAGCCTGGGGCCGGTTTCCATAAACTTTGTCAAGTAGCCCCCATAGCACTAACAGACAAGTGGAGCCCGCCAGCAAACACTACTCACCCAACCTGGAACGCACCGCTTCTCACAACAGCGGCATGTCCGACAGTTCAGCTGTGGCCTGACAGGTTTCACCCCAACAAACACAGCAAGGAACTGCAGTTGAGAAGCATGCAGCGGCGTGCTCCCAATACGAAAACCGGTGGAGGGTTTTTAGAATGATCATCATCTTCCAGACACTCCAGTACGAAGACAATATCGCCGTATTTTCTCGAAAATAGTGAGAGAGAAAATAAAGATATGATGTCAACGTATCCTTGTTTCCCAAAGCTGCTCCTAAACCTTTCTTCCATCATGGTGTCAAGTGTGGGGAGGCACTTCTTCCTTGTGGTGAAAGCGAGAAGGAGGAGAGTGGGTGGCCCCACCCCTGCTTATATGGGTAAGCTGATAGGGGTGTGGTCAGACAAATATTGGGATTAAAGGTACATTGTGGTCTTTATTCAGTGCGCGTGCACGTATGCGAGATAGTGCAGAGAGCGATGCCGAGCGAGAGCGATACGATACAGAACTAGACAACAGGGTATAGTCCAAACGGCCAGAATCCTTAATGACTTTAGATCAGGGGTGTTTTACACAGAGGGCAGACTGGGTATCCTGAAGAGCTCAGGCTGCTCAGAGTGACCCCACACCAGGTTGGGTTGATCGTCTCTCAATGGTAGAGAATATAAAAAATAACAAGTCACGTCTACAAATATACTCCATCATGAGAACATTTATTTGAGTCCAATACCATCCCAAGTGCTCTTATCATATCCTTATTCTAATCCATTCTATCCTCATTCTATGGCTTACGTACTTATTCACAATATCACAGGTTCCTTTTTCCCCACAGAGATTTATATGAAGAAATAAGTGAAAATGATATTTCTTTGCAGCTTGCATATGGCATCATAAAGAAAAGAATGTGCAGAACTGAAGAGATGGACTGAACTCTAATCCACCCCTCTTGTCTGGCACATAGCTATTTTAAAATGTCAAAACGGTTGCTATGTTCCTTTTAAGGGGGGTGGATTAGAGTGCAGTCCATCTCTTCAATCAACGCAGCTTTTCCAGTGTTTTACCTACTCTACCACTACACAGAAATAAGGCATTTTCCTTTGAAAGTGGTTGGTTACCAGTGGTTACAGGGAGCCATCCTGGAGAAAGAGAACTATGCAAACATTCAGAGTGAGGACATGGTAGCATGCAGTTTGCGAAGGTTCTTGGCAGAGGCCTCGATCCTATGGTGAAAGAAAGAAGCTTTGGCAGTAGTAATGGTTTTGGAGAATGTTAACAAGACCCAAATCAGTCAGGCTTCAGGACTGGTCACTCCACAGAGATGGCCCTCAAAGCGGATCTCGTCCTGCCTGTCCAATATTTCCACCTCAAACTGAACCTAAGCAAAACGGAGCTACTTCACCTGCCAGTCAAATCCTCCCAGATGACCGACCTTCTCGATCACAGTGGAGAATGTAGCCATCCCCGATTCTCAAGAACCTAGGTGTAATCCTTGATGACCGGCTGAACTTCTCTGCTCACATTGCCTCAACAACCAGAACCTGCAGATTCCTCCTGAGCAACGTCAGAAGGATCCGCCCCTTCCTGACAAAAGAAGCCACCCAACTCCTCCTGCATTCAACAGTCATGTCTCGCCTCAACTACTGCAATGCACTGCTAGCTGGTTTACCGGCTACCACCACCGAGCCACTTCAACTCATACAGAATGCAGCAGCCCGCCTAAACTCCAACTTACCAAAGTCAGCCCATGTTACCCCACTTTTTTTATCCACTTTTTCTCCTCCTGTTTTTCTGTATCTTCCTCCCATCCCAATTTAGTCGTTATGCCAATTCCCCCCTCGTTGTGCGCAAGTGCCCCCCACTGGTCAGTCTAGGGAGCCCTGAAGTCTATCACATGCTTCCTCCGATACATAGGAGACAGCCAGCGGCCTCTTTTCACCTGCCAGCGCGGACTCTCATTGGTGAAGTGTAGCGCATGGGAGGTCACACTACCTTCACCATTTCCCTCCCTCGCTGTGCAGGCACCCCGACCGACCTGTAGGAGTCGCTGTTTACAACGACCAGATTACCACCCACCGGCTTTCCCACCCGCTGACACCGCCAATTGTGTCAGTATGACGGCCGGCCCAAGCCGGAGGCACCGCTGACAGCCGGATTCGATACCAGTGGCTCTTGCAGTGGTGACGAGCGCTTAGTCTGCTGCGCCACCCAGCCGCCCTACGTTACTCCACTTCTTAGAGAGCTGCACTGGCTTCCCATCGCCGCACAAATCCGCTTCAAGGTCCTTGACCTGGCACACCGTGCAGCGAGGGGAACGGCTCCTTCCTACCTCCGGTCAATGGTCTCTAACTACACACCCTCAATACCCATACAGCTGCATCTTCTGGCTGACTTGTTATACATTTAGTCAGCTAAATGACTATATTTAAATGTAAAATGTAGTTGCCTTCATTTAGGACAGATCGCGCCGCTTCTTGTTTGACTCCACTGTACCATCTTCAAATGTAATGTGAGGTATCTGTCGCGCCGAAGCTCTGACAATATGAATATGAATTGAAAATGGGGGACCCTGATGTAAACAAGACAAACGTCTTTCTCTGGTCTGCATCCCCTTAGCAATTGTGTGTATTGAGCCATACTGTATTGTACCCATTCTGCAATCTGTTAAATAAAGTTTTCATTCATTCATTCGTTCATTCATTCATTCACAATGTTACGTTACTAGCTAACAAACGGCTTGTTTATTTTCAGTGAA
Organism: Notolepis coatsorum; assembly: GCF_963971535.1. Lineage (NCBI taxonomy): Eukaryota > Metazoa > Chordata > Actinopteri > Aulopiformes > Paralepididae > Notolepis > Notolepis coatsorum. The sequence continues at coordinate 84,476,576 of NC_140166.1, read as the reverse complement.
CGGTGTCACAGCCAAGCCTGCTGTTCTTGTTCTTCCATTGGGGGAACCGGCTGCTGAAAAGTGACTATAGCTCGGCCGAGAATGTGCCTGGTCTCTCCGTATTCATGAGACTCCATATCGGATCACGTCTCCAGCACCCTCACAGCCATAGCTACAACCACTTAATGTCAAGGCTCCCATCCACATTCATTCATTTTCTCCCCCCGCTCTCTCTCCCATGATTTCAGAATCCCGGAAGTGTTGCTGTAGTGTGGTCTATGCTGTCTTGATTCTTGTGTGATACTCTGTGTTGTGTGGCAACAGGTGTTGGGGTTGCAGAATAAAACCAGTTGCGGTTCCAAAAAATAATAGTTTCCAAACACAAATACTGTCCTCATTTAGCTCACTTAAATCTTACTGTCTGGCGGGAGGCTTCTCCTCTTACCGGTGTGTCTCCTCTCTCCTGGCGAGTCTCTCCTCTCCTGGTGTGAGTGTGTGTGTGTGTGTCCCTTGCCCCCTATTTCCTCACTTTCCTCAAAAAGCGCATACAGTTGTGATTGGCTAGCTGGTCTTGATGACCTACTAGCTGCAGCTGCGCCTGGAAGCGGGAGTCCAAACATGGGCATAGTGTAGCCATCATGTCGGCACATAACGCCCCTCAGTCACCGAGCCCAGTGGTGTCTTGGGGTTGCCACGGTTGCCATCCTGCGTTGGTTAGAGGACGTAGCAATCTGCATGGCTGCCACCTGACCAAAGTGTTGGACCGAGTGCGACTGACCGACAGAGTGCGACTGACCGACATTGCCATTCCGAGAGCCCCTCAAAATGCACACAAACAATAGCAGGTGATTGCGCAATACAATGTGCATGCATTGACACACACACATTTAGAATATTTTATTTATGTCCACATAAAGACAAAGTTTAAAGGACACAAATATTAACAGTGCACCTGTACATTGTGGGATTATTCCGATACAATCGTGCCACAGTGGCAATCAAAGTTACAGACTCACACGGATGATGAACCTGACAATCAACACACAGCTCATGGGTACAGATAGCAGCGTCTTCTCCAAATTGCCCGGCTGCCAATAATTGCTGACACTGAGCAATATTTTGCTAATAGTTTTGCTCTTCTCTTCGGAAGACCGGCCAACTGAAGGCCTCTAACACCCAACTTATGGACATGACCCAGGCTTCCAAATATGAAGACTAAAAGTTTACAGTTGTAGCCAAGTTGTGATATGGTATGGTCTAACAGTTGATATTTTAACATTTTGGTTGTAAATGCTTCCTCTAGACTGTAATCAAACGTGCAACCAACTTCTAGGATGAGAACCTCTCTGTTATTCTCATTAACAATAACAACATCGGGGGTGTTTGCTGAAATGTCAGAGAACAGTGAATTGTCCCTACACAGATTGAGCATATTATGGCTTCACACTGGTGTGCTTATACAGCTTATATGTTGCAGGTGACCCGAGTGTGGAACTGACACTGTCTGCAATCAGGTTCACGATCCGGGATCATCCCTATGTTCCCCGCGTCCTATGTTCCCCGGGTTCTATGTTCCCCGCTTTGATTGATTAATAGATTGAACATTTTATAAATTTTTATTATTTTATTAATTATTAATGTCCGCCTTGTTTCAAACGGTTAAGCTTAGGCCCTCTTTCGAACTGGTTAAGGTTAGAGTTTGGAATCAGGGCTGGTGGTCTAAAATGTTCAATCAATCAATCAATCAAAGCGGGGAACATAGAACCCGGGGAACATAGGACCCGGGGAACATAGACATGCTCCCCACGATCCTATCATGCCTACAAATGTAGAGCCCTTTGTATGCATGACAGCCATTGAGTATGTGAGACATGGTTTCTGTTGTCTGTTCGTGACCATGGTGTATGCAGTGTGGGCTATGACTGCCAGGGAACCAGATGGAAAGGTTGAGCATTGATGGTAAAACCTGTAGCCTAGCTTTTAAAGTAAAAATGATGATGCTCTCATCAATAGCTACATTTTTTAAAACTGCGTGCGAGACAGAGTGGTCAGCGGCAGGGAGACAAGCAAGCTTCCCTTGCAGTTTAAGCTCAGTCCAGTGTTGACGTTGGCGTTGTTGTTGTGCCGACATGAGATGGTCACGGGCATTGGTAAGTGGCAGTTCATGTTCACACACACACACACACACACACACACACACACACACACACACACACACACACACACACACACACACACACACGCGCACACATGTTTACTGTGCCACAAACGTGAGGAGGAGGAACAAGATCTTCACTCTTGTCATCCATTGTAGTGAAATGAAAAGAATTACAGAGGCCTGCGCTGTGAAACCCACTCCCCACAATGAATTCCCCTGTTAAGCATTTCACGCATCGCAGCGCAGATCAGCTTCATTAAAACCTGTTTTGCATCACCATCATCCGGATGTTTGTGTGACCAAGGATGCCTGACTTCCCATTGTGTGTCGAATTGGCAAAGCCAGAGGGTAAATCCAATACATTGAGAAGCCTCATTACAGCAGGTCAGAGTAAGACATCTACATACTCTGATACTCTTCTCCTCTCTAACCGTTCTGTTTTGTTTGTTTGTTTGATTGTTTGTTTGTTGTTTACATCCGTGTACTATATGGTAGTTTTGTTCAGTCATGATTCGCTTTATTCACCTGGTCGCCATCTTGAATAAACTAGGAAAGCACATGTTGAGGAAATTACCAACAGTCACAACATGGGAGTCAATCATATGAATATATGAATATGAGGACTGCATTGAATCGCATGTTGTGACTGTTGGTAATTTTCCTCAATCATTTTAATCACTTGTTTTTGTTTTTGGCACCGTCATTTTCTTAGATCACTATGAGTGCATGCCAGTATAGGCTACAATATAAATTCAATATATGGCGATACAGCAATGTGACAATACATATCATGGGACAGAAGAACGTATAACAATATCAGCTACATTTCATTCTGCTGTAGTAGTAATCACAATTTAGTAATCTCCGTAAACAGATATCTGCATATAGAATAGAATAGAAGTACCAAGATCCCGAGGGAAATTCAGCAACACAGATCGCTCACAATAAATATTTAGGTAGTAAAAAATCTAAAATAAGAATTAGAATAAGAATATGAGTACACAGTCCGAGATATACATTATAAATATGTATATACATTCTAAAATATACAGTCCGACATATACAGTAAAATACAGCAACGTGTTTCTTTTATTAAACGAGTTGAACGTTTCCCCAAAAAATACACAAATATCGATAGGTGTTTTAGGTCCAGATGACATTTCAGCCAATGCCACTGTTTATTCATATTAATATTAATACAGAATATGTAGGCGGGACAAGATTTTGGTAATCAGGAGCGTTTTGGTTTCCGGTCGTAGTCAGAGCAGTATTGACCCATCGTGTTTGAGCGTGGGACGGCACCTGATATGTAGGCGGCGATTTCTATGGGAACATGCATGCAGGCGGAGGTCAGAACACGGTATCCAAGCATGAGATCAGGGTGAAGAGCCAGGTATCGGACTGCAGGGGAAGGAGGACAACAAAGGGTTAGGTACGGTCAAAGATCAATGGACTAGATTATTCACGAGCGCACAATAAACACGACTGATTGAGAGAAAGAGAGAGAAGGAGAGAGAGAGAGTAGCCAGGCAGTGACAGCGTGTGACAGGTGGACTCTTCATGTTGTATGGAGCCATAGATATATATCACTAGATGACTCATAGATATATATAGAACACTAGATAGCTTAAGGCGGAGTCACCAGCGTCACTGAACCGCCGCCATCTTGGGAGGGTCAGCCTTGAGTGAGAGTGAGTGAGCTGCACAGACAAAAATACTCATAACTCGCTGAAATATTGACGGATTTACAAACGGGTTGGTTTGCTATAAACATCAAAGATGTAGTTATGATACTGCATACTTTAAAAAAAAATTAAAGATGTTTTTTTTTACAAACCGCTTGAATCATAGCCACGTTAATAATGCTTGTAATAAACCAAACCGTTTGTAAATCCGTCAATATTTCATCGAGTTATGAGTATTTTTGTCTGTGCAGCTCACTCACTCTCACTCAAGGCTGACCCTCCCAAGATGGCGGCGGTTCAGTGACGTCGCTCTCCATTGGCCGGCAGCGCGGGCAAGCTATCTAGTGTTCTATATATATCTATGAGATGACTCACCCGCGCTGTTGGCCAACGGAGACCGACATTGCCACATGGCGGCCATCTTGCGTGGGTGGAGCACGCCCACTCATAACATGCATGTCTATGGTGCATGTACTATTGAAATAACCATAGCTTGCTAAATTTTCAACCGTTTGGTTTGTTAAAAACGTCAGAGATGTAGTTATCATACTGCATACATATAATGGACTTTCATATAAAGATTTTTTTAATTATTAAAAAAATTCCAAGAAGCATAGCCACGTTAACAACGTTTGTAATAAACCAAACTGTTTGTAAATCCGTCAAGATTTCAGCGAGTTAAGAGTATTTTTGTTTGTGCAGATCATGACCATAACCCTTTCACTGCCACACTACCAAATGGTTAACCCTTTCACTGCGACAATACAGAAGGTTAACCCTTTCACTGCCACATGACGAAGGGTTAGCCCTGAAGTGTGATAGTAAAGGGTTAACCTTCTGTAGTGTGGTAGTGAAAGGGTTAAAGCGGTAGTCCACTCAAGCAAGATGGCCACCGGTGAACTATGCGGGAGACTCCGCCTTGAGCCATCTAGTGATATATATCTATGATTGTAGCCACCCAGTGAAGAACAACACTAAATACTAAGTATTTCATTAGGTTCTTTGACGGAGGTATAGATTATTTAATTATTTCACTGGTACAGCCAATGAATGTTTACTTTTTTTTTTTTTTAAACTTTGGCCATTTCCCTGGCTCTTTTATACGTTTATCGCATTTATACTTGGTCAAGTTCGACCGACAGAAGCAGGCTGAAAGGGTTCAGATGGGGGGGAAGACACTCTGGGAAAGGCACGGCTGCAGTCCGGGATTCGAACTCGCTCAGCCCCAGATCCGTGACGAGCACGGTTGTCCACGGCGCTGAAATAGCACTTGCGGTACGTGGTGAGCTACTGGAGCTCCCCAATGAATGTTTACTTTTAACTTAACCTTTGAGAAAACGTGTTTTATATAAGTATCTTTACACGTTTCCATGGTAACTATTACAATACCTATAAGCATTGCCTTCTTTTACAGTCTATGGACCAATCACAAGAGCACAACCACTCCGAGTAAAGATTAGGTACACAGCCATGGGTTTTCCCCCTTATTTTTCCTCAAATTCCTCAAAACGCAGATCGCATTTAATTATGCTCAACTCTGAACCATACCTCGAGAAACTACTATGGTAAAAGACCACAGGTAAAAACTAGTCTGGAACCATGCGGGACTCCTCAGGTCTGTATACTGTAGGTTGTCTCTGGTAACGTCACAACATCAACTCCTTCCAAAATGGCAGCAGGCGGTAGTCAAACTTCGGACGAACTTGAGATGGAGAACGCTCCTTCTGGACTGAAACCATCAGTATGACAGCATTTCAAGTTCAAGTTGTGTTTTATTTGTCACATAATAAGGTACATTTGTTGAAATTGTGCTTCATACTAGGGTTCGGTACCGTTCACATTTGAACCGATACCGGTACCCAACGGTACCCTTTTTCTGTACTTTAGTCTAAAAAATATGTATCTACCTACCTCAGCTGTAAAAAATAATTACAAACTTCAAATTATTTATTTATTATTTATTTAGAACAATTTGTTAATATACTGTATATATAATATATAATATTGCAGCAAGCCTTTTCTGCATCTAGCTTTGTAAAGTGTAACCACACTTGCGACCGTTTTCGGCTTGCCATTTCCCCGACTGCTTTGTTGTTGAATCAAGTCAAATCCTAAGTAAATGCGTATTATGCGCATAAACGTTGACGTGAACGTGCGGCACACTTCATAGGTTTAAAAAAATATATATTAACAGTACCGAAATGTGGCACCGGTGGATATCACGTGAATCGGTACTCGGTAGTACCGACGTGATTCAGTCGATAGTCGATACCCTTAAAAGTACCGGATTCGGTACCCATCCCTGCTTCATACAGTAAAAAGTTAAATAATAAAGACCAAACACTACAAAATATACAATATACAAAACAAAAAATTTACAAAATGCAAAAACCAAATGCTAAATGAGGTAGAGAGGTGTCACGTTCCTAGGCCCGGTCCTGGCTGGATCGGGCAGGATAATAACATTGGACAGTGCTCTCCGCCTGACATTGGCTCTCTACCTCCCTCTAGGGACCTAAGCCCTATGGTGCGGTCTGCTATCCTATGTTGGTTGCACATTGTTGATTTAATTTCTAATGTTCTGTTGTCCTGGGCCATCCCTGTCTATGTGTGATGTCACCCCCCTGTTGAGTTGTTGTGTGTCATTGCCTTAGTGTCTAGTTGTGTTTAGTTTGTCATTGCTTTTGTGTCTAGGTTGTGTTGTGATTCTGTGTTTGGCCAGGTGTTCTTCATTGTTAATTAGTTTGGGTATTTAGGTATCTGTCTGTCCTCATTTCCTTGTGGTGTCATTTCCTCCAAGTCCTCAGTGTTACCCTGCTCGTTGTGTCTCCCGTTTTCTCCCGTGCCTTGCTGTTTGTATTGAGCGTTTGTAAGTAGATTAGTATTTTATTTTGTTGTTGTTTTATTTTCCGTGTTTACAATTCAGTTCTCCGTCTCTAGCGCCAGCTCGGCTGAGCCGTTTATGTTTCCTTTTGTAAACGTACCGTCGTCATCAAGTAAAGTCTGTTTACACGTTATCTTGCCGTCTCTGCCTCCTCCATTCCGGTCTGCAACCTGAGTTCGCATCGTCTTCCCTCACTACCCCACCTATCGTAACAGAGAGGTAGTGCAAATATTTTAGGAATAAATAGATAAAATATGGTTTAGTGTTAAAAAGTGTTTAAAGTGTCTAAAGTGAATGTTAACTCATTCAGCGCCGGAGCTATATGCCCAATAAAGGTCTAGATGGCCACCACTTTAATCAATGGGAGGACAGGGAGATTTGCGAGTGCTTAAAATATATCTTAAATTATGGCTATGGGTCTAATATACCCGTCGCTTATCAATGAGTTGCTTGCAGTCAACATGTACGAAACGGATTCTTTTTTCATCGGTACATTTCCGTTTGATACCGTTTTGAATACGAGTATAGTTTTGGTGATTTCTAGTAATTCCAGAGAAAGAAGCGATAATAGCCCTTTAGTGAAATACACAAAACACGTAGAAATTTTTCGGCTGATAATCGAATTTTCCTGAAATCAACACTAGATCACCATTATTATCCTTCCTTGTGCATACATGAAATAGCCCTCGTAGCGCGGCGCCCCCCCCCCCCCCCCCCACCTCCTCCACCCAACGGAAAACAGCCACACATACAGACACAGATACAGCATCGATCGGGGTAGAAATACATATCAGATCAACGATAAAATGTATAATCTTCTTACCTTGTATCTGATGTAATGCAAAAGAAATAATCCAATTATCTCATCGCCATTTGAAGTACTGGGCGTGGAGGTCCGTGCCACGTTCAACAGCATTGCATATTGAAGGGGGGGAGGGGAGCCTCGCAGATATATGTATGAATCAGGTTACCTGCGGAGTATTTAAACCACGCCCGCACGGCTTGGATCATCCCAGAATAGAAACTAGACCATTCCCAATGGGTTGCAATAAAATTAGAATAACAGGAGCGGTGTATTGCACTACCGAAGCTAACTAGCATGTCCCATATGCTCTGTAAATAACTATGTACAGATACCGAGATGTCACTCCATGTTGCCTGTTACCTGTTTACTGCACAGTGTTGTTTTTTCATTTTGATTCTATTATATGTTGTACCACTGTATTGCACATCGTTGCGGGCAAGACCACCCGCATTTCATTGTATACCTGTATGCCGTGACAATTAAAACTCTTGACTTGACTTGACTTGAATACCAACTGGAAGGCGTAGGCGACAGTATTTGCCCTTTTGCAAGCTCAGACCCATTCCCAACGATAACATCAGTTTGGATGGATGAAAATGAATGGATATCGCAAATAAAATAAATAACGATTAAAACCCGACTATACTCGGGTCTGGCGCTCAAGCGATGGCGAGTTAACCCGACTATCATCGGGTCTGGCGTCCAATGAGTTAAAGGTGAATGTTTTTTTTTTTCTTTTTTTAAACACACATATAAACAAACATGACAACACACGATAAGATACACAAGCATTAATATACAGTGTATATCCAACGAAATTACCATTTATACCAATGTCTTATACAGGATATACCCCTAATACCTGTTATCTAAAAACCTACACACATATGCTCCAGCTCGAACCCCCCCCTCCCGGACCCCTCTTTGGATAGGTGAATGTTTAAAGTGAGTGTGTGTGTGTGTGGATGTTGTGTGCTATGAGTGTAGAATGGATTTCAGCTTTCCCATTCGTTGTCGTATCAACTTGTATCGTGAGATAAGTGGCGTTATGTCGTCCTACTCTCATCCTTACTAGTTCACTGTCTTATATTTAAAAACACAAAAAATACAATTCAACAATGTGAATCAGGTAATTACTGATGTGTTCTGCCTGTTGTTTTGATTGTTTTGGTTCTTGAATTGGTATTCCTTTGAGAATGTTTTAACCCTTTCACTGCCACACTACCAAACGGTTAACCCTTTCATTGCGACAATACAGAAGGTTACCCCTTTCACTGCCACACTACAGAAGGTTAACCCTTTACTATCACACTACAGACGGTTAACCAACCGTCTGTAGTGTGATAGTAAAGGGTTAACGATAGGTTATAACTATAACCAAGTTCTGTGAGTAATGGTGACGCTCAGCATCACTACTGCACTATACCTCGCTCGTGCACGCGCACTGAATAAAAAATTCCACAATGTACCTTTACATCCCAACATTCGTCTGGCCACACCCCTATCAGCTTACCTACATAAGCAGGGGTGGGGCCACATACTCACCTCCTTCCCAAGCTTTCACCACAAGGTGAGATCAAGGGCCGCAGCGAAGAACAATCACCACAAAAAATGGCAATTACACTCTACAGAGGAACGCCGTTTTTCACAATGAGAGAATACATAATTCTCGATTAGTATCGGCCACAGGCCTTGCTAAGCACACACGAAAAGTGACCAAACAATCTTTTCTTTAGGAAAATATAGTTTCTCAAGCGGTTTTAGCACAACCCCAGCAACTAAGCTAAGGGTTACATCGTATCCCTACCACACAGTGACACAATATATTGTAAACAACATGTCTGAGAGGAGGGGGGGAAGCCCAGGGAACCGGGGGGAACACCTTGATACGGCCAGTTGAACAGGTAAACCTGTTCATGTGTGAACACACTGTTCATTGTCATTACAGGCTGAGAAAATAATTCATTCTTCACTCATATGTCACTAAGCATAGCTTTATAGGTTAAATAACCCCCTTAGTTGTGAGTACACGGTACATGAACACACATGATGTTTCTCAACACAACAAACCAGATCATTTTTACATATGTAACAAAAAACCCGATTTGCATGGAGAAGCTAATACCAGTGACAAGACAATTCACACACAACTCGCGTCGTATCCTAAATGTATTGCAGCAACACCCGTTTTGGAAAACATCGTTATTACAAAACATTAGAAGGGAAGGAAGAAGACGCGTTTTAAGGTCTGGTCAGGACCTTCCCTACCGTGAGCGTGGACCAAGCGAACTGCAGTCTGCTAACAGGGCACCGATAGTAAACACAGCATCCTGTGTTGACGACATGGGCAGCGTCGCTGCTCTACCCCGCCGCTACGGTTCTCCTTGTTGACGCAGTCCTCGCCGGCCGGGCTCCGGGTAGGTTCGACTAACATCCTCTGTCAAAGATGACGTCGTAGTCAGAGTGTTTAAAGCATGTTATAGTCTCAGAACGTTCAACAGTGTAGCATTAAGCTAACAGCCGATCGGCTGATAGCCACAAGCTAACGTATACCAGCCTGGTAAACACATCGAGCTAACGCCGCAGCTAACAGCTGCGCGGCTAACAGCTGACTGGCAGTAGGCCATAACTAGCACGCAAGCTAACCAGCCAACACCTGAACTGTATACAATGACATAACAGCTACACTGCAGACAGGCCGCTGTCCCAATCCCTTCCCTAACAGGGAAAAGAAAAAGAGATGTCAGAACACAGTTTCAACGGTGATCCAGACACACACGGGGCCCTTTGAGCATGGAACTTCCGATAAAGGAAAGACCCATCGGCCATGATTACAACAGGTACAATCATCTCCAAAATCTTTCTGGTATCACGCTCAGCCAGACAGGGTTGCCCTCTTAGTCCCGGACTATTCAATCTATCATTAGAGCCTTTAGCACAATATATAAGACAATCCCAATCCATAGAACCAATCGTAATCAAGGGCACACAACATAAAATTAGTTTATATGCGGACAACGTAATATTGTTCATGCAAAACCCCAACACCACATTGCCTCATCTGCTCAAGTTGATTGAGAACTTTGGTGATTTATCGGGATTTAAGATAAATTGGCCGAAGTCGGCTTTCCTTCCACTTAACACCCCTGCAAAAAAAGATATAACCCTCCCAGGAGAGATACCGATGGTAAAACATTTTAGATGCTTGGGAGTGGAAATATTCCCCACCATAAGACAAACGGTGAAGCACAATTACACAAAAATCCAAAACAAAATCAAAGACGACCTTGATAGATGGGCAAAACTTAAAAACACAGTACAAGCACGGATATCAATAGTTAAGATGGATGTACTACCTAGAATCAACTTCTTCAGTTCAATGCTACCGTTACCCCCTCCAGAGGGTTACTGGAAAAGATTACACTCCTCCACATACAAATTTATTTGGAATAACAAACCACCACGTATAAAAAGACCACCGCACAGAGAAATAAAGCAGATGGTGGCATGGCATTTCCAGATTTTTTCCAATATTTTAAGGCGTACACATTAAGACCATTGACAACATGGTTTGACCCCCAAGCATTAGTATCCTGGAGAAAATTAGAAGAAAACATAGTAGCCCCACATAGACTGAAGGACATAGCATACACTAAACTACCAATCAAGCACTGTGAACGGAAATTTGGCCCCATAATTACTCATGCGATCCGGATATGGCGTGAATCACAAAAAAAAAATCCTAACCCACATAAATGGCACAATCATACTCCCTTATTCAATAACAATGTACTCTTAATTGAAAAACGACCTATAAGATTCCCTATATGGGAAGAGCAAGGCATACACTCATTAGGGGATGTTTTTAACAAACAGGGTTTTTGTAGTTATAAAGAAATACGCAAATTTTTTTATCTCACCAAGTCCACATGGCTTTTTTACATACAGTTACAGCTATGTTTGAAGTCTCACGGTGTTCCATTAGACATACCAATTGAACACCACAGATACCACAAATTCTTCTATGAAAGAGAGACATCGAGAGGTTTTGTTTCAGATTTTTATCATCAATTACTAACGTCCTCGTATGAAACCCTCCAACTAGACTCTGCCTGGAGGAGGGATATACCAGACCTGGAAAATGACTTTGATTGGCAAGGAGCCTGGGCAAATGTCCGACTTACATCAAGGAACCCGGACCATCAACAAATCAATCTTAACTATATTCACAGGACATACTTGACTCCTATAAGACTGTGCAGAATGGGTCTTAAACAAGACTCCAAATGCTCCCAATGTACAAATGGGGACGAAGGGACATTTATGCACATGTATTGGGACTGCCCACCAGTTAAGGCATTCTGGAAAGATGTGACCCAACAATTATCAAAACTCGTATCTTGGAATATACCTGTACACCCCTCGGTATTACTATTGAATGATGTTTTTGAGTTTGCAGTAAATCCACAGCTAAAGAGATTGGTTTTATCGGGTATCACAGTAGCTAAAAAGCTGATCGCATCACGCTGGTTTCAACCGGAAAAAATGTGCCGGAAAGTTTGGTTTCTTACATATCTCGATGTGATTTATCAAGAAATATCTACAGCAAGAATTCTGGGTCTCAATGAATCCAAAATGTCAATGTGGTTAGAAGTGGTGGAGAGAATAAAAGCTAGCTTATAATGGTAGTGTCTGGTTAGGTGCGAGGGATAATGGAGGTACTACCCAAGGTGGGGTCCGGGAGGGGGGGGTTCGAGCTGGAGCATATGTGTGTAGGTTTTTAGATAACAGGTATTAGGGGTATATCTTATAAAAGACAATTAACTAAAATGTGATTTCATTGGATGTGCTCTGACAATTAATGCTTGTATATCTTATCGTGTGTTGTCATGTTTGTTTATGTGTTTGTTTAAAAAATAATAAAAAAATAAAATACAGAAGATCTTATGCCCACATTTCCTCGTTAGGGTAAACTTTCATTTGTATATGAAAGATGGGGCCTACACGGGACAGAGAAGCATCCGCTCTAGAATCCTGGGATCACCAGAACCTAGCACGGGCCACTAGATTAGTCATCATGGGCATCAGGCCAAGATCCTCCGACCACCGTTTTAAGCCGAGCAGAGGACCTTAGCCTGGGGTCGGCGTTTCGTAAATTGTTAGCTAACCCCCATAGCATCAACAACAACCAGAGCTTGCAATCAAAACAGTACATACCCAAACTGGAACCCACCGCTTCTCACAACAGTCGGTGTGTCCTACAGTCCAGCTGTGTTGCTGGAGGGTCTTACCCCATCCAGCCGCAGCAAGCAGGATTGTAGTTGGGAAGCATGTCAGCGGCGTGAGCTCCTAATACGAAAAAACCTGTGGAGGTGTAGAATGATCATCATCTTCCAGACACTCCAGTAACGAAGACAATATCGCCGTATTTTCTCGAAAATAGTGAGAGAGAAAATAAAGATATGATGTCAACGTATCTCTTGTTTTCCAACTTTCTTCTTCTAACAACCTCGTCAAGTGGGGATCTACCGAAGGCACTTCCTTGTGGTGAAAGCGAAGAAGGAGGTGAGTATGTGGCCCCACCCCTGCTTATGTAGGTAAGCTGATAGGGGTGTGGCCAGACGAATGTTGGGATGTAAAGGTACATTGTGGAATTTTTTATTCAGTGCGCGTGCACGAGCGAGGTATAGTGCAGTAGTGACGCTGAGCGAGATCCATTACGAAACAGAACCTTCTGTAGTGTGGTAGTGGAAGGGTTAACACTGAAGTGAACTGGCACTTCCACCTCCAAGTTCAAGTTTCAAGTTGTATTTGTCACATATAAGGTAGGCTACATGTGTGACCTCTCCTATTCTGTCCTGCCTGCTGTCTCATCCAGGACCGACAAGGAATCAGGTGCTGGAGCAGTAGAGTGTGGTTTTATTCATCTGTATACAATTTGGAACACACAACCACAGCTTGTAAGGTACAAAACAGCATTGGGTCATCTCCATCAGCAATATATTCATGTGTGCTTACAGACTTGGATCAAACATGGATCATATAGTGGAATTAGTTTGACAAAGTCTGATAGAAATACAAATAATAACAATAAAACATTTACTTATAAAATACATGTAACTTCAAATAAGAAAATACAGTACACAACATTACAAAATATCATAATAACCTCTTCCCTCTAAAGCCCCATTTTTCATATAACAAAAGGCAGCAGGAACATCACTGTCGCCCTGCTGGAATAAATGCTGAATTGCAGGTAGGCCTGCATAAGTATTTACTGTGCAAAATAATAACCAAAACCAGATAAACAATATTACACAGAAGACATACCTGTATACAATTTGGAACACACAACCACAGCTTGTAAGGTACAAAACAGCATTGGGTCATCTCCTGTTCAGACACAGCATGTTCCATGTTAGTGAGCTGTTATTTAACACAACAGCTAGCTTAGCATGCTAATCGTTTTTTGTAACCATGAACCAAGCAATTCCATGAACCAAAATATAAAACGAGTGTTACTAGACAATAAATATGAAACACAAGTGCATATTTGGCCACTAACAGGGTTTTTGATGAAGCACAGATAATGTTAATTAAGTATTCTGGATCTGAGCAGACAGAAAACCATCTTACCATCAGCAAGGTATTCATGTGTGCTGAGGACCCACAATGCAACACAACAACTTCAAAGTAAAATGCATCACATACAAAACTAAATAAAATATAAATAGCCATGGCTGTGTCCCAAGTTTAACATAATAGAACTATAATAAAGTATTTGTTAACACTGTTACATACACCCACCTTAAATTATGGTAAACTCTTGTACAAATCTCAAGAGTCATCAAACCAAACAAAAAACAATATCTTAACCACTCAAAAAAATGAATGAAACCAGAGCGCTGACGTATTACACAGTCAATAAATACAAAATTCTCCCATAGGGAGTGCAAAAGAATAGGGTGGTACCAAACCCCACACTTCTCACAGACCAATAGAAGATGCCGTTTACACCTCCTGAACATCTCTTCTCACCTAGCTCTCATTGCACACTTAACAAAAATGACATAAACCACTCCCTCAATCAAGGCTTATCAGAAACTTAGACTTCAAAGAAAAACTGAAAAAAAACTCTTGGTCATTTAGACCACAAACATGCTCCTGAGGAGATTAAAAACAGACCCCGAAACAGGTGAGGTATCCTCAACCTCTTGTGTCAACATCTCACAAATCAATCTGTTAGGAGGTCTGACATGTCTCCCAAACCTGGTAGTGACTGCACCAGTTTGACCTGCACTTAAACTCCAGGGCTGTACGTTAACTTTTTTTGCACATAGCACTGGTGCTACAGAGGTTGATAGTTTTGTAGCACTGGCCAAAATCTTGTAGCACAAGTATAAAACGTGTTATATTTGTAACAGTCACAAATGTGCCTATTGTATTTGTGTTATTTAGTTGCAGTCAGGGAACAAACTTAACTTTTTGACTTACCAGCCATTTGGCTGGTAGATTTAAAAAAGGCAGATTTTTTACCAGCCAAAAATTATAAATAGCTTTTTAGTATATCGCCATGTGTTATTATTACTATAATACTCTCATATGCTATTTTCAATTAATATCATAAACATAAGGAATATTAGCATAATTTTGAGTGGACTGAAGGAATGAGTCAGCGTTAATAGTTTTAAATGCAAATTGTACCTATATAGTGCCTTGCACTATATAGTATTGTATATTAGTACACTGCACAGTATTGTATATTGTATGGTAACTACGTCTACGAACATTGTACATATGTCTAAACTGAACACTGTGACCTCTTTTTTTACTTCTAATTTTTACTATTTTCACTATGTTTTTATTTCATACTTATCTTGTCATGCACAGTCTCTGGAGCGCAACAGTAAGAAGCATTTTGTACAAAAGTATTCTGTACTTCTGTATGACAACTATTAAAGAAACTTGAAACTTGAAACTTGAAATAATTTATTGAAACATAGAAGTGGGGTCGGTTGGGACACACACACACACAATGGGGGACCCTGATGTAAACAAGACGAAAGTCTTTCTCTGGTCTGCATCCCCTTAACAATTGTGTGTATTGAGCCGTACTGTATTGTACCCATTCTGCAATCTGTTAAATAAAGTTTTCATTCATTCACACTGTTTCAACTCACCACCCCCGCATCATATTGTAGTCTAGTCTGTCTTCAAACTTCCACTCCTCTCGACACACACACTTTCCCCAGTCCACACTGTCTCTAATTCTCTATGGCTCTGCCTCTGATCAGGATTAGCTTGTTAGCTTATGCTAATGTACGTTCATTTCGGGCGATGTGGGCATAAAGGAATGGCGACGATGCAAAGCGTGTTAGATGCATTTGACCCGCTATGAGAAAAAAAAACACCACAGACTTATTTCGGATCGCAAAATAGCCGCAGTCTGCTGTGCAGCTCCGCTCCGCTCGGCTGAGAGCAGAAGGCAGAAGCACGGTCTGGGGCGGATATGACATCACGGAGTTGCTATGGGTTTTTTCAAAATAAGAGTATCATATGAACCTGACTGTTGCTAGCTGCCGGAGCCCAGATATATCATGACTGGAACTGCGCTTAGGCGGAAATGAGACCTGTGACAGGATTTTCAAAATAAGAGTATCAATATGAACCGAATGCCTATCGCACCAGTGCTACTGAAGTAAATCCATTCATCGCACAGACCGCTGTTGCTGTAGCACGTGCGATATATATGTCGCACTGTACAGCCCTGAACTCTGAGGCTGTTTAGAAACAACAGTATCCTGGTTAATATCCTCTGACAGATCTAAGTGAGACACACTGACTGAGGCTGGATCAGGTGAGCGAGCTTCAATGACTTCAAAGGGCTGTCTCAGGAGCTGCACTGACAGGGGCTGAATCAGGGATAGGGACTGCACCGGCGAGGACAGGTCAGAGGAAGGGACTGCATTTGTAAGGACAGGCTCGGGGGAGGGGACTGCATTGGTAGGGACAGGTTCGGGGGAGGGGACTGCATTTGTAAGGACAGGTTCGGGGGAGGGGACTGCATTGGTAGGGACAGGTTCAGATCCATCAGGTGCATCGGCCAAGTCACCAGGTAGGGAATCACTTCCTGCAGCTATGGATATAACCTCATCCACATCACTCCCATCAACAGGGTCCTCAATCTCAGGAGTATTCATGAGCCAGTCCATAGTCTGGACATTACGATCCACACCGCCAACTGCCACTGACTCCTGGCCACTTCCATCAGCCACAACACTGAGATCCGATCCCACAAGGGAGACTGGAGTCTCATCCTCATCCAATTTAAGGAAGTCGACTGGGAGAAGAAGGTTCCTGTGCACAACTTTCTCCTTGCCAGTTTGGGTGTCTTTTATCCTGTACACGTTGATGTCAGGCCTCACTGACACAACATCATAAGGAGCTGAGTCCCATCTGTCAGAGAGCTTCCTCTTGCCTTTCTCACCACGAGTGGCCAGCAACACACGATCGCCCACAGCCAACGAAGAGCCTTTGACTCGACGGTTGTAGAGTCTGGCATGACGTGCTTGTTCTTGGAGGCTGTGTCTTCGGGCAATCTCTGCGGCTGCACACAAGTCTTGCTTCAAGCGAGTAACAAACTCATTACGGCTGACTACCTTGTCATCCCGGCGGACATGTTGGAACATGATGTCAATGGGGAGGCGCGGGACTCGCCCGAACATCAGGAAGAAGGGGGCAAAGCCAGTGGTCTCGTGCACGGTACAGTTGTAGCAGAAGGTCAATGTCTGCAGCATCTGTGGCCATCTGGCTTTTGCAGTAGGGGGCAGGACTCTCACCATGTTCCCCAGTGTCCTGTTGAAACGTTCTACAACACCATTACCCATTGGGTGGTATGGGGTGGTGCGTGACTTGTGAACTCCCTCCATCTCTAGAAGTTCTTTCATAAGCTTGCTCCCGAAGTTGGCACCCTGGTCTGAGTGTATTCTTTGGGGAAAGCCATAAATACAAAAGAAGTCATCCCACAACCGCCGGGCAACTTGTTTCGCAGACTGATTTCGGCAGGGAAAGGCATGTGCCATTTTGGAGAAGTGGTCCGTTACTACCAAGACATCAACTGTCTTCTTGTCAGTCAGTTCGGCAGACCAGAAATCGATACACACCAATTCCATTGGTGCAGGTGTCTGAATGTTCTCAAGGGGTGCACGGGCCTCAGGCTCAGGTGTTTTGCCAACAACACATCTCTCACATCGGCGTACATGGCTGGCCATGTCGTTTTCCATTCCAATCCAGAAGAACCGTTCCCTGGCAAGGGAGGGGGTTCGTGCACGGCCCTGATGACCAGCATTATCGTGGACGCCAAGGAGAACTTGATGCTTGAGGCTATCTGGCACAACAAACTGAAAGAGCTTCTTGTCAAGTCTGAAGTATTTTTTCACCCTGTACAGGATCCCATCTTGTACCCGCAGCTTCTTCCAGTGTCTGAGGAGCTTGTTGACACAGCCAGGTTCAGACGCTGTTTCCCGCCTGGTAGCTCTCCTATGCCGCTGTATATAGAACATGACTCGGCTTATTGTGGCATCCTGCTCCTGAAGACTCAAGATACGGCTCTGGGGAATAACAGTGGAAGCGTCTTCTCCAGGTAACTGGGGCAACGGTGGACTAGCACCAGGCAGACTGGTCATTCCACTGTCACTATGGGCAATCAGCACCGCTGACACCTCTTCAGGGCTGATGGAGCCCTCCACAGATTGAGAGACAGCTTCAGCATCTGAATCAGATGATCCTGGTTCCACTTCTAGAACAGCTTGACAGTTGTTTGTCAGCCGGAAGGCATCCTGTACTGTACCTCTCACAACACCATTGACTTCATCCAACAGTGCAATGTAAGGCTCTTTCATCAGACGGTGACTGATACATGACTGAACGAATGGCTCACGGCTGAGCGCATCGGCGACAATGTTCTTAACACCTGGGACATACTTCAGATCAAAGTCGAAAGCTGCAAGCTTAGCCACCCATCTTTGTTCACATGCATCCAAGCGAGGCTTCGTTAGGATGTAGGACAGCGGGTTGTTATCCGTCCAGGCAGTAAAGTGTCTCCCCTTCAGCCAGTGGCCAAACTTTTCACAAATGGCCCACTTCAACGCCAGGAATTCCAGCCTGTGCGCTGGGTAGTTCATCTGTGACCGGGACAGTGTCTTGCTAGCGAAGGCGACAGGTCGAGCGATCGTTTCACCTGGTGGCACTTGAGACAGGACGGCGCCAATGCCATCGAATGATGCATCGACAGCAAGAATGAAGGGCTCACTGAAGTCAGGGTGGGTTAAGGTGACACCATAGTCTAGTTCACTCTTCAGAGTCTGGAATGAGTCTTTGCATGCGTCAGTCCAGTCGCTCGCCGTAAGCACTGGTGGAGCAGATAATCGTTTCTTGCCCATCCTGCTCTTCATCGTCTTACGTTGCACCTGCCTTCCAGAGAGGAGCCTGAACAAGGGCTTAGCTTTTGCAGAGCAATCAGCAATGAAGTGCTGATAATAGAAAATTAGGCCCAGGAAGGACCTTATCTTCTTCCAGGAAGGAGTGACGCCATCGCTCTCCATCAGGTCAGCCTCTCCCACATCCGTGATGGCCCTCATCTTGTCAGGATCCTTCATCACCCGATCTCCACAGATGACATGTCCCAGAAACTTTACTGACCTCTGCAAGAGATGACACTTCTTGGGGGCTAGCTTGAGCTTATGATTCCTCAGGAGGGAGAACACCATCTCCAGACGCTCAAGAGCCAGCTGCTCGGTGGGGGCAAAGATCATCAGGTCATCAAGATAACAGAGCAGACTGGTGAAGTTCTGATCCCCGAAGATTGACATCATCATTTGCATGAATGTTGCAGGACTGTTGGACAGACCTTGTGGCATCCTGTTGTACTCGTGGAGGCCGAAGGGTGAAGAGAAGGCTGTGTACTTCTTGTGCTCCTCATAGAGGGGTACATTATAGAAGCCAGATGTTAAGTCCATGGTGGAGAAGAAGACATTTCCTCCAAGCGCAGCGAGAGTATCTGCCTGGTGAGGCAGTGGGTGCGTGTCTTTCACAGTCTTTGCATTGAGGCTCCTGAAGTCAGTACAGATGCGGAGACTGCCATCTTTTTTCCACACTAAGACCAGAGGCGACGCATACTCACTGTGTGATTTTCGGATAATGCCCCTCTCCTCCATGTCATTGAGAGCAGTCCTTAGCGTCTCGTACTGGCTGGGCGGTACCCGACGATAGGGTAGGCGAAACGGCCTCTCATCTACAAGGCTTATCTTGTGGACAAAGTCTGTAGCCTCCCCACAGTCCATCTTATCTCTTGAGAAGACACACTCGTAGCTCTCAACAAGTCGCAGCAGTCTGTCTTTCCACAGGTCTGACACCTCACAGGCATTCAGGTCCAGGTCCTGCAGTCCCAGCTTGTTCAGAGTATCTTCCACCTGTTCAGGAGACCTTGTTGCCACTGGATGCTGTGAGACACTCTGCATATTGATAGAGATCTTATCAGGTGGGGACAACTCCTCGACTGCAACACACAGGGAGACATCCGCAATCTTGCTGTTCCTCTTCAGGGTCACTGTCTTAGTGCTAGGATTTATCAACTTCACGGGCACCCACCTGTTCCCCCACAGGGGAGATATGACACGGCCCACCAACACATTCCTGGGCCTGGATCTTGACTGGGTTGCCTCAACAATTACTGTGCTTCCCACTGATATGGGTGCAGAAGCAGGCAGCTTGCCCCAAACAAGGTGTTCACACATCGGCTCAAGTGTGACACTCTGTCTCAGTTTTACAGTGCCAATCTTGTCTGGCATGGGACCTCCCTTCCACTTCTCAGAGTTGGATAGCAGGGACAAGAACTGGTAGCACTCACCATCTGCAACATCAACTGGTGAAGCTAAGAGACTCCAGTAGTTATCAGAACTCTTCATCTGACGTATAAGCACCTTAATGGCATTGCTGCCAACAATCATGTCGTCTGTTTGCCCAGGGATGACCAACGTTGGGATAAGCAGCTTGAAACCGTAGATGGTCACTTCCAAATCATATACTGCTGTTGAAGTGACACGGTGACCCCCAGCACCAATTACAACAATGTCATCAGCAGGACTTCTCTTAGTGTCAGGGCATCGTTGCATAAGGCGCGCTGCAGCAGCCTCACTCAATGAGCATGCCATGGAGCCGCTGTCAATCATGGCTCTTAGATCGACTTTACCAGCAGCACGGACATCAGTATAGAACAAGCTGTCAGCTCTCTGAAGCCTGTGTGTCAACTGGAATATGGCAGTCTTCCCAGAGGGTGTGACAGGACCGAGAGAGTCATACAAGGATTCTAAATCATCGTCATCACAGTAGGGAGGGTCACTATCATGATCCACACTGTCCTCCATTAAGTGTAGATCTTTCAGTTTCCCGGCTGCTGACTGTAGTTTGGCGCCGTGCTATTAGGGCAATCACGTCTGGAATGGTCTGGTGAGTGGCATTGGAAGCAGAGCCTACGGTCACAGCAGTGGGTGAATGCAGAATGTGCAGCGTCTTGACAAACTGGTTCCTGGTTGAACCTGGAACAGGTCTTTGCCGGAGCACCTTCTCCAGCATGCTGATAAGGCGGTTCAGGGCATCAGGGTCCGTGGCCTGCGGCTGCAGTGGGCTCGGTCCCTCAGCATGGAGCGCAGTGGCAGGGACAGCAGCAAGAGCATTTACTGACACTCTTTCCTTGGGAGCTCTGCTTGTCGTCGACGATATCTCAGAATGGTACTCATTCAGAATATCTTGAACTTCATGAGCTGACCACCTGTCTATTGTTTTTGACCTGAAGGTCATAGCAAGCTCAGTGGAGGGGCAGTTCTTTACAAACATACGTGTCACTTAAGTGCCAGGGCTGTCTAGTGTCTTGCCTTGTTCCTTCAGACGCTCAGTGGCTAGGTCAACAGCACGGTTCAGCCTGAGCCAGTAGTCAAATGCATCTTCACCCTTCTCAGGAAGAGTGGTGTAGAAGTCTGCTAACGGGAGCGATGAGCATGTGGCAGAATCAAAGTGCTTCCGCAGAAGGCCATAAATGGTCGATATCACTGTTCCTGGTTCCAAACCTGACGACATCCTTGGCTTTGCCTCTGAGGTGTGTGAGAATCTCCTCTGCCTGTTCCTCAGATTGCAATTGTCCCCTCTTAATGAAACTCCTCATGAGCTCCTCCCACTCCTGTATGGAAACAGAGTCTGAGCTGTCTCCTCTGAAGCAGGGTGGCTCCTTCAGCTTCCGGTGGGACACATATTGCCAATGGGAATCAAATGCATTCGTAGCAGACACATTGGCATGGGTAGGTGGAGGGGAAGCACTGTGCAAAGGGGTACTGGCGAATAGATTGGCATGGTTAGATGGAGAGGTAGCACTGTGTAAAGGGGCATTAACAAGCACATTGGCATGGGTAGGTGGAGGGGCAGCACTGTGAAAAGGGGTACTGACAGATGGACTGAGATGGGAAATAATCTCCTGTGCTACTCGCTGACTGACCTGCTGAATCAATACATCACCCATCTGACTCACAATACTGGCAGCAATGACATCAGGGGTAGGGACAGGGGAGCCTGTGCTTTGGCTAACTGGGGCAGGGAAATCTGTGCTTTGCCTGGCTGGGGCAGGGGAACCTGTGTGTTGGCTGGCTGGGGTAGGGGCACCTGTACTTTGGCTGGCTGGGGTGGGGAAATCTGTGCTTTGCCTGGCTGGGGTAGGGCTACCTGTGCTTTGGCTGGCTGGGGTGGGGAAATCTGTGCTTTGCCTGGCTGGGGCAGGGAAACCTGTGTGTTGGCTGGCTGGGGTAGGGGCACCTGTGCTTTGGCTGGCTGGGGTGGGGAAATCTGTGCTTTGCCTGGCTGGGGCAGGGAAACCTGTGTGTTGGCTGGATGGGGTAGGGGCACCTGTGCTTTGGCTGGCTGGGGTGGGGGCACTTGTGCTCTGGTTGGGGGGAGGGGCAACATCTGTATTGAACAAAGGGGCCCCTGATGTACCCTGGATACCCGACATCACAATACCACCCCCCTGAACAGGACTGTCAAACTGTAAAAACTGCCTAAAACCTCTACCTCTGCCAACCCCAAAAGGAGTTACAAAAGATCCCCCCTGAGATTCACTCATGTTAAACAATCAAGTGAACAGCATACAATATCATTAAAGAAAATACAAAAAGTATCCACAAAGGGCTTGCACGGATAACTGGTAGAATCAAAAATATTCCTCAATCTGACCACTAGTACTGTATCAGAGCAACACATCCACTTGACTTCATGTACTGTAGACGAACAGCAGCAGCAGAACAGTTCCCGGATCGCTCTGTAGCATCCACAGCTCAACAGAAGAGTCTCGAGTCACGGCACCAATGTGACCTCTCCTATTCTGTCCTGCCTGCTGTCTCGGAATCAGGTGCTGGAGCAGTAGAGTGTGGTTTTATTCATCTGTATACAATTTGGAACACACAACCACAGCTTGTAAGGTACAAAACAGCATTGGGTCATCTCCATCAGCAAGGTATTCATGTGTGCTTACAGACTTGGATCAAACATGGATCATATAGTGGAATTAGTTTGACAAAGTCTGATAGAAATACAAATAATAACAATAAAACATTTACTTATCAAATACATGTAACTTCAAATAAGAAAATACAGTACACAACATTACAAAATATCATAATAACCTCTTCCCTCTAAAGCCCCATTTTTCATATAACAAAAGGCAGCAGGAACATCACTGTCGCCCTGCTGGAATAAATGCTGAATTGCAGGTAGGCCTGCATAAGTATTTACTGTGCAAAATAATAACCAAAACCAGATAAACAATATTACACAGAAGACATACCTGTATACAATTTGGAACACACAACCACAGCTTGTAAGGTACAAAACAGCATTGGGTCATCTCCTGTTCAGACACAGCATGTTCCATGTTAGTGAGCTGTTATTTAACACAACAGCTAGCTTAGCATGCTAATCATTTTTTGTAAATATGAACCAAGCAATTCCATGAACCAAAATATAAAACCAGTGTTACTAGACAATAAATATGAAACACAAGTGCATATTTGGCCACTAACAGGGTTTTTGATGAAGCACAGATAATGTTAATTAAGTATTCTGGATCTGAGCAGACAGAAAACCATCTTACCATCAGCAAGGTATTCATGTGTGCTGATGACCCACAATGCAACACAACAACTTCAAAGTAAAATGCATCACATACAAAACGAAATAAAATATAAATAGCCATGGCTGTGTCCCAAGTTTAACATAATTGAACTATAATAAAGTATTTGTTAACACTGTTACACATGTACATTATAGTTAGTTAAATGCTTGGTTCTGTATGACCCTCCTGAGATTGTGCTTCATAAAACAGCAACAAATAAAATATATATACAAAACTAAAATGTACAAAATGCTAAAATGAGGTAGAAGAGATATTCACAAATGTATTCACAATAAAGTAATGAAATACTATAGATGTAATGTCGAAGTGAGTGCAAATATGTACAAATAAATAGATAAAATATGGCACCTCCTACCAGCCCGCTGTATTGCGGTCAGCCCATACGGCAGGCGTGAATAGAGACCGTGCGGACGGCTCGAACAGTCCTGTCACAGGTAATGTAATGCCCGTTTACAGTGGGCTCCATTGTCAAAGGTGGCTGTACAGTGTACACCCTCTGCACTTTGGCTCCGTCCAGGCGACCCTTCCTCGCCTGCCCCGCTCTGTTGTCCTACATTCAATAGCCTTCATTGATCACACATGCCCGAGGCGCCCCACCGAGACCCCGGTCCAGCCCCTCTCCTCCAGGCCTTTCAGGCCGCCCTCACGGGGGGTCAGAGCACCTCACACGGAGGGGCTTTCTGGTGTCTGGCAGCCGACACTTTCAGATGTTAATAAACGGGGGCGAACAAAGATGAAGTGGTTCTGAAAATGCTAATTGTCCCTAATTCATGTAAATAGGTTTTCTAATGGAGGAATTAAGCATTTTAAATACGCAATTGGAGAGCAATCAGTCCTTTCATTTGGGGTGGGCGGGTGGGCGGGGGGTGGCACAGGTGTAGTGGATGGAAATTCATCTTTCACAGTGCGGGCTCATTTGTCATTTGGCTGTGACCAGGCATGGGTGACGGGGACGGGGAGAACATAGGAACACGTTGAATAACCCCTTAATTGTGTTCGTAATGTTGACCACATCGAGGTAGAGGGGAGCGCATATTATCGACAAATCAACACTGATAAATGTAATCAATTAAAAAACGGCTTGTGTTGAGAAAAGCAAAACTTGGAAACTGTTTTCTTTCTGTAAATGTTCATTCAGTCCATTTGTCTCCCTCCCTCCTTGCAGAAAAGCCTTTTCACATGTTTTCTACATGATTCCATGTGTACTGGTGTCATTTTCATGGCATCACGTGTGAAACCGTATCACTGTACCACCACACAAACTTGTGAACTTGTGTAAATCAAAACATGATTCCAAAAAACATATTGGAAACACCTGATAACATTTCTTATATGAAATTCATGCTTTTCTGTGATGGCAAAACACATACAGTACAAGTCATATAATAGTATAATAGTTGATGACATCATGTAGGCTTTAGTGTCTTCTCCATACTGTACATATCATGTCTCAGCCTATATGAATCTATCTATCTATCTATCTATCTATCTATCTATCTATCTATCTATCTATCTATCTATCTATCTATCTATCTATCTATCTATCTATCTATCTATCTATCTATCTATCTATCTATCTATCTATCTATCTATCTATCTATCTATCTATCTATCTATCTATCTATCTATCTATCTATCTATCTATCTATCTATCTATCTATCTATCTATCTATCTATCTATCTATCTATCTATCTATCTATCTATCTATCTATCTATCTATCTATCTATCTATCTATCTATCTATCTATCTATCTATCTATCTATCTATCTATCTATCTATCTGTATATATACTGTATGTGTACACACTGTACACATGTATATTTGTATATATCTCCATACCTACTCGTATTATTTAATCCACTGGCTAGACTGGTTTATTACCATAGTGTATTCATACCTGGCACCACTGTATATAACAATACTGTACATACATTAGCTTAGCATATTTACTCTGTAGCTTCGTCATATATACGCCACATATTCACATGTTATACCGCAGTGCACTTTACTGCTACTCTGCACGCTGGTTAAGATGCTACGCTGATGCTACGCTGGTTAAGACGCTACACTGGTTATGCTACCCTGATTAAGACGCTACGCTGGTTAAGATGCTACGTTGGTTAAGATGCTACGATGCTACGCTAGTTAAGATGCTACGCTGGTTAAGATGCTACGCTGATGCTACGCTGGTTAAGACGCTACACTGGTTAAGATGCTACCCTGATTAAGACGCTACGCTGGTTAAGATGCTACGTTGGTTAAGATGCTACGATGCTACGCTAGTTAAGATGCTACGCTGGTTAAGATGCTATGCTGGTTAAGATGCTACGTTGGTTAAGATGCTATGATGCTATGCTAGTTAAGATGCTACGCTGGTTAAGATCAAATCAATCTTCACTAAGACTTTAAAACGGTGGTGCGGCACGGTCTACGGAGATGCAGAAAAAAGCTACCAAATCCATTCCGAGACAACTCCGAGACTGACTAGCGTCGCGTGTAATACGTTTCAGTCTCTCTCTCTCTCTCTCTCTCTCCTTCAAGTAGCCAAACGTTACATGTGTGTGTGTGTGTGTGTGTGTGTGTGTGTGTGTGTGTGTGTGTGTGTGTGTGTGTGTGTGTGTGTGTGTGTGTGTGCACGTGCGCGGGTGCCCGTCCCAACTCTGGTCTTTGGCAAGTTTGATAGTATTTACTATTTACTTCGGATGGCCAGATAATATTTTTTCTATATATATTTAAACTTCAAAAATAATTATACAGAGAAGCTTCAGCAAGTACAAAACGCTGCTGACCGACAAAAGAAAATCCCTCACTGAGGAAAACACAAAGGCCTAACCATCATGTATCACAATGGTGATGTCAGCCAGAGATGGGGAGAAGCATGAACCTTTAAAGGACATCTCTTTGAAATAAATTACATTTTACAGTTTTTTTCTGATTTCTTTTAAACAAATTATTATTTTGTATTATTTAACTATTTAATTATTATTTAGTTATTGCACTGCACTGGCAGTTGAACTGCATTGAACTGAACTGAATTGGAAAAAAGAAACCTCATAACCTAACTGGCACTGAACATTTACATTTACATTACATTTAGTCATTTAGCTGACGCTTTTATCCAAAGCGACTTACAAGTTCTGTACGACAAGTCATCAGGAAGGGCACAACTCTATC
Organism: Notolepis coatsorum; assembly: GCF_963971535.1. Classification (NCBI taxonomy): domain Eukaryota; kingdom Metazoa; phylum Chordata; class Actinopteri; order Aulopiformes; family Paralepididae; genus Notolepis; species Notolepis coatsorum. The sequence continues at coordinate 84,449,655 of NC_140166.1, read as the reverse complement.
AGCTGAGTAACAATGTTCACCAAAGTGTTGAGTGCACAGTGTAGGTTAGTTTATTAGGACAAGTGCATGATAGTAAGGTTAGTTAGGGTTAGACATTGAACATTGACATTGAACTACACTGGCACTGTTTGCAGATGTACTGTTATTAAAGTTAGTTAAAAACATAATTTTTTTTTTGTATTATTTTTTAAACAAACACATGAACAAACATGACAACACAAGATAAGATATACAAGCATTAATTAACAGTGCACATCCAATGAAGTCACCATTTAGTTAAATGTCTTATACAGGATATACCCCTAATACCTGCTATCTAATACCCTACACTACACACATATGCTCTAGCTCAGTGGTTCTCAACTGGTCTAGCCTCGGGACCCAACATTTTCCTTAGTCATTAAGTCGCAACCCAAATTTTTGAACCACTATGATTTATTTCAACAAAAAAAAAGTGCAGTAATACGCAATCTTTCATGCACTGTTAACAACATGAAATAAACACAAAAAAGTGCAACAAAAGTGCAACTAGGGCTAAAAACCCAATGAAATATAATAATAATAAATAATATGCTTCTTAGCAGATTTCTTAGCTTAACATAACAGACCTAAGTTTGGGGGAACTAATGGGATAACTGGGGTTGCAAAAAAAGTGCAACTAGGGCTAAAAACACAATGAAATAAAATAAAATAATAATAATAATAATAATAATAATAATAATAATAATAATAATAATAATAATAATAATAATAATAATAATAATAATAATAATAATAATAATAATAATAATAATAATAATAATAATAATAATAATAATAATAATAATAATAATAATAATAATAATAATAATAATAATAATAAATAATATATCCTTCTTAGCAGACTTCTTAGCTTAACATCCCAGGGAACTAATGGGATAACTGGGGATGTTGTTTGCTCCTGACAAGAGTCTCAAAGTCTGGGGTGATGGTAGACAAAGCAACCATGAGGTCGTGCTCAATGTCCAATCTGTTCCTCTGCTTTGTCTGCAGCTGGACCAGAGCTGAGAAGCCACTTTCACAAAGATAGGTAGTGCAAAAAAAATTATTAAATTATTTTTACACACACATCCGCGACCCACTCAAAATGGTCCCGCGACCCACCAGTTGAGAAAAACTGCGCTCGTACCCCCCCCTCCCGGACCCCCCAATGGATAATCCATCCATTATCACTCGCTCCTAACCAGACACTACCATTATATGCTAGCTTTTATTCTCTCCACCACTTCTAACCACATTGTCATTTTGGATTCATTGAGACCCAAAATTCTTGCTGTAGATATTTCTTGATAAATCACATCGAGATATGTAAGAATCCAGACCTTCCGGCAAATTTTTTCCGGTTGAAACCATTGTGATGCTATCAGCTTTTTAGCCACTGTGATACCAGATAAAACCAATCTCTTTAGCTGTGGAGGTACTGCACACTCAAAAACATCATTCAGCAGTAATACAGAGGGGTGTACAGGTATATTCAGAGTTAAGAGATTTGATAATTGCTGGGTCACTTCTTTCTAGAATATCTTAACTGGTGGGCAGTCCCAGTACATGTGCATAAATGTCCCCTCGTCGCCATTTGTACATAAGGAGCATTTGGAGTATTTTTTAAGACCCATTCTGTTCAGTCTTATAGGAGTCAAGTATGTCCTGTGAATATAGTTAAGATTGATTTGTTGATGGTCCGGGTTCCTTGATGCAAGTCGAACATTTGCCCAGACTTCTTGCCAATCAAAATCTTTTTCCAGGTCTGGTATATCACTCCTCCAGACTGAGTCTAGGTGGAGGGTTTCATACGAAGCCGTTAGTAATTGATGATAAAAATCTGAAACAAAACCTCTCGATGTCTCTCTTTCATAGAATAATTTGTGGTATCTGTGGTGTACAATTGGTATCCTTAATGGAACACTGTGAGCCTTCAAACATAACAATAACTGTGCGTAAAAATAATATGTGGAATCGGTGAGATACATTTTTTTTTGTATTTCATCATAACGTTAGGTTATGACTATAACCAAGTTCTGTTAGTTAGGGGCGATGCTTGGCATCGCTACTGCACTATCTCGCGTACGTGCACGCGTACTGAATAAACCACAAATGTACCTCTAATACCAGTATTAGTCTGACCACACCCCTCATCAGCTTACCTTCATAAGCAGGTGTGTGGTCACCTGCTCTCCTCCTTCCCAAGCTTTCACCACAAGGTGAGGACAAGGGCTGCAGCGGCGTCCGATGCCAAGCATCGCCCCTAACTAACAGAACTTGGTTATAGTCATAACCTAACGTTCTGTATCGTTAGTGGCTTAGCTTGGCATCGCTACTGCACAAGGGAGGCCAAGCGGAGCCACTTGGCTGACAAATACACCCCGCTGACAGCCCCCCAAAACCATCAGAACAGGGAGGGCCGAGCCCCCCCGACCCCCCCTAATGGAGGGTAGCCCCCCTATTAGGGACGTCACGGGAGGGCGACGGACCCGACCGTGCGAAGAGGCACTCAAGCAACTCAACGCACAGGGTGAGCAGACCGTGGCTTGACCCCACGACTACACACACGCACAACCCGCATGCCACCCGGGAACGAACGGAGGAACAACCTCGTTACTGCCCCCAGAATCACGGGGTCAAGGGCAAACCCAACCCCGTGGCAAGGCCGTAGCAGCGGAGCACGAAGGAAGACCCAGACCCACCAAAAGGACTGGACTCCCTGGAATGGGGGCCCGGAGAAGTCCATGATGCCAGCATCAAGACCCCACCAGGTGGGCACGTAGTGCCCCGCCCCCCACATCGCCAGCGTATTCGGACAAAGGCCCCTCAGTTACTGCACCTGGTATTCCCAGGCGGAACCAACCAGGCCAGAACCTGCCCAGCTTCCGAGATCGGACGAGACCGGGCGTGTTCAGGTCGGTATGGCCGTAAGCCGAGCGGGCCCCGTCCCCCCAATAGTACACCGCCTGGCACACTGACCCTGCAGAATAGGCAGTCAGCATGGCCGTAAGCACACAAAAAAGGTTAACCAACGGAAGCAGGCAGCGCACCGGGGAAAAACCAGGCAACAGGCTGTTAACCCTAGCCTGGAGACTGCGGACGAGACAGGCGCCAGAGGGGACAGCTGAACACAGCCGCCCCGGCGGAAGGAGCGTAAGCTGGCGGTGTTGCATGACCAAGCCTCCATTTAACAACCCCCACCCAGAGGGGTCGAGGCAGAGAAGGCTGACACGATTGGCAGACGTCATGAACGTGCAGGGGCACCCTCAAACGGTGAACCCGGGAGTTGACACTGCTCCAACACACCAGGGAATCAACCACCTCGGTGTTACCCAATGCGGTGGTTGTTCCTATAACCCCTCAAGAAAAAACTCCAAAACACACCTGCGGGTATACACCGGCTATACCGCAGTACAAGTGTTTCAGTTTCCAAAAAGGGTTAACCCAGGCCTACGGGTCGCAAACATCACTTCGGACCGGGCCTGGCGGTACGGGAAGCACAGGGTCACCAGAGGAGGTCAAAAAACCACCCCCACAGGCCCCTCTTCGCCATGCGTGAGAGAGGAGCGAAAAATAATGGAGAACCAGCCCCTAAGCACACCGTACCTGGTATTCCCCGGCGGTCTCCCAACCAAGTACTAACCAGGACCAACCTGTGTAGCGGCCGAGATCCGACGAGATCGAGCGCGTACAGAATGGCATGGCTGTAAGCCATGACGACAGTGCTGAGTAAAAACATACCCAACCAGGGTCTCCATAGCGCTTAACCCTGTGACACCCAGACCGACCTGGCATTTTTCCCCCTGAAAAAAGCCCAAGTCCCTCAGGGTACCAGAACAGCAGATCTGCATCCCCGGCGGACAACGGGTTCAACTGATCTGGACCAGCGTGACCAGAACCAGTCCCGTGCCCTAACCACGCCGACATGCCTACTCCAGGAGAAGGGCAGATATGCGTGTTGATCTTAACATGAAAAGAAGGCGCCACCCAGACGTCGGGACGAACCGCGCCTGGTGGCCCACCCCAAGGGCGTGAGACCCCACTACATATGTTCAGATCCATCCCGTCATCATCCCCCAGACATGAACGAGAATCCGTCGACAACCCACCCAGGTCATGGGATGTGGTCGCCGGAAGAGGAAAAACCCCCATCTCAGTTGCTTTATAAAAACGCTGTTTCAACCACAAGCAACTAAGGCGTGCCAGTCAATCGCCTGTTTACAGCGAGCTAGCACTATACGTGCGTCGGGACACACCCCCATCAATGAACAGGCTATTTAGACCTGTCATTGAATCCCCAAGGCGCCCAGGGGAACGACAAGAGGGGTGTGACACTCCCTAACTCCAACACTTCTGGAATAGAAAGAAGGAAGCATCAACAGTATGTAACCCAGTCTACACAGCCGGGGTAAAAAATGTTCACATTTTTACATCCCACCACCCTCCCATAGGAAAGAGACGGGGATCCCCAGAGAGACTTCCCACGCGAGCTGTACAGATTGAAAAGAATATATTGCACCTTGAGCCATGTAAAAAACTGGTTTTAGGGCCTCCGGGGAAGAGGCACCGAACCCATACACACTCAATAAACGAATTGAATCGAATATACATACAATAGAAAAGGACCCTTCTAGAGGGTCCACTCACTTTGACAATCTGAGGAGGAAGGCTCTGTACTCTGATGGAGGCTTCCTCACATGGAAGAAGGAGTCCGAACTCACAGAAGGCCTGAGTAGGCGCTTGGTGAGGAGGAGCCCTGACCACCCCCCCTGAAAACAGATCCATCACATGGACCTGAACAGCACACGGAAGTCCTACCAACAGAGACGCGCACGGTGACGTACTCTATGGCGGGGGAATTCCTGCGGTGCACACGCCCAATATACCAGGCCGTGGGACCAGGAACTCCCTCCCCCCCCCCCCCCCCCCCCCCCCGTAACGTGCCGAACCGCCACGTGACGGGAACCTTGAAGGACAGGGGGTGTACCCCTGACCGACAGAACAATGGGGAGAGGAAAGGTTACCAGTTCACCCCTTTACGACCCCACACCCATGATACGACGTAACGACAAAAAGAGAATATGACACAGTCATAGTCAGCTCTATGAAGCGTTTCACAGCTCCACACAGCGCACGAGCTAACCTGCTATCTGATTTTTACTAAGGAAAAACACAGAATAGAGAGGGCTCTAAGAACCCCGGTCCAACATACACATGTGCTTCTGTGGCCAGTACAACCCAGTTGTAGGTCACATGACACACACAACCCATCATCACCTACAAAAAATGGCAAAAACACTCAACAGAGGAACGCCGTTTTTTTCACAATGAGAGAATACATCATTCTTGATTAGTATCGACCACAGGCCTTGCTAAGCACACATGACAGCAACCAAACCAATTTCCCTTTAGGAAATAAGTTTCTCCAGCAGATTTAGCACAACCTCAGCAATCAAGCTGAGAGTTACATCGTATCCCTACCACACAAAAGACACAATTAATGCACAACATGTCTGATAGGAGGTGATAAAGTCCCCAGGGAACCGGGGGGGGAAACACAATCCTCCTATTTTACCCTCAATACGGCCAGTTAAAACAGGAAAACCTGTTAATGTGTGAACTCACTGTTCATTGTCATTACAGTCTGAGAAAGAACATTCTTTTACTCACTCGTCACCAAGCATAGCTTCATAGGTTAGTTGCCTTAGTAGTGAGTACACGGTACACATAAACACCATGATGTTTCTCACACAACAACCAGATCAATACATCACGACCTGCACGGAGAAGCTAACTGCCAGTGACAAAAACAGCTCACACACAACCCGCAACGTATCTCAAATGCATTGCAACAACACACGTTTTGGGAAAAAACACCGTTATTCACAATACATTTAGCAAGGTAAAACCAGAAGACGTGTTATGAGGTCTGGCCAACCCCGTACCTGCCCGGAACGCAGATCAGCGAAGTGCAGTCACAAGCCACCGTAGAACACAGCCGTCCCGTGTTGTTCGATCCGGGCAGCGTCGCCGCTCCACCAGTCGCTACAGTCCTCTTTGTTGACGCAATCCCCGTCTAGGCTCAGGCAGGGTCGACGAACATCCCCTGTCAAGGATGACGTCGTGGTCAAGAGTGTAAAACATGTTAAAATCAAAGCACGTTCAACAGAATAGCATCAAGCTAACGGCTGCTCCAACCGTTCGGGTGCTATTGCTTCCGCTCGCGAGACGCCGATCTACGACGCACGCGATCAGGAGCGAGCTCCCGGCGGCGCGCGAGAAGCCAAGCTACCCCGCGCCAGGCCACCGACCGGCTAACCGTAAGCTATGAACATGTAAACAATGACATAACACTCACCCAGACAGGCCGCCGTTCTGAACCCTCCTCACTTTTTAAGAGAAAAGAGAAAACAAGACGTCAACACCGCTTCACAACGGTGACATTAACACGTCCGGCGGAATCAGCACAGTACCAACTGGCCTGCATAGCTGACTTTGAACATGAATCTGCCGCTATCGCACATTACATGCACATATCCCCTCGTGAAGGAATACTCTCATTTGGATATGAAAGATGGGGTCTTAACACGGTGACAGAGAGAATCCACTCGTCCAGAACACACAGGGATCACCAGTGTCAATGGTCGCGGCCCACTAGTTAAAACTATAATGGTCGCCAGACCAAGGCCTTCTGTCGCCTAGACGGCTAAACAAAGGACCCTAGCCTGGGGCCGGTTTCCATAAACTTTGTCAAGTAGCCCCCATAGCACTAACAGACAAGTGGAGCCCGCCAGCAAACACTACTCACCCAACCTGGAACGCACCGCTCCTCACAACAGCGGCATGTCCGACAGTTCAGCTGTGGCCTGACAGGTTTCACCCCAACAAACACAGCAAGGAACTGCAGTTGAGAAGCATGCAGCGGCGTGCTCCCAATACGAAAACCGGTGGAGGGTTTGTAGAATGATCATCATCTTCTAGACACTCCAGTACGAAGACAATATCGCCGTATTTTCTCGAAAATAGTGAGAGAGAAAATAAAGATATGATGTCAACGTATCCTTGTTTCCCAAGCTGTTCCTAATCCAATTTCTTCCATCATGGTGTCAAGTGTGGGGATCTACCGAGGCACCTCTTCCTTGTGGTGAAAGCGAGAAGGAGGAGAGCAGGTGACCACACACCTGCTTATGAAGGTAAGCTGATGAGGGGTGTGGTCAGACTAATACTGGTATTAGAGGTACATTTGTGGTTTATTCAGTACGCGTGCACGTACGCGAGATAGTGCAGTAGCGATGCCAAGCTAAGCCACTAACGATACAGAACTACAAAAACCATGTTTGTTGAAAACATCTCCTAATGTGTGTATGCCTTGCTTTTCCCATCTAGGGAATCTTATAGGTCGTTTTCCAATCAAGAGTGCATTGTTATTGAATAAGGGAGTATGATTATGCCATTTATGTGGGTTATAATATTTTTTTTGTGTTTCACGCCATATCCGGATCGCATGAGTAATTATGGGGCCAAATTTCCGTTCGCATTGCTTAATTGATAATTTGGTGTATACTATGTCCTTCAGTCTATGTGGAGCTACTAAATTTTCTTCTAAATTTCTCCAGGATACTGATAATTTTGTATTGTTTCTTTTTGGTTAAATCCAAAGGAAAATTAAAAACAGAGAAATCCGAAAACAGGAAAATTCATATCCGAAAACAGGAAAAGATAAAAACGGATTTCATAGGGCCTTAGTTAAGGTGAGTTAATAAATTCACTCTGAAAATCTGCTCTGCTCTGATAAACTGACCCTCAGAATTTCCGAACTTGAGTGCGCTCGCTCTGACACTGGTTGTAAATAGTTATGAGTGTTGTACTGTATGTGCCTCCCTGTATTGTAAATAGTTCATATGTGTGTTGTCACTACTGTATGTATAATTGTAAATAAGTTAATTTATGTGTTGTAAATAAATATTGTGTGCAATCGTTTAATTTCAGCTCAGTGTACAAATGCACCGATACTAACAACCGCCTTACTTACTGCTATGACAACACTGTTGACACCACGTATCTGTGACACGCGCGCCCCGTGAAAACACTAGTAGTTTTGGGGGCCTACCACCCCCCCTGAAAAAAATCCTAGGGGAAACACTGAAGATGCTACGCTGGTTAAGATGCCGGCTTCATTTCACTGTGCTCTGTACTTGTACTTGTGCAACGACAATGAACTGAATCTCATCTCATTGAAAACCATCTAATCAATAAACGGCCGATCAGCCTGTTCTCTGTGGGAGATTAAAAGCCCCTTCCTCACCCTGCCCATCAAAAACAAATCATTCACTGAAATGATGGATAACATACAACAACTGTAAATCCTGCAACATCACTTAACAGTCCATAGCGTTATGATTGAGGAGAGACAAAGAGAGAGAGAGAGAGAGAGAGAGAGTAGGTAGACGGCTCTGACTTATTATTCTGATCATCTCAAACACACGATAGAGCAGGAGGTCATGTTACAGCATGTCGTAACACACGGTGTAGCAACAAGGCCAGAGACAGAGGGAGACTCACAGACATGGCGTATGGGGGTATCAATCAAATGGCCAAACACACTGGCTCTCAGAAAATGACTTATTAGTCAATACGGGGCAGATACTGTGTCTTCTTTGAGGGCACAGAGAGCCATGGCTCTGCGGGAGAGGGGGGTTGGGGGTGGGGGAGGAGTGGCGGTGGTGTTAATGAACGAGACAAGAAAAACCTTGTTTAAAAGGACAAATCAGATCACAAGATTTCAAACCCATTAGTCGCTACTCACCAGGAATGATAATAATGATAAAGGATGGTGGGGCCTTTTGATTTCCGAGCAGAAAACGGTGTTGTCTTGGGGGAGGAAAAAAAGAGAAAACCTCTTCCTGGAGGAGAATCAAAGAGCAGTTCATTTTCACTCTGACCTTCAGGGCTCAATGCGGCCAGACAAGGGCACAAACAGATTGAGAATTAATTGGTGCAATTAACATTTTGTGATTATAAGGACTCCCGATCAATACCCTATGCAAATAGCAGTATTGATGCGCCGCGGAAACCTTGTTAATTGTGTTTGGCGAACAAATAGGCCCCTGTGTTACTATTCCATAATGGAACAGGCTCAAACTGCTGACCACTTTGCATGCATGAGGGCGTCCGGCCCCCTTCCTCTGTCTCCATTCCTGCCGCCCCCCCCCCCCCCCCCCTCTTCACCCCACGGTCCTCTCAAGACCATTAAGGGAAAGTTGCATAGTTTGATGTTCTCGGTTGTTGCTTTTAAGTTGCCCTTTTACTGGCTCTTTGAAGGGGATCTGAGAGGGAGAGCACGGAGGCAGCCTCATCACCATTTCTGTGATCTTCTCGCGACGCTACACTCGCGTCGGGGCTGCGGCAGATTACATAAATGGCCTCCTGCCTCCTTTCTTTTTACAGTTTGTTACATTACTGGCGGGAGGTGCGGGGAAGGGGGGGGCGGGGGGGATCGAAACACATGCGCAGACGGCCGTTCAAATGAATTAGTTTCAGCGGCGTCGCTACGGAGTGGATTTTTGTTCCACTCTCGTTATTAAAACCACGTTAAAAAGGCACTTTCATTTCAGACAAGTACCAGTAATCCTGTTTGTGGAGCACAAGCAGATGAGGTTGAATATGATTTGAGCAGAAACGGAAATGGGCGGAGCAATGTAATCACTGAAAGTGAGATTGAAGTGATGCTATTATTATTATTATTATTATTATTATTATTATTATTATTATTATTATTATTATTATTATTATTATTATTATTATTACTATTATCGGTGTGTAGAGCGGTGATGGCGGCAACGGTCGATGCGTCGGCGAATAGGAGGTGAAGGCGGGAAAATAAATACTCCCGCCAACGGCTGTGAGTCCCAGGTGTCTTTTCACATTTCACATTTCACATTTCACTGTCTCGACTACAGCTCACAGATTACATCCCACGGCTCACGCCGCCCCGTGTGTCCGAGAGGAAGTCCACACAGAGCCCCAGTGTCGGGAGAGAGTGCGGGGAAGCTGTGTTGCTAGTCGCGCAGGGGTTGACAGGCTGGAGGAGCAGCTAGCGAAGGTCTTTCAAGTTCAGTAACGTTACTGGCAGGCTGAGTCTCTTGCTTCATTTCTCCTCACGTTAGCCTCTTTAGCAGGGCGTCCTCGTTACATTCTAAACGGGAACAGAAAAAGGAGAGTCCCTGGTGATAGCATGGCAGCGCCGCGATACGAGGACACCATTATTAATCCGACGGTTATGTTAGTCACGCCTCTTGACAAATAGAAATTGTTAATATTACAAGAGCATTACAGAGCACGGTTAAATAGATTCCTCCCACACGCACCCCTATTCCCTGTTCATTACAACGCAGAACGAGCTTCTCCGAGAGCCCAGATTACAGGTAATGTCGTAAGAAAATAGAACAATCGCCATGTTATTAGTCATTTGTTAGCATGCTAATTGCCGTTAATTCTTTCCAGTTTTGGGGCCATGCTTCGTTGGGCATTAGCCTTAAGCCCCTTGGTGATGAAGTCGTGTGTGAAGTAGAGAGAGTGGACATGGAATTAAATGGTCATATTTATTATGATTACCCTACAAACAGAGGGCGAAACTATTTTTCATATTGGTATATTTTATTATTTTACTTTAGAAACAAGTCTTGCTTTTATTTTGGTGTGAAACCAAAAGTTCACTGTCTCCACATGCTGGACTCTGAGGTTTATTACAAACTGAGGATCTCTTAGTCAGCATTGTGTTTTTTTTTTTTGTGAACTGGCCCTCCTCACGTCGGCTCAGTCACTGGTATGTTCTGATCTACAGGGTCATTCATGGTATGTTCTGACCTACTGTACAGCATCATTCATGGTATGTTCTGAGCTACAGCGTCATTCATGGTATGTTCTGACCTACAGGGTCATTCGTGGTATGGTTCCTCTTTTAATTTTGAACAATGTCAATTAAATCACAATATCCGTTTGAAGGACTCTGCACTTTGTTGTTCCCAAAGTCTGAACTGAAACGGGAAAGAACATGTTTTATGTTTTCCGCACCTACTGCTTGGAACAATCTCCAGTCTGATCTTAAAACTCAGAGTTTGGTGACCCTGAATGTACTGAAGGTCGTGCTGAGGCCTCTTGTAACCAGGTTTTTCACTGTGCAAATGTGTTATCTGATCATTTTGTAATGTTATTTTTTTATCTGTAATGTCTATGTGTTTATTCTGAAACTCTGTGTTGCTGCTATTCTTGGCCAGGTTTCCCTCGTTGAAGAGATCCTGGATCCTCAACGGGACAAACCTGGTTAAATAAAGGCTAAATAAATAATAAAAAGAATAACTGGACTGCACTGGCAGCAGAAGCAGGTTAATTACACGTGTGACTATGTTGGCTATGCCGCCACACTGACTCCACGAATCACACGCCGTGGGAAAACCAGGAGGAGGACCCAGGAATAGTCTCAGTGGAATGTTTTGTCATAGACGGATTTTAAAAGAAAAATGTTAAAGAGGAAAAAGTTTACTCGAAATGCAAACCGTTTGAATCCCAATGCGGTTGTACTCATCCAGCAGGCTGTCATTTCAAATTACACCAGGGTTGCGTTTTGTACCGCGATTCCAAACGTTATATATAGTTCATGTGAATGTATTTTTAAACAGCCGAAATCACTGCGCACAATACAACCCTTGTCATTTTTAATGACAGCCTTGCTAGATGAGTACAACCGCCTTGGGATTCAAAATGGTTTGCATTTTCAAGCTAAAATATAGCTAAATAAAGAAAACGACTTGCTACTTCTGGGTCCTCTTCCTGATTTTGACTGGAGGGCTTTACAGATGCACTTCCTACTTCACTGGATCAATGTGGGACTGCAGACACACAGGGATGGAAGCCAATCCACAAGTAAACATCCATGTTAGGAGACAGAAATATCTCGGGTGAGATATAGAAATATCTCGGGCAGAGACTCAGACAACAGTATGTAATATGCTGAATGACACTGATCTCTTGATACACATGGTATCAAGACAAATGACTGGCTGGATGATGGGATTCATGAAAATAATATTTCTAATAGACAATATTGGTTGTCTCCGCTGTAGGAGAAAACGACTTATTCTTTCTCAGCAGTCAACGCTTCAAGAATAATAATAATAATAGCAATAGTAATGATTGAATGAAATATCGTGTAATACAAGGGTTCCAAATATTTTTTCACATTTGATCCTATATTGAGGTGGGGGCATTTCACATTTAGCATTCAACACATGAAGATTGTTTACACATTATTCACATTAACGTGGTGTTTACTCTTCAGCAGAACGCAACAGACGTCAGCTGACAGGCAGGCTGCCTGAGACCGTTCACGGTGACTCCAGCGCAAATGGTTTCTGGCTTTTTCACATTGAAATATTATTATTTATTATATTTCATTTCAGCTAGATTTTGATTTTTTTTCTTTTTCTCAGAGGGACAATGTTTTCATATCAGGGTCCCGACCCTAAGGTTGGCAAAGTGTGGTGTAATAGATGGTGGCGATAATAGTCCTAATACTTATAGTGAACTGTGAAAACAACAGAGGAAAGGCACACATCTATATCTACTGTCAGGCTACAGAGAGCAGGTGAAAAATACACAACGGGATTGCATTTCTTTTTTCGACACGGCTAAAAAAAAAGACCTTGTCAAGATCGATGTCTTCCCCGTAGCTCTTGACATCTCTTGTTAATAGTACGGGGGCAGGGAGGGGGGGGGACGACGACTTGAAATTAGAATCCACTTCTTTCTAAAAAGGCCACGCCACCTGTGAATCCGAGACATTAGGAGAAATAAAACCCGAAACCTACATGTCATCTCTATAAGGTGTCGAGACACAGGGAAAGGACAATACGGCCACTCTGTTGAGGTGTAATGGATATGTCAAGAATTGCTAAATCATAGGTGTCCAGAGACGAAGGGGGGGGGGGGGGGGGCCCAAACATAATGTTATCCCTACAGGGGCGGGAAGGGGGTAATGCATGGGGGGACCGACAACAAAAACAACACGGCCGCGTAAAGACTCTGCCCTTTCATTTGGAGATGACGAAAGCGAGAAAAATATTGAACCGCTTTCTTGTGTCTCGCTCCTTATTATCGGCACCTATTTGGCACCTCATTCTGGGCGCATTATGGAAATGAGGCGCCGCTACTTTGCTTAACAATAACACACTGACTTTGAATCCTCTTACTTAAGGGTTTGATTGCTTCTTGACGGTGGGTTTAAATGAATGGTGTTGAGGAGTGATAAAGAGCTTATAGCCAGGAATAAAAGCCCAGAGCAATGAAGAAAAGCTACACATGGAATGGCTCGGCGATACAGGCTATCACGGTGAGGGAATGGTGTCCTTGACTGCCAGGACGGCTTAGAGTTTTATTTCATCTTGTTTTGCCGCTGACAATGACGCGTGACTTCGGCATGGGGGAGGACGAGGGCAAAGCGTTGAGAGCCATTTTAGATCTCATTTACGTACGGATGTCCACACTGGCATTATGTATCTGTGTGTGCGCACGCGTGTATTTATGCATGTGGGAAGCATGTATACACAGAACGTGTACATTCTACTGGTGCGTACGTGCATTCAAGAGAGTTTGTTTTTTAATAGCTAGAGCGCAGATTTTACAAGGGGCTTTATTCCACGTTGTCGTTCTCCAGTGGTGGAAGAAGTACACAGGTCCTTTACTTAAGAGAAAGTAGAAATACCCAGATAAATGAGTACTCTGGTAAAAGTCCTCCATTAAAAATTCTACTTAAGTTAAAGTAGAGAAGTATTTGCTATTGAATGTACTTAAGTATCTAAAGTAAAAGTATGCATTCTACATGACATTTGTGTATTCCAGTGCTTGGGAGCATTCGATCCTCGATCCATTGACCTCTGAAGTGGTATGTGGTCCAGTTATGCTGCTCTGATTAAAGGTGATGTTAAAGTGGTATGTGGTCCAGTTATGCTGCTCTGATTAAAGGTGATGTTAAAGTGGTATGTAGTCCAGTTATGCTGCTCTGATTACGTCCTCTTGAAGTTGACAAGACTTCAAATATTAGTATTTAATCATTAAGCAAAATATTTGTCTCCAAAGTAACTAGTATCTGATGGGTTCAGATAAATGTAGTGGAGTAAAAAGTACAATATTTCCTTTGACATGTAGTGGAGTACAATTATAAAGTTCCCTAAAAATAAAAATACTCACGTAAAGTAACTTGAGATTGTACTTACTTTACTTGAGTAAAAGTACTTTTTTTTACCACCACTGCCGCTCTCCTTGTGTTGTGTGAGGGCGCTGTGTGTGTGTGTATACGCTGACCTCCAGCAGGCTCACACACTAACGCCTCAAACCTAATGCAAACGATGGCCACGGCGGACCGGTGGACTCTGGGAATTGCTGTTTATCTGCAGAGCGACGAGGGCGGTTGTGTTACGGCCCCGGCAGACCAGCCTCGCTCGCAGGCACTTGTTGGTTTCGTGCGAGATCGCGTGCGTGGCCTGGCACACCGAGTCCGACTTCAGAGTGGGCGAAAGTGCACGGAGGAAGGCACGTTTACGTTGGAACAGCTGTAAATGCCTAGTCTACTGTATATGCGAAGTCAGTCCCTGTTTGAAGATTTTTGAAAGATTTCCAGTTCCAGTGTTCTATTGTCCATTTTGCATGTATAACCAGGTATTATATAATTAATTCGAATGTTAGAATTCATTTTAGAATGATGACCACTGGCCCGCTTGCGGCCAGTGGGCACAGCTACATCCGTTAACATGGGAGCGAAAGTGAAGCGCTGGTCGACCCGCCCGCCCGCCTGCCTTCATTCGCGGCTGGTCTGCCGGGGTTGTTATGAGTTATGACCCTCCGGGTGGTCTCAGTATGCACACGCTGCGCTGCTCCACAGCAGTTCAGAGGCCGTCCCTGCGCTGTGCCGCCCGTCTCCACGTTCGTCTGCTCCACTGCTTGATTTGGGGCGGGAACGTTTCATTTAGAGGTTATCATTGCTTTTGTCAAGGTGAGTCATCGCCTTAGCTGTACAGCACACACACAGGCACACGCACACGTGCACACACACACACACGCACAGGCACGCACACACACACACACACACACACACACACACACACACACACACACACACACACACACACACACACACACACACACACACACACACACACACACACACACACACACACACACACACACACACACACACACACACACACACACACACACACACACACACACACAGTTCGGCTGGGTTGATCCTCTCTGCAGTCCCTCCTCAGACCAGATCACTAGACACTTGGTGACTCTGTCTCTGATCCAATTATTTTAGAAAAGGGGGTTCCACAAGGTCAAATGTTGGGTCCGCTTCTTTTTCTATATGTAAATAAGATCTGTGATCATTTAACTCACTCCCTGTACCATTATATGCTGAATGATACAGTTATGTATTCTTGTGCTCCTTCTCTTGAGGCTGCTGTCACAGTCTGATTTTGCCTCCTTGCAGCATACTCTCATTGAATCGAAACTGTCCAGTCCAAACCCCCAGAACCCCAGCTCAGTACTGTCCCCTTCCTCCAGCCTGGAGCTCAGTCCTGTCCCCTTCCTCCCCAGCCTGGAGCTCAGTCCTGTCCCCTTCCTCCAGCCTGGAGCTCAGTCCTGTCCCCTTCCTCCCCAGCCTGGAGCTCAGTCCTGTCCCCTTCCTCCCCAGCCTGGAGCTCAGTCCTGTCCCCTTCCTCCAGCCTGGAACTCAGTCCTGTCCCCTTCCTCCCCAGCCTGGAGCTCAGTCCTGTCCCCTTCCTCCCCAGCCTGGAACTCAGTCCTGTCCCCTTCCTCCCCAGCCTGGAACTCAGTCCTGTCCCCTTCCTCCCCAGCCTGGAACTCAGTCCTGTCCCCTTCCTCCCTAGCCTGGAGCTCAGTCCTGTCCCCTTCCTCCCCAGCCTGGAGCTCAGTCCTGTCCCCTTCCTCCAGCCTGGAGCTCAGTCCTGTCCCCTTCCTCCAGCCTGGAGCTCAGTCCTGTCCCCTTCCTCCAGCCTGGAGCTCAGTCCTGTCCCCTTCCTCCAGCCTGAAGCTCAGTCCTGTCCCCTTCCTCCCCAGCCTGGAGCTCAGTCCTGTCCCCTTCCTCCAGCCTGAAGCTCAGTCCTGTCCCCTTCCTCCAGCCTGGAGCTCAGTCCTGTCCCCTTCCTCCCCCGCCTGGAGCTCAGTCCTGTCCCCTTCCTCCCCAGCCTGGAGCTCAGTCCTGTCCCCTTCCTCCCCAGCCTGGAGCTCAGTCCTGTCCCCTTCCTCCCCAGCCTGGAGCTCAGTCCTGTCCCCTTCCTCCCCAGCCTGGAGCTCAGTCCTGTCCCCTTCCTCCCGCCTGGAGCTCAGTCCTGTCCCCTTCCTCCCGCCTGGAGCTCAGTCCTGTCCCCTTCCTCCCCAGCCTGGAGCTCAGTTCTGTCCCCTTCCTCCCGCCTGGAGCTCAGTCCTGTCCCCTTCCTCCCGCCTGGAGCTCAGTCCTGTCCCCGGCCTCCCGCCTGGAGCTCAGTCCTGTCCCCGGCCTCCAGCCCTCCTCGCCTCGTCTCCTCCCTGAACTTTATTTAACGAGTGAAGTTTTGTGGTGGGTGTGCAGGGGGTCCCACGCCAGGCTCGGAGCAGTGGAGGAGAAGCTTTTCATAAAGCATGAGCGAACAAATGGGCTTTAACACACAAGAGGCTCTGATGGCCTATTAATTCTGCTTTGGCTGGCGTCCAGAATGAGCCCAGCCTCTCTCCTAATTCATGGCTAATTTCTATCAGAGGTATCAGGAGACCTCGCCGGGCAGGATGCATCCACACAACTTTAATAGATTCATTCGAGGGCTACGGCACGCAGACATTGATTAGATTGCCTCAGAGGGCCGGCTGCTGGTCGCTTGACATAGGCAGCAAATGAAATGTGACCTCCGGTAAACAGGCCTGAACCAGTCAGCCCCAGTCTAATCCATTAGCTCAGAACCTCTCCCAATCCCATTTAATTAATGAAGTGATTTGAAAGGGGGCTACGTTTACCAATCCCTGGAACAACAACAACAACAACAACTACTACTACTACTACTACCATATCCGTCATGCAGACACTCTTGCATCATTTAAACAAGCCCTCAAAACCCACCTTTTTACCCTTGCTTTCAACCCATCCTCTCTCACCTTTTTTATTTCTCTCTACTAAAACTGTATTGTATTGTAGTGTTTGTTTTCTTGAGCATTTGGAAAAGCGCTATATAAATCCGATGTATTATTACTATTATTATTATTATTATTATTATTATTATTATTATTATTATTATTATTATTATTATTATTATTACTACTACTACTACTACTACTACTACTACTACTACTACTACTACTACTACTACTACTACTACTACTACTACTACTACTACTACTACTACTACTACTACTACTACTACTACAGCATATCAACTCCAACATAAAGCAATGTTTTGCATTGAGATGGAACATTATTTCAGCCCTGAGATGAGACCGTTAAACCGTTAAACACAGATGTGAGGCGACGAGGCTGGGGTTCAAGAAAATTGCCTTTTTCTTTTTTGGTCGGATGTCTTAAATATTTGTCAGCAGGAGGGAAAAGTCAATGTATTCATAATTTGCCAAAGCTAAGCAGTGACAGCAGGGGACGGGGGAGCTCATCAGGGAGATGAAATGCAGGAGGAGAAGAGGGGAAAGCCGCTTTCCACTTTTGGTCTGATGCAGTTGGGATTTTAACAGTATGCTCGTTTTGGCCCGCGCGCGGCTCCGATCAGCAGCGTCCTCGAATCTGCCGTTTGGAATTCACACCAGCCTTGTTGGCCTTTCCAACCAGGCGGGATCCCTCTCACCTGCGAGTTGTTTATCTGGGTAATTGGTCATTACTGTGTGAGGAGCGGCGCCACAGTCTTTCCCCCCCTGAACAAAGCGCCTCCTCAACCTCAATGTCAGGAGAAAGACAAGCACAACATCTCCGTTAGGTGCATATGCTGCATCGCCTCTTTCCCCCCGCTAATTGCATTCATTTATTTATTTTCAATTAATAATTTATTATGCAACACACACTGGTATGCAAATGAACAATTTAATTTTAATGAGTTTTTAATGACCAAACAAAGAATTAGTACCCAGTGTGGTGTGCGAGTAATTTGCAAAGGGATGAATTTCAGAGCTTTGTTCAATGTTTGAGCAACAGAATATAACAGGCTAATTCACTGAGACCGGCTTATGGGGGGGGGGGGGGGGGGGAGAAAAAAGGTTTGCATTGTAGGTACATACAAAAGAAATCATTTGAAAAGTCAATACCTTCAAGGTCACGGAGAACTCTGCGAAAGACCAGTTTGGACAGTTCCCGTGTTAACCCTTTCACTGCCACACTGCCAAAGGGTTAAACCTTTCACTGCGACAATGCGGAAGGTACCCTATCACTGCCACACATGACAAAGGGTTAACTCTTTCACAACCACACTACAGAAGGTTAAACCTTTCACTACCACACTACTAACCTCGTTCCCAGCTTTACCACACTACAGACGCCTCCGTTATGTCCTCAACATTCAACACGTTCCCATTGGTCCGAGAGACGGAGGCACAGGGCGGCTGGAGCCAAATGACATTTGATAATGGCTTTTTTTTCTCTCTCTCCCAGCGAAAACCAAAAGACATTGTTAAGATTTACATTTTCAAATATATGCTGACCTTTTTGTCCCCCCCCCTCTCCTCTGTTCTCTTGTCATCAGTTCTGTAATTGAATCAATATATTTCCTGATCAGCGCGAGAGATTGAATAAGGTCACGGGGAAGCCATGTGTGGACATTAAAAATCATTATTCTACTCAAATTGAGCAGAGATGGCAGAGACCATTCAGGGTTCAAAATGAAATTCTATTAGAGTCTATTACACTTTTTACAATTATAGAGACGTTCCAATATGACAGCGGGAAATTAAGTCGTAATAAAAAGCCCAGGGGTGTATTACAAAGAAATTACCTGACTACTTTTTTTTTTATCTCCTCTCACTTTCAGGCTCTTATTGAATTGATGAAGAGAACTTGGCGACTTTCTGGTCACTGATGACGAGTGACCTTTCTCGTGAAAAACAGAGGAGCCTGTTTCCCTACTAGCTCCCATTCTATCTGCAAAGCCGGTCGCCGACTGCAAGAACAGTGATGCAAATTGGCAAAGTGGCAGAACAGTGTGTCTGCATTTAAATCAATTCTCCCTCGGCGGACAAGTGTGTTACTAGCCTGCTAAAACAATTACTGCTTTAATTACTTTTAATCATCACTTTTCCTTTCCCTGGGTTATGGCTTCCACTGTGCTCCGTCGTTCACCTACGGTATGAGAGCGGCAAAGTTGCTAATTAAATAGCCCAATAGCATCACACAAATGGAAAGACAATGTTTAAATCCTGTTAATCCACTGTTCCAGAAAAGAAAAAGAAAAAAAAATAGCAAATTAAATATATCACACTATTATTAAATGAGACTTTCAGTTTAAAGTCTTGCAAATTATGTCTAACTATCAAAGCGGAAATGAGATAAAACTACATTTTTAATTGGCTTAGTTATTGAAATTAATAACACTTTATCAGCAATCAACTTATCAACTCTGCCTGCATAGAGTAAAATAAGAGAAAGGGAGGGAAATGAGTAGGGCGAGAGGAAACTATACCCCTTCTTGGCTTAGCATTCATTATGATCAGCGCGGTCCGATTTCGTTTACATATTTAAAAAAAAAATTAGTTTGGAGCTTATCTCAAATTAGGCAATAATGTGGCTTTAGTCTCGTTAAAGCGGCGCCCGGCGCATTGTCTCCACCGTAACATGCGTCTGGTAATGTGGCGAGGCGGAGGTTCATCTCCTCGTGCTTGTCGTACCGCTGTTGCACTTAAAGCATAGCCCCTCCGGTCAATTAGCTGTGATGGCTGCTACAGCGCTGGAAATGTTCTAACGGCGCGGGCCCTTAAAGGAGCAGGGGAAACCCTTCTACAGCCATCATCATCATCATCATCATCATCATCATCATCATCATCATCATCATCATCATCATCATCGCTGGGCACAAAATAGCCTTTCATCTCAGGTGGAACGGAGTCACTAAGGGAGCACATCTTTGTTTGAAACTCTTCATGAAGAGGGAGGAAGGGTAATGAAAGGGACATTTCTGCCTTTCATTCCGCGTACCCAGCCTCGCCGGGGTTTTTAGGAGCATAAAACCTTCAAGTGGAACGTTTATGGAACACATAATGACAATCTAAATCAGTGGGCGGCTTCAATCTGCAAGGATTAGTGGTCTCGACGTCGCTCGGTACGCGGAGGCATACTTGTCGCCTTATTAAGAGCTTCAGAAGTCATCCCTGAAGGAGGGAGGGAGGGAGGGAGGGAGGGAGGGAGGGAGGGAGGGAGGGAGGGAGGGAGGGAGGGAGGGGGAGGGGAGTGGGGCTCACCCTCCACTGTGCCACAGATCTCAGCCGGCAAATTAGGACCTGTGATATCTATTCATTGTATAAAAAAATATGTAAAGTGTCGATTTATTGGGTAGGAGAGGGTTTTAACTCTGTGGTGGGTTTCTACTTTAACGAGTTATTTTCTTGCATACCCTGCTGCCTCAGTGTGGTGCAGCCCTCAGTGTGGTGCAGCCCTGGCCTCAGTGTGGTGCAGCCCTGGCCTCAGTGTGGTGCAGCCCTCAGTGTGGTGCAGCCCTCAGCGTGGTGCAGCCCTGGCCTCAGTGTGGTGCAGCCCTCAGCGTGGTGCAGCCCTCAGCGTGGTGCAGCCCTCAGTGTGGTGCAGCCCTCAGCGTGGTGCAGCCCTGGCCTCAGTGTGGTGCAGCCCTCAGTGTGGTGCAGCCCTGGCCTCAGTGTGGTGCAGCCCTCAGTGTGGTGCAGCCCTGGCCTCAGTGTGGTGCAGCCCTGGCCTCAGCGTGGTGCAGCCCTCAGCGTGGTGCAGCCCTGGCCTCAGCGTGGTGCAGCCCTGGCCTCAGTGTGGTGCAGCCCTGGCCTCAGTGTGGTGCAGCCCTGGCCTCAGCGTGGTGCAGCCCTGGCCTCAGTGTGGTGCAGCCCTGGCCTCAGCGTGGTGCAGCCCTCAGCGTGGTGCAGCCCTGGCCTCAGCGTGGTGCAGCCCTGGCCTCAGTGTGGTGCAGCCCTCAGCGTGGTGCAGCCCTCAGCGTGGTGCAGCCCTGGCCTCAGCGTGGTGCAGCCCTGGCCTCAGTGTGGTGCAGCCCTCAGCGTGGTGCAGCCCTGGCCTCAGCGTGGTGCAGCCCTGGCCTCAGTGTGGTGCAGCCCTCAGCGTGGTGCAGCCCTGGCCTCAGTGTGGTGCAGCCCTGGCCTCAGTGTGGTGCAGCCCTGGCCTCAGCGTGGTGCAGCCCTGGCCTCAGTGTGGTGCAGCCCTGGCCTCAGTGTGGTGCAGCCCTGGCCTCAGCGTGGTGCAGCCCTGGCCTCAGCGTGGTGCAGCCCTGGCCTCAGCATGGCCTACAACCGGCAACGAAGCGGACATTCAGTGGTGTGATAACAGTTTACCATAAAATGGTAAATGGCTGCATTTATATAGCAGCTTTTATCCAAGGCGCTTTACAATTTTGTTCCTCACATTTTACCCGTTCACTCACACATTCACACACCCGACGGCGGAGGGGACCGTGCAAGGTGCCGACCTGCTCATCGGGAGCAGTTAGGGGTTAAGTGTCTTGCCCCACCCCTGCTTATGTAGGTAAGCGGATGGGGGTGTGGTCAGATGAATGCTGGCATGTAAAGGTACATGGTGGAATTTTGTATTCAGTGTATATACGCTGAAGCGAGATATATGCAACTAGGTGCTGAGCGCACCATAACTCACAGAACTGGGTTATATACATAACCTTACGTAAATACAACAGTCCTTCCATGTAGGCTAGAACGCCGTGAATTATGACTCAGTAACCACTACAGTAACATCATTAAGTCTGCTATAAGCTATTCTCCCTCTCGTGTGTGTGTGTGTGTGTGTCTTTATGCAGTTTTAAAGCACCTTGGCTTTGTTCTGAATGCACTTTGTTGTAGTTATCCTACAGAGAAAAGAAAATGCACTTGACTTTAATGCACATTTTGTTGTATGCAAAGAGACACTGTTTAAATTGTACAATCTTTCAGCAGTCAGTCTGGAATTAATGTATGCATTCAAAAGTGCTGAATAAATGTTTTATGGGCCCATACTAGTGATTATTAATAGTATTTAAGTTAAGTTTAGCCATAATCATGTCTTTTGCCATAATCAGGTAGCTGAAAAAAAATTTAAATACATTATATATATATTTATATTAATAATTTTCGACCAACTGTTTCCTATTTTCGGTATTCGGTTTCGACCAAGAATGTCCCATTCAGTGCATCCCTACTTATAATTTAACAGAGCAGTGCGTCGCTCTTAACTTTGAGTTTCTTTACAAAGTTCAGTTTTGAATTACAACAGAGCAGTGCTCTTAAAATTACAGTGCATAGGAGGTAGTGAGATCAAATTTGCATAGAACCGACACATGAATTTGATAGGAAGTGTATACAAGTAGGTAGGGTAAGAATAGTGCAGGTAAAGTACAATTTGTGTCAGGTTTCATTGAAATGCCTGAGCAAAGAGATTTTTTAAGGTTTTAAGCTGTCTTTTGAAGATGTCTAGCGAGTTGGCTTCCCTGATGTTTTGGGGTAGTTTGTTCCATAGTTTTGGGGCATAGTTGATAAAGGCTGCATTACCGATCCTCTTTTGACTGTTTCTGGGAGCCTCTAGTAGTCCAGCAGCTGATGATCGCAGTGTTCTTGCTGGCCTGTAATTTATTAGAGTGTTGGCGATGTAGCTAGGTCCCTGTCCATTTAGAGCTTTGTATGTAAGGAGAAGGACCTTAAAGTTAATTCTAAATGTTACAGGAAGCCAGTGTAAAGCAGCTAAGACTGGACTAATGTGCTCTCTCCTTTTGGTTCTAGTTAGCAGTCGGGCTGCAGAGTTTTGGATTAGCTGAAGCCTCTCTGTGGTTTTCTTAGGGAGACCCGTGAAAAGTGCATTACAGTAGTCTAACCGGCTAGATATGAATGCATGAATTAGCTTCTCAGCATCGTTTTGATTAATAAATGGTCGTACTTTTGCTATATTTCTGAGATGGGAGAACGATGTTTTCGTCACTTTGTTAATATGAGAATTGAAGTTCAGTTCTGAATCTATGATAACCCCAAGACTTGTGACCTCAGATTTGATCCAAGAGGTTCTATGACGTTAATGGATTGCTCAGCACCTGTTCTGCACTGTACTTCACTTCGTGCACGAGCACTGAATAAAAAATTACACCATGTACCTTTACCTCCCAACATCCGTCTGACCACACACCCTTCCGCTTACCTTCATAATCAGGTGTGTGGCCACCTACTCGCCTCCTTCTTCACTTTCACCACAAGGAAGTGCCTTCGGTAGATCCCCACTTGACGAGGTTGTTAGTAGAAGAAAGTTGGAAAACTAAAGAACGGGAAGATACGTTGACATCATATCTTTATTTTCTCTCTCACTATTTTCGAGAAAATACGGCGATATTGTCTTCGTCACTGGAGTGTCTGGAAGTGTTAGGGTTTGAAACCGACCTCAACAGCATGGCACAGACAGGTAGTTCAGAGTTAGCCAAACACTAGGGCGTATTTATTACAGAATCAAAAAGAGCCAAATAACAAATCTGAATCAACAAAAAAGGAGAATGCCTTCGGCAGAGTTGTCTGCAGCTCTGCAGATCCTCCCGGTGTTAGAGGTGGGGAAACGGCGTAGGCGCCGCTGCGGCTCTGCAGATACTCCCAGATCCAACTCGGAGTGGAAACGGAGAGAGAGAGAGATCAACAACAGTCCAACAGTACACAGAGGCAGTGCAGTTCAGTCCTCCCTTAGCTGAGTCCAGTATGAAATACAAGTGACTTGATCTTCGGTGTAAACTACACACAAGTTAGCTGAGTCCAGTACCAAAACAAAACGGTACTTCTTCAGTGTTATCCAAACACACAATTTAGCTGAGTCCAGTACAAAACAAAACGGTACTTCTTCAGTGTTATCCAAACACACAATTTAGCTGAGTCCAGTACAAAACAAAAACGGTATTTCTTCAGTGTTATCCAAACACGCAAAAACAGATAATCCAAAAAGGTTTGTTTCCAAAACTCACCAAAGCGCAAACGCGTAAAGCGGGCAACGAGGCGCAGCTCCAAACGGATGATCAAGATATTCACCAGCGGCGATCCAAAGATGTCCTGGAGGGAAAGTAGACGAGGCACAACAACGGGGGGAAGACAGGCAGTAGCAGTAGTAATCAAAACGACCCGACAACGATTGAAAGAAGGTCCGAGTATATGAAGCCTCTGGAGCGCTAATCACAAACTACGACAGGTGCGTGATGGAATTGGTAATCGCTCCTGAAGCGTGTGGCGGGGAATGCACCAATCAACACAGTACCTTGAAGAAGCGTGTGGCGGGGAATGGGCCAATCCTCACAGAATCCTCACAGGAAAATGATGATCATTCTACACCTCCACCAGTTTTTTCGTATTAGGAGCTCACGCCGCTGACATGCTTCCCAACTACAATCCTCCTTGCTGCGGCTGGATGGGGTAAAAACACTCCAGCAACACAGCTGGACTGTAGGACGCACCGACTGTTGTGAGAAGCGGTGGTTTCCAGGTTGGGTATGTACTGTTTTGCTTGCGAGCTCTGGTTGTTGTTGATGCTATGGGGGTTAGCTAACAATTTACGAAACGCCGACCCCAGGCTAGGGTCCTCTGCTCGGCTTAAAACGGCGGTCGGAGGATCTTGGCCTGACGCCCATGATGGCTAAATCTAGTGGCCCGTGCTAGGTTCTGGTGATCCCAGGATTCTAGAGCGGATGCTTCTCTGTCCCGTGTAGGTCCCATCTTTCATATACAAATGAAAGTTTACCCTAACGAGGAAATGTGGGCATAAGATCTTCTTTATCGGAAGTTCCATGCTCAAAGGGCCCCGTGTGTGTCTGGATCACTGTTGACAACTGTGTTCTGACATTTCTTTTTCTTTTCCCTGTTAGGGAAGGGATTGGGACAGCGGCCTGTCTGAAGTGTGGCTTGTTATGTCATTGTATGCAGTTCAGGTGATGGCTGGTTAGCTTGCGTGCTAGTTGTGGAGCTACTGTGTAGCCAGTCAGCTGTTAGCTGCGCAGCTGTTAGCTGCGGCGTTAGCTCGCTGTGTTTACCAGGCTGGTATACGTTAGCTTGTTGCTATCAGCCGATCGGCTGTTAGCTTAATGCTACACTGTTGAACGTTCTGTGACTATAACATGCCTTAAACACTCTGACTACGACGTCATCTTTGACAGAGGATGTTAGTCGAACCTACCGGGAGCCCGGCCGGCGAGGACTGCGTCAACATGGAGAACCGTAGCGGCTGGGTGGCGCAGCGACGCTGCCCTTGTTGTCGACACAGGAATGCTGTGTTTAACATCGGTGTCCCGTTAGCCAGACTGCAGTTCGCTTGGCCTGCGCTCACGGTAGGAAGGTCCCGACCAGACCTTAAACACGTCTTCTTCCTTCCCTTCTAAATGTTTTGTAATAACGATGTTTTCCAAAACGGGTGTTGCTGCAATACATTAAGGATACGACGCGTGTTGTGTGTGAATTGTCTTGTCACTGGTATAAGCTTCTTCTCCATACAAATCGGGTTGTTGTTTACATGTGTAAAAATTATCTGGTTAGTTGTGTTGAGAACATCATGTGTGTTCATGTACCGTGTACTCACAACTAAGGGGGTTAATTAACCTATAAAGCTATGCTTAGTGACATATGAGTGAAGAATGAATTCTTTCTCAGCCTGTAATGACAATGAACAGTGTGTTCACATATTAACAGGGTTATCTGTTCAACTGGGCCGTATCAAGGGTAAGGTAGGAGGGGTGTTCCCCCTGGTTCCCTGGGGCTTCGCCACTCTCCTCTCAGACATGTTGTTTACAATATATTGTGTCACTGTGTTGTGGGGATACGATGTAACCCTTAGCTTAGTTGCTGGGGTTGTGCTAACCGCTTGAGGAACTATATTTTCCTAAAGAAAAGATTGTTTGGTCATTTTTCGTGTGTGCTTAGCAAGGCCTGTGGCCGATACTAATCGAGGATTCTGTATTCTCTCGTTATGAAAAACGGCGTTCCTCTGTAGCAAGAGTGTACTTGCCATTTTTTGTTGTGATAAAGGGTTGTGTGTGTCTTGTGATCTACAACTGGGTTAGGTTGGCCAGAGAAGCACATGTGTAAGTCTGGTACCGGGGCTCTTAAGGGGGCCCTCTCTATTCTGTGTTTTTCCTTAGTAAAAATCAGATAGCAGGTTAGCACATGAGCTGTGTGAAGCTGTTAGACACTTCATGTAGCTGACTATGACTGTGTCATGCTCTTTTTTGTCATTACATCGTATCATGGGTGTGGGGTCGTAAAGGGGTGAACTGGTAATCCTTTCCTCCCCTTTTGATGGGCAGGGGTTAAAACCTCCTGTCCTTCAAGGTTCCTGTCACGTTGCTGTTCGGCACGTTACAGGGTAAGAGGGGGGGGGTTTCCTGTTCCCACGCCCTGGAAGATTGGGCGTGTGCACCGCAGAAATTCCCCCGCCATAGAGTACGTCACTGTGCGCGTCTCTGTTGGTAAGACTTCCGTGAGTTGTGCAGGTCCATATGATGGATCTGTTTCAGGGAGTGGTCAGGGCTCCTCCTCACGAAGCTCCTACTCGGGCCTTCTGTGAGTTAGGACTCTCCTTCCCTGTGAGGGAGCCTCCTCAGAGTTCAGAGCCTCCTCCTCAGATTGTCAAGGTGAGTAGAACTTCAAAAAGGAGTCCTGCTCTATTGTGTGTGTATTCGATTCAATTCGATTATTGAGTGTGTATTGGTTCAGTGCCTCCTCCTCGGAGAGCCCTAACCCTAATTACATAGCTCAATGTTGCAATATATTCTTTTCAATCTATACAGCTCGCGTGGGAAGTCTCTCTGGGGATTTCCGTCTCCTCCCTATGGGAGGGTGGTGGGATGTAAACATTTAAAAAAAATTTACCCTCAGCTGCGTCACGAGGGATTCATGTCAGTCTGTGTTCTTTCTTTTTTGAATAAAAAGAGGAAGGTACATGAAGCACGACGTCTCCGTGTTGTTCTCCCAGGCGACTTGGAGGAACAATGTTTGGTGTCTTGTTAGACTAGCCATTGATGTGTTTGGGTCTCGACGCATACATAGTGCTGGCTCGGTGTGTTTCTGTTACAGAATCACACAGGGGCTAAGTGCGCCTTGGTTTCTTGTTAAAACAGCGTTTTTATAGAGCAACTGGGATGGAGTTTTGTCTCTTCCGAGCGCCAGTTTACTAGGTTGTCTCGATGAATTCTCGTTCATATCTGGGGGATGTTAACGGAATAGATCAGAACATATGTAGAGGGGTCTCACGCCCTTGGGGTGGGCCACTGAGCACGGTCCAAATGGGACCGTCTGGGTGGCGCCCTCTTTTCATGTTTTAGATCGACTCGCATACCTACCCCCTCTTCTGGAGTGGGCATGTCGGCGTGGTTAGGACACGGGACTGGTCTGGTCACGCTGGTCCAGGTCAGTTAACCCGTTGTCCGCCGGGGATGCAGATCTGCTTTTCTGGTACCCTGAGGGACTTGGGTTTTTTCAGGGGGAAAAAATGCTGGGTCGGCCCGGGGTGTCACAAGGTTAGGCGTTATGGAGACCCTTGTTGGGTACTTTGTACCTGGCACTATCATGGGGGCTGGTTCTCCTTTATTCGCTCCTCTCTCACGCATGGCGAAGAGAGGGCTGTTGGGGTGGTCTTCTGGACCTCCTCTGGTAACCCTGTGTACTTCCCTAGCCGCCGGGCCCAGTCCGAAGTAAAGTTTCGTTGATACCGTAGGCCTGGGATAACCCTTTTTTGAAAACTGAAACACTTGTACTGCGGTATAGCCAGTGTATGCCCGCAGGTGTGTTTTGGAGTTTTTTCTTGAGGGGTTATAGGAACAACCACCGTCGGTACCAAGAGGGTGGTTGATTCCCTGGTGTGTTGGAGCAGTGTCAACTCCCGGGTTACCCGGTTGAGTGTGCCCCTGCACGTTCATGACGTCTGTCAATCATGTCAGCCTTCTCTGCCTCGACCCCTCTGGGTGTTTTTTTTTTAATGGAGGCTTCGTCATGGTGATCAACAATCCCAGCGTCCGCACCTTCCGCCGGGAGGGCTGTTTCCAGCTGACTCCTTTGGCGCCTGTCTCGTCCGCAGTGCTCCAGGCTCAGGTTACAGCCTGTTGCCTGGTTTCCCCGGTGCGCTACCTGCTTCTGTTGGTTAACCTTTTTGTGTGCTTACGGCCATGCTGACTGCCTGTTCTGCAGGGTCAGTGTGCCAGGCGGTGTGCTATTTGGGGGAAAGGGGTTTAAGAGCAAACCCAACCCTGTGGCAAGGCCGTAGCAGCGGAGCGCGAAGGAAGACCCAGACCCACTGAAGGGACTGGACCCCCTGGAAAACGGGGGCCCGGAGAGGTCAATGACGCCTGGCATCAAGACCCCACCAGGTGGTCTCTTAGTGACACCGCCCCCCACATCGCCAGCGTATTCGGATAAGGCCCCTCTTATCCAAATACGCTGGTGGGGTCTTGATGCCTGGCGTCATTGACCTCTCCGGGCCCCCATTTTCCAGGGGGTCCAGTCCCTTCAGTGGGTCTGGGTCTTCCTTCACGCTCCGCTGCTACGGCCTTGCCACGGGGTTGGGTTTGCTCTTAAACCCAGTGTTTTCTGGCGGCAATAACGAGGTTGTTCCTTCCGTTCGTTCCCGGGTGGCATGCGGGTTGTGCGTGTGTGTAGTCGTGGGGTCAAGCCACGGTCTGCTCACCCTGTGCATTGAGTTGCTTGAGTGCCTCTTCGCACGGTCGGATCCGTCGCCTTCCCGTGAACCTCCAATAGGGGGGGTGTCCTCCATTAGGGAGGGTTGGGGGGGCTTGGTCCTCCCCGGTCTGATGGTTGTGGGGGGCCTCAGCGGGGTACATTTGTCGGGCTATGGCTCCCGCTCAGCCCCTGTTGCAGAACAGGTGCTGAGCAATCCATTAACGTCATAGAACGAAGGGTTATGTATATAACCCAGTTCTATGAGTTAAATGGTGCGCTCAGCACCTGGACGCCGCTGCGGCTCTTGATCTTACCTTGTGGTGAAAGTTTGGGAAGGAGGCGAGTAGGTGGCCACACACCTGCTTATGAAGGTAAGCGGAAGGGGGTGTGGTCAGGCGGATGTTGGGAGGTAAAGGTACATGGTGGAATTTTTTATTCAGTGCTCGTGCACGAAGTGAAGTACAGTGCAGAACAGGTGCTGAGCGCACCATTTAACTCATATAACTGGGTTATATACATAACCCTTCGTTAATCCTCCCAGGTTCTTTATTAACGTTTCTTTTTTCGTTTTGGGGCAGATAATTAGAATTTCAGTTTTGTTCTCATTTAGTTTCAGGAAGTTCTTACTCATCCATTTATGTATTGCCAATAAGCAGTCTGTAATGGAGTTAATATCATTTGGTTCAGCAGATATGTACAAGTTCAAGTTTCTTTATTAGTTGACATGCAAAAATACAGAATACCTTCACATGGAATGCTTTTTTCTGTTATGCTCCTATGAGGATCATAGGACGCTTGGATCATACACATACAGCTCATTACAGTAATATTCCACAATTATTACATTTTAGATAGTAATAATAGTACAGAGCATAAAAACACCTACATGCGCTTTGATGACGCATGTAGGGCTAACCTTGAGAGCCTTGTACAGTTGTGTATCATCCACATAGCTATGGAAACTTACATTATGTTCTCTGATGATATCACCCAGCGGTAACATGTAAAGGGAGAAGAGTAAAGGACCTAAGCAACTCCCTTGTGCAGCTCCATAGTTGTTGTCATATATCTCAGACATGTGGCCTCCTAGTTTAACATAGAATTTCCTCCATCTGATGTATGTTTTAAACCAGCTTAGCACATGTTCTGAGAAACCGACCAGGTTTTCAAGACGATCAATTAGAATATCGTGATCGATTGTATCAAATGCTGCACTGAGATCTAGCAGGATAAGGATGGAGACCTTATTCTCGTCAGAGGTCACTGATTATTTTGGTGAGTGCAGTTTCAGTGCTATGATATTTTCTGAATCCCCACTGAAATTCTTCTAAGATGTTGTTTTCTTCAAGAAAGGAATTAATTTGAACTGAAACTATCTTTTCAAGTACTTTACTAATGAATGGTAGGTTAGATATTGGTCGATAGTTTGCCATTACATTCAGGCACGTGCACAGGACTTTAGAGGGGCAGGTGCTCAAAGGCTGAAAAGGGCACTACACTTGTGTGTATATATTAACCGAGCGCGCGCGCGAGCGCGATTTTTAAGGGCCCTTTTCGGGGCGGGGGCCCCCTTTTTATGCTTTTTGGGGGTTTTTGGTGATCAAATATTGAATATTGAACTATAATAATCAGTGCAGGAGCTCACTTATCCTTGAAAGACACTTTTATCACTGACTTAAAAGGCCCATACATCTCCATAAATGTTCAGGGGGGAGGGAATAAGTGCTTACCCTACAGACCCCAAGAAGTGCTGTATATTCTGTATTGTTTAATATAAATGCATTTTTTATTCCAATCCCGATTTGTATTTGAGATTCCCAAATCCCATCGGATTTGACTTCTTCGTGTCCCTCAATGAGTGTAATACCAGCATTCAACAGCGGTTTCTATCATCATCATCATCACCACCCATGCTATGCATAAAATATATAGGCCCGCGGAGAGGCACGCTGAGGAGGCCGTGCAAACTGCAATGGCATATGGAGCATCTCTCTCTCTTTACCTAATATTTTTATTCTATCCTGACATTTTTCAGTTGGAAGGGCAGTCTATATGCGTAATGGAATTATTATTTATTTATTTATTTTTTCAAAAAGGGCACTTTTTTGATGAGGCTCAAAAAGGCAGGTGCTCAGGCACCCCTTGGCCTCTATGTGTGCACGTGCCTGATTACATTACTATCCAAGTTAGGTTTTTTTAGTAATGGCTTTACAACTGCTGTTTTAAAGGCATCTGGGAAAATACCAGTTCTAAGGGAAGTGTTGATGATATCTAGCACAGGGCTTGAAAGTTTTAAACACCCGTTTAGCAGCATGGATTGACCCTACAGCAACACTTTTTTCTAGCCTATTATACATTACAAAGTTATTAGAGGACATATTATCTAATTATCTACCAGGTATCCTCTTAATCTTTTAAAAGTTGTGTCTTTTCTATTGGCCATCTATGGGAAAATGCCTTTCTGGGCCAGAGGGGTTTAAGCTGCATTCTCGGGTTCGGCCAGCAGGGAGGATCAGCGTGAATGAATGAATGAATGAAAACTTTATTTAACAGATTGCAGAATGGGTACAATACAGTACGGCTCAATACATACAATTGTTAAGGGGATGCAGACCTGAGAAAGACGTTTGTCTTGTTTCCATCAGGGTCCCCCATTTTCAATTCATATAGACATTTATGACATACACAACATACATGACATTTATGGCATAGGGACATATAGGTATTTAGTACTGATACATTTGTGACATAGGCGGTATTCAAATATACAGTACTGTTACCCCTAGATCCTGACAGAGTATATACATATGATGGGGAGGGGACTGTACATTAGGAGGGGGTGGGTGGGTGGGAGGGAAATATACATACGGCAGGGAGGGAATATATACATGCGGTGGGGAGGAGACTGTCTATTAGGAGGTGGTGGGGGTTTTGGGCATTTACGGTGGCCAGTTTCGAATTGCAGCCTCCCGTAGGTGCTCTTTAAGGGCGGTTTTGAATGTGGGCAGGGATTCACATTCCTTTGCAGCTTTGGGTAGGGCGTTCCACATTGTTGTGGCATAATTGCGAAACGTGTTTAGTCCCTTGTTTGAGCCGAATCTGGGTTTAACATGATTTGTTGAGCTTCCTCTGGTGTAGTGGTTGTGGTATTCACTGACCTTTGGGAAGTATTTTGACATGTACATGGGCACCCCGGTCGTATAGTGTATCTTGTAGACCAGGCCCATTGCAAGTTGCTGTACTCTGTCGTCTACTCTAAGCCATCCTAGGTTGGCAAAGTGGGCAGGGGTGAGGTGGGTTCTGGGGGTACGGTCAAGTAGTAGTCTGACTAGTTTGTTTTGTGATGTTTGTAATTTTGTTTTAAGCGCCTTTGAGGTGCTTTGGTACCATGAGGTGCATGCATAGTCGTAGTACCCTTGAATGAGTGCTCCTGCCAGAGTCTTCAGGGTATTCTTGTTTACCAGAGAGGAGATCCGGTACAAGAATCTAGTTCGTTGGTTGACTTTTTTTATTACATTGGATGCCATTTTGTCACAGGAAAGATTTGCCTCTAGGATGGAACCCAGGTAGGTAATTTCGTCTTTCCTTGTGACAATATTGTCACCCACTGTAACTGAGAATCCGTCGGTCTTGCTAAGTTTGTTGAACCGAAGAGAATGGACTCTGTTTTGCCCATGTGTAATGATAGTTTGTTATCAGCGAGCCATATGCAGATTTTGCCTAGTTCCGTGCTGAGGGTTTTTTCAACCTGCAATTTGTTCTTGTCAGAGACCAGCAGGGCTGAGTCGTCCGCAAACAGGAACAAGTTGCAGTCACAGGCTGACGACATGTCATTTGCATAAATTAGGAAGAGTAGCGGTCCTAGTATGCTTCCTTGTGGAACACCACAGCTCACTGTGAGGGGGGGGGATAGAGTACCGTTTACCTCTACCATCTGTTCTCTCCCCTCCAGGTAGGATTGCATCCAGCTCACTGATAGGCTATCAAAACCAATTGCTTTTAGCTTGTCCATTAGAATGGAGTGATTGACAGTGTCGAAGGCCTTTTGTAGGTCCAGCATGACCATGCCGCAGTATTTGCCAGCGTCCACCTCTTGTTTGATGTGGTCGTTCAAATAGAGGAGGCATGTGTCAGTGGAGTGGGACGTTCTGAAGCCAGATTGGAATTCGTAGATTAGGTTTTTTTCCGCCAGGTACTTTTCGACCTGTTCGTAGACTATTTTCTCCATGACTTTCGAGATGGAGGTAAGAATAGAAACAGGGCGGTAGTTGCCTGGGTCTAATTTGCTGCCCTTTTTGTGTAGAGGGGTCACTCTCGCATTTTTGAAGTCCTTGGGGACGTCCCCCTGTCTTATAGAGAGGTTTATTATGTGTGTGATGACTGGGGTGATGGCGGCTGCTGCGTCTCTGAGGAATTTGGAGGGGATGTTGTCATGGCCAGTGGCCTTGTTAGGTTGGAGGGCGCTCAATTTTTTGAGTACCTCATCGGTTGTTACCATTTCAAGTTTGAAGTCGTCTTTGTGGACCCCTAGGTTTTTGTAGTATGCTACTATGTGTTCTACCCCATAATGCCCTGAGTGGGAGGGTAGTTTGTTTACCAGTGTTGTGGCTATGTTTGTGAAGAAGATGTTTTAGTAATTGGCTACATCCAGCTTGTCTGTGATGAGCGTGTTGTCCGTCTTTATGTTTATGTTTGAGAATCTGGTTTTAAGTTTTTTACTGCAGCCTAGTTGATTATTGAGTAATTTCCAAAGTTCGCAGGGTTTGTTTTTGTTTTCCTCAGTTTTGTCGTTGATGAAATTTCTTTTTGCGGTTCTGATCATGGTGTTTACGTCATTTCTTAGTCTGTTTCTTTGGATTTTTAGTTCAACCACGTGGGCTTGGAGTTCACTGTTTGAGCTTTTGGAAAGCTTTGTCTGACTTTTATGAAGTTCAGAGCATTTTTTGTCTCTGGTTTTCATAGCAGCCAGTATTTCAGTGTGCATCCATGCCTCAGCGCGATTTTTAACCCTGGTGGTTCTTATCGGTGCCATGTTGTTGAGTATTTCTGTGAATTTGGTTTTGAATCCAAGCCATGTTTCTTCAACCTGTGTACCACTGAGCTCATCTGACCAGTCCAAGCTCCCCAGTTCTAGGTTAAAGGCCTCTCTAGAGTAAGTTTTGAGGTCTCTAGATGTGACTGTTTTGTGACAGCCGGCCTTCTGTTTTAGCTTTTTGCGGGTACAGAAAATCATATAATGATCACTTAACCCGCATGCTATCACCCCTTTACTGGAGATCATGGACTTGTCAGAGGTCAAAATGAGGTCAATGGTGGTTTGTGTCGAATCGCATACCCTTGTGGGTTGTGTGATTAGCTGGCTGAAACCGTGCAGGTCAGAAAATCTACTGAAGGCCTTGAAGACGGGTGCTGATTTACGCAGCATATCCGTGTTCCAGTCCCCAATAAGAATTTTTTCTACCCCCTCCACCCCAGCTAAACACCCATCAAGTGTGTCATAAAAGCCACTCTGTTCTGGTGGTCTATAGATTGTGCCTACTAGTACTGGTTTCGCCCTGTCTAATAAGATTTCAATCCAAACAGTTTCAATTTCATCATGGTTAAGGTCAGTACGGTTGATGTATTTGGTATCCTTGTGTATATACACACAGACGCCACCTCCATACTGGTTCCTATCCCTCCTGACTATTGAGTAGTTTTCAATTTCAATCTCTGGATCCTGTACAGATGAGTCTAATTTTGTTTCTGTGAAACACAATATGTTAGCCTTACCGTTTAAAAACAACTGTTTGATTTCAGCCAGTTTAGGTCTCAGGCTATTTGTATTTAGATGAAATATGTGAAGTCCATTTTTGATTGTAATAAGATTGACGTCGTCACAGTTGAGGTAACTCTGTTCAATTGTGTCCTGTCCTGTGGTGGGGGGAGGGGGGGCGTTGTTGCTGTTTGTGCCGTGGGTGGGGAGGGGGGGAGGGGGTGATGCTTTGTCCTTTGCTGGAGTCTGTATTCCTTTGTGTGAAAGCCCGCGATGTGGGGGGGGGGGCTGGTTGATTACAGATATGTCTGATTGTACTCCATTGTGGGGGAGGGGGGGTGCCTTTTGTCCTGGCCTCGGCCCGGGTAGACTAGCTGGCATGGCGGCCTTGGCGGGGCCAGCCAAGCTAACCGTCGGGTCCTTGGTGACCTTGATGTCCCGCGCCGCTCTCCCTTTAGCCACTCGCCGAGTCCGCTGGGGCTTCTGTGAGGGTATGTCGCCGCTTGCTGGTCGGCTGGTGCAACTGCTGGCTGAAGCGTCAATTGCGTGGATGCTGTTGATCTCCGGCGCCGGTGTGAGGAGCGATGCCTCGCTGTTTTGTCCCCGCGACGTGCTGGGCGCCTCGGTTGTGAACCCCGGTTCCTTCCCTCTCGCTGTGGCCTCTCGTGGGTTCTTTTGCAGAGGTGGCAGAGGAGGAATGTTGCCGTTGATCATGTCGTTAGCCGCAGTATGTGTGGGTAGCCGTTGATCTGTTGTGCTGGCTGCTGCTTCTTGGGTCAGCAGATTTGACTGTAGTCTCTGGTTCCGTGTCATTACGGGACCAGGGTTCTGATGAATGTCACCTGACATGAGCAGATATAATAAAAACATTGATCTCTTATTACACTTGCCTGCCGGGGGTAATTTATTTCGTTCCGGATTTGCAGTAAGTACTGTGTGGATGGTCGTGGCTCCGAAGGCTGGATGTTTCCTCTCCGAGCCCGTTAACAAATAGAAGTCGCAATGGGACTGCTGTTTTACGTTTTCGCTACCCTCCACTTCTGTCTGGAGTTGCTGCTTGAGTTGTGAATTCAGGTACAAATCCATAATCCACAGGAGGGAAAGTAGAAAATGCGCAAAGTACTTTTTTGTTGTTGCTCTGTTGCGTTGGTTACGGGAGCTACGTAAAATGCGACCGTCCATGTTGAAGCCGGTGTTGTTGTGCTGGTTGAAACCATTGCATGGGGAGGCTGACGTTCCCTCTCTTGTAAACATTTAGTCATTTCACCCCTTCTGTTGTGGGTGACGGTCATTTCCAGGCAGGGGGTATTCAGCTAGATCAAGCATTATTAAATAAAGTCACTTAGTGCCACGTCGTGGCGATAGATGTACACCACCACGAATTATGTAGTCACACTCATCAATATGACTGTTATGACAGTAGCGCATTGGCAAAGAAGGATAGAAACTGTGAAAGCAAGCATCAATGCATTGAAATCTGCAATGGAAAATGAATCAAAGTGTTACTAGAAATATAAAAACAGCAACATTGCGGAAAAAAAACTCTACATGCCCCCCCCCCCCCGTCCCGTCTAATAATACAATTCCTTGCCCTTCCTGGAGCTAAGAATTAAATGAAGATGCCATCCCCCTTTTTAACCCCCCCAAGTAATTATGAAACCTCACATACCTGCAGGCCTGGGACAGCTTTTAAGATATATTATATTACAGATGACACATACCTTGTTTAAAATGGTGACGGTGAATTGAAAATGGGGGACCCTGATGTAAACAAGACGAAAGTCTTTCTCTGGTCTGCATCCCCTTAACAATTGTATGTATTGAGCTGTACTGTACTGTACCCATTCTGCAATCTGTTAATAAAGTTTTCAATCAATCAATCAATGACTACACGCATTCTCAATCCCCACGCTCTGCTCTGTGGCAGCTGGCTTTGCTCCTACAAAAGGTTAGTGGGTTAAATGCAGATGGCAATTACCTGGTATAGTGCCTCACAACTCAAGGCAAAAGCCTACGTGGCATAGAAAGCCTTTTTGTAGCCTATAGGTAACGACATCCTCCTGCAAAGGATAAAAACTAACCTTAATAGTTTACAGTCTTGTTCTGTTCTGTTCTGCGCCTGCTTTTTTAGTCTGCTGTTGCCCCCTTTCTCATTGAGCAATGCCTTGCTGCACACGGTAGGACAGTCTTCTGCTTCGCTGACCTTGGAATTGAAAGTGGCACTGCAAATGACCTAGCTCAAAAAACTGTGGGTTTGAAGTGACTGTAACAACTAGGGCTGTCCCCGACTAAGGATTTGGATAGCCGAAATTTGCCGATAGTCGACTAGTAGGGGTAGGGGTTCCCCTCCCCGGAAAAAAGTTAAAAAAAATAAGATTATAGATATCTTTAAAAAAAAATGTATCATTCCATTTGGGCTGTGGGGGTGCTTAATGTCTGAAGGAGTCGACTGAAGGCTTCTTGTCCTCTGCGAAAGCATGCAATTGGTCCATTGATGGATATACATCTTGATAATTTGTCTAGTCTAGTGTGTTCATTAGATGGGTCAAATCCTCTTTCAGTGCATCTGTGCCCGTTTTCTTAGGCAGTTAGCCTTGCTGGTATGCGTGCCATTAGCGTTAGCCATGCTTCTATGCCTCTTTGCTTTTGGAAAGGAAAAAAATATATATATATTATAATTATTATATTTGCATTCGACTAAGAGGTTGGCAGTCGTCTACGGCTCCTTTCAATCGATTAGTCGACTATTCGGGGTCAGCCCTAGTAACAACCATCCACTCCATACTTCAAAATGTTTGTGCTTTTTATTTTTTCTTGCAAACTTACAGATCCAGGCATGTGCCGTGAGCTTTGATATTGGGTAAGCATACAAATATTGTAATACACTTAATTACACATTGTGCCAAGCACAAATGCTATGGATGAGTGCAATGTCAAGGAAATGCCATTCACGCAAATCTATGCCCTGGCTAGAACCCACTAATAAACAGTAAGCGCAGAGTTACAGTGGCGGACTTTATGATTAAATTACCAAAAACTAAATAATTGTTGCCAGTCGCAATATAATGTTTCTAATCAAGGGCCATACACGTTGCCCATATAAGGGCCGTCGACCGTTTAAATAAAGTAAAACCAGTGCAGCACACAGCAGTCGACTCAGATCGTCACTTCATAGTACAGTACAAGGTATACCGTATAACCAGTTGTTGACGTCACACACCATTAAACAGTGCAGCACAGATCGCCATCACCATCGCCACCGTATTAACCAGCAGCCATAACTGCTGGAATATAATATAAATGTCCGATATTATTGGCCTACCGATATTATCGGCCGATATTGGCATTAAAATGTGATATCGGAATTTTATATATATTTTTTTACATTTATTTAACCTTTATTTACCCAGGCAAGCAAGTAAGAACAAATTCTGATTTTATTTATTGTCAAAAGTATGCATAATGTTGTGTTAATTCCACAACAAGAGATATGTAATGTTAATTAACTGAATTATTAAATTAGGGACCCTGCATATATCGGTATCGGTTGATATCGGTATCGGAAATTAAGAGTTGGACAATATCGGTATATCGGTATTGGTAAAAAAGCCAATATCGAGCATCCCTAAATATAACCTTTACTTGAACACAAAATCCATGCATCTCTCCTTGCAATTGAACACCTCTGTGACTTTACTGTAAAAGTCGCCAGCTTGTTGACGTTTTGAAAGTCTCAGCATGATGACATTGATTAAAAAAGACATCCTAATTTACCTAGTAACAGATAGCGTACCCGAACAAAAGAGCTACTGATTGGTTTGTAAGCATGCTTACCTGGGCATATTAGTAGCGGGCTGAAGGAACAAATTCAAAGCCTGTGGTGGGCATGGCATTCTTATCATGCTTTCAAATCGACACTCGAGAAAGCAGAGGGAGAGAGTGCTTATACCTGGTGGCGCCAAAAAACTAAAATAAAATGAATGACTGCTGCTGCACTGTGACCACAGATGACGACTCTTTTAATGAAAACAAACAAACAGTTATTAGTACTTTTATTTAAATATTTCACAGTGTTCTTTTTTCCCTTGGGTAAGCACTGCTTACCTTGCTTATATGGACGGCACGTCCCTGTACAGATTATATATGGTATACAATACATTAATTGTATACAATTTAGTATGTGGCGTAGAAAATTCTGAAGCAGCTACAGTCGACGATACTATGGCAATAGCTTTTTTGTAACAGGTTAGTGGGAAATGTAGTCTTAATAACCATAAGCATTGGACTTGCGAGCATGTCGCGGCACTTTGTGCTCGTCTACCGGGTCGACGAAGCTGCATTTTTCGTGGATCATCCAATGCAGTCACACTATTTGAAAGTTGAATTTGCCGCCTTTCGATCGCCACCACACTCAACCAGCTGTGTGCTTCGGGTCCCGAGTTACATGACGATATATCCGGCAAGCATCATCCAAAAAGCCACTCCGTCAAATGACCATGTCCGGTTGTAAACGGTCTATAACTGACCAATCACCGCTGATGGCAAAAATGATTGATCACCATTGTAGCCAAAGAGCGTCCCCTCCGAAAGAGACTGCAGCCAAGCGGGTGTGAGTGGGGGAAGGTTGTGCAAGTTGATGAAGAAGACTGTTGTTGTGACTCAAGCTTTAGAATGAATTGAAGTCAACGGCCATTTTGGATTTTCAGTAGGCTACTCATTTCTGAATGGATCTTTATCAAATTTGAACCAGTACTACATAAGACTTCGGGCTATGGAACCGCAGTCTTTTCCAGCTACTATCTCTATGCTGGAACTTAAATCTGGCAACCACTAAACAGAAATGTGAGTACAAACTACTTTTACTTCAGCGTGTTCAAACCTGTGTTTCTCTAATACATTGACTGTTTCTGTTTCAAGCAAGACAGCTTGACAGCACCTTCAGGTTGCTGCTCTCTCACTCTCGCTAAAGGTTATACTGACTCGCCCACAGCTGTTGTAGTCTCTCTCTCTTGTTAAAAGTGATACTGACTCGCCCACAGCTGTAGTCCCTCTCTCTCTCACTCTCGTTAAAAGTGATACTGACTCACCCACAGCTGTAGTCCCTCTCTCTCTCTCTCTCTCTCTCTCTCTCTCTCTCTCTCTCTCTCTCTCTCTCTCTCTCTCTCTCTCTCTCTCTCTCTCTCTTGTTAAAAGTGATACTGACCAGGGGCGTTTTTAGGGTTAGAAAACATTGGGGGCTTCAGCCCAGGGGGGTGGAGGGGGGGGTCACCCCCCCCCCCCCCTTTTTTTTTTTTTTTTTTAAGCACAGAAATACGCAATTTTAGATTAATTAGAGATGAATACTGAATAACTAGAATCATTAGAGGTTCTCAAAGTGAGGTCCAGGTCCATGAGAGGGATATGGGCAGTCCCTAGAAAATTCAAAGTTAACAGGACCAAATCATCAGTTTCTTATTTATTTATTTATTTAGCCAGATAAAACATTGATCTGGTCCAAGAAGCCCCAACAGGAGTACAAATATACATATATACACATATATATACATATAATATATATACATATACTGTACATACATACACATATACACCAATAACAAAATAAAAACACAGTTAATTGTAGATACACAATCAGGTTTAAGCACTATAAAAATGCAGCAGGTGATTTCACCTGTCTTCAACCAAAATGGAAGGAGAGTGAAGTACTGTACACAGAGAACGTGAAAATATACAATACATTCACCAAACACTACACAAGACAACCAATGATGCAGACTGATGAAAATATACATTTTCTCCCATTTTCCCAAATCAGTCAACATGGAGAATCACAACAAAAAAATATCTTGCCAGATCCAGCTAGGCAAAGAGATAATGTCTAGTATTTTCTGTTTACATTTTTTCAAAAAAAAAGATTGTGTTACTGTAATTTTAACCTGTACTGGATACAGTATTTTATGTTTGTCTGATATTTGCTGAGCTTACAGTGTTATGCACATAGTAGCATGAAAACTGGGACATGTATTGTTGTGATTCTCCATGTTGAAATGTTGACTGATTTGGTTATATGGAGAGAAAATGTTATTTTTTTCATCAGTCTGCATCATTGATTTGGGTATATGTAGATAAATAAATTATATTTTCATCAGTCTACAGCATTGGTCTTGTGTAGTGTTTGGTGAATTTATTGTATATTTGCACATTATCTGCGTACTTCACTTACAGTACTCTAATCACTGAGAAGTAGAATTGCTAAATGTGTTTTAGGTTAAGCACAGCAGTGTGTGTAACTGGTTCAAACAGAATTAAGTCATTATGTAACGTGTGTTTCATATGGTAACAAAATTAGTGTATGGTTTTGACAAGTGTTTAATTTAGCAAAGGATCTGAGGTGTTCTGATAATTGTGTGTGTGGTTGTGCTAATTGTGTGTTTTGAAACACCGGGCCCCATTTTCAAAATCATGCTTAGGCAATCGAAAAAAAACTATTGTGTGTTTCATTATATACATATGTTTCGGTCTTCTCATTAAAAAAAGATTCGATTTTTGGGTCTTTTCCTGCCTTTGGTCCGCTTTGCATTCACATCTCAAATGAACCGCAGCAGGGTTCACTTGCAAGAGTGAATGAGCTTTCACACCACCCCAAACCAACCGGACTATCCGAGGTTCGATTAAAGCTTATTATAGGACACTGGACATGGGTATGGATGGCTCCAGGTGCTGCTGCGTTAAAGTGCACATCTTCAATATCTGTACTATTTAAAAGCACAGTGCAGGACACACTCAAAGGTTATCGCACATCAGAGATGGCAGTGGACATGTATGACAGGACAAAGGCCATATGTAATGGCCTTTGGATTGAGGAACATACTACCAGCCAAAGGAGGAAGCAGAAAAGGATGGACGAGTATGTAGTTGAGTCATCTTGTGGCACAAGCTCAGACCTCAGCTCAGGAGATCAGCTGAGACAGAGACTGTTCTATCCAGTCGTCGACAGAATGCTGCAAGAGCTTGAGAGCAGGTTCTCATGAGTTGGATAACAATTTATGAGAGGCATACAGGCAGGGGCGTAGCTGGGGGGGGGTAGCTTAGGATGATTCCAAGGGCCCAGCACTGAGGGCCCCCCCCCAAAAAAAAAAAAAAAAACATTTTTTTTTTTTTTTTACTAGACATCACTCTGGTGTATTATTGATGCTCTCATTGATACTATGTTTGTTTCTGAAGTGTGTGTGTGTGTGTGTGTGTGTGTGTGTGTGTGTGTGTGTGTGTGTGTGTGTGTGTGTGTGTGTGTGTGTGTGTGTGTGTGTGTGTGTGTGTGTGTGTGTGTGTGAGATATATAGAGAGAGAGGGGGGGCTTTGGTAGACTATTGCATTGGTCCATTCATTGAAGATGAACGCAATGCGACATCCTTTACTAGGCTCACCCACCAACAGTGCAGGTGCTGAACTGCTGATCCGAATGTATAGGTAAAAACCATATTATGCGTTTTCATCAATAAAAAAATGGCCAAAAAAAATTCGCTCGCGCGCTAACGCGCGCTCGCATTCACTGGGGGCCGACAAATACATTCTTTCATGGGGCCCAGAATCTGGAGCTACACCCCTGCATACAGGCATGTTATCCAGCCTCAGACCAGTTTCTCTCAGTGGAATTGCTGCAACCCCTCGCCACACATTACAATATCCAACTATTGCCAGAGGAGATCACAGTTGCAAAGTGTTTCCTGGTCAGGACAGGCAGAGATGCAGTCCCTACTATCCAAAGTGTCTTTTCCCTCCTGGATGATAATAATAATAATAATGCATTTGATTTATAAGGCGCCTTTCAGGACACTAAAAAAAAAGTCCACAAATCGGTGAATGAAAGAATTATAGGATCAAATGAAAACTACTTACTAAAAATGTTTAAAAGTACTAAAAACCAACAAAAAATACCAAACACTAACAAACATTCAGCACAGACAATGGGGATGCTGACATAAAAAAAAAAAAAGTAAAAAAAAAAAAAAAAAAAAAAAAAAAAAATGTAAACAATTTTCCTTTTTTTTTTTTTTTTTTAGATCCGGGGCTAGGAGAAAAACATCCGGGGCTAAAGCCCCGGAAGCCCAGGGCTAACGACGCCACTGATTTTCTCGCCCACAGCTGTAGTCCCTCTCTCTCTCCCTCTCTCTCTCTCTCTCTCTCTCTCTCTCTCTCTCTCTCTCTCTCTCTCTCTCTCTCTCTCTCTTCAAAGCTTCATTTAAACTTGTGTAATTCAGCAGTTCAACAAGTTGAAAGTACTAAACTCCTTGGAGTGATGCTGGATTGCACTCTGTCTTGGTCTCAGCATATTAATTATATTGTTTTAAAAATGGGAAGAGCAATTGGTATTTCTAGGAAATGTGCTTCTTTTGTTGCCCGTCCCCTTTTATGTCAGATAGTGCAAAGTTTAGTTTTATGTCATCTTGACTATTGCTCTGCGATGTGGTCATCTGCTGCCAGTGGTGACCTCAGGAAGCTCCAGGTGGTCCAGAACAGGGCAGCACGGTTGGTACTGGGCTGCTCACTAAGGTCTAATGTGAGCCGTATGCATACCCGCCTCTCTTGGCTTAACGTTGAAAATAGATTGTCTTTTAATATACTTGTGCTGTTCAAGTTGGTCATGAGCAGTAAGACTCCTGTTTTTATACATAATCAGATTGTTTTTAGTAATACTGTGCACGAGCATTACACTAGAGGTTCCAGTAGTGGGCAGCTTGAATTGCCAGGTCCTAGAACCAGCATTCTGGGGAGATCTTTTATTTTTAGAGCATTAACTCTGTGGAATGGCCTGCCTCGGAACCTCTGCTGCATTTACAGTAAATTCACTTTTAAAAAGAATCTTAAATTGTTTTTAAATTGTTTTTAAATTGTTTTTAACACTGTAAAGTGGTTTTTTGTTTTTGTTTTACACTAATGTAATTTTAGCTATATTAATTGTTACGGTAGGTTCATTATGCATTGTGTGTACTGACTTTTAATAATTTTGTTTTTTTTGCAATGGTGATTGTTTGTGTTTTTGTGTGTGTGGACCCCAGGAAGACTAGCTGGTTGCTATCGCACCAGCTAATGGGGATCCCTAATAAAATCAAAATCAAAATCAAAATCTCTCTCTCTCTCTCTCTCTCTCTCTCTCTCTCTCTCTCTCTCTCTCTCTCTCTCTCTCTCTCTCTCTCTCTCTCTCTCTCTCTCTCTCTCTCTCTCTCTCTCTCTCTCTCTCTCTCTCTCTCTCTCTCTCTCTCTCTCTCTCTCTCTCGGTGCATGCTGGGAATGAGATTGGAGAGGTTGGAGAGGTTGGAGGTGTAGTGAGTTTTTTTTCTATCTTTATCTGTCTATTTTGTTAATTTGTTTATGGGATATTGTATTATAACTTAAGGGTAGTGTTGGTTTGCTGTGTGTTTTGGTGTGTATAGGGTTAAGTGGGAGTGTTTTGTTTGTTTGGCCGCATCGGCCAGGCTGTGCTGCTGGATGACGTCAGACGCCAATATGGACTTTTCCAAAATTGGTAGAAAGCATGGTATTAAGATATCTGTTCCTAATGTATCAGTAGAGGACTGCAGTTTGGCAGTTGGAAGTATTGTTGGACATAAAAGCATTAAATCAGCTGCGAAGATGAATCAAGGAGTAGTGATTTTTCTTGACTCGTTGGACAAGGTGCACACACTGGTTCAATCGGGGATAAGTGTTGACGGGGCTTTTCTTTCTGTAGAGCCGCTCTCCACACCAGGCAGAAATGTCTTTATTTCCAACGTTCCGCCGTTCATCAGTGATTAACTATTGAGAAGTCAACTAGCACGACATGGGAAGATAGTTTCCCCTATAAGAAAAATGTCGTCGGGATGTAAATCTCCGCTTTTAAAGCATGTTGTCTCACACAG
This sequence comes from Notolepis coatsorum, assembly GCF_963971535.1. Taxonomy (NCBI): domain Eukaryota; kingdom Metazoa; phylum Chordata; class Actinopteri; order Aulopiformes; family Paralepididae; genus Notolepis; species Notolepis coatsorum. The sequence continues at coordinate 84,405,090 of NC_140166.1, read as the reverse complement.
GCGACAGGTTTTAATGATTCTAAATAACAGCGGAGAGGAGCTTGAGTTGGTTTTTAAGATAAAGGTTGATGAGTTTGATTATGTGGTTTTTGTGAGTTCTGGTAATTCGGGGAAGTGTTTCAAATGCGGGGAACTCGGTCATATCTCCCGCGATTGTGCGGGGAGAGGGGCAAGGCGACCTCCGTCTCAGCCCCAAGAAGAGCGCGGGGCTGAGATCAGCGCAGTTAGTGGTACAGAGGAGGGGGGAGTGCTGCAGCGCGCAGCAGAGAGCGGTGACGACAACAGGGTCCCGCTGCAGAACGCCAGCAATGTAAATAGAGTCCTTTTGCAGACCGACAGTAGCGCAGCAGACAGTATTCAGCTGCAGGGCCACAGAACCGGTGTAGCAGGTACGAAGCAGAGCCTTGGTACAGAGGAGGGAGGAGTGAGGGAAGCTGCCCCCCCTCAACTAGTGGCGACTGTGGGATAACAGGGGGTGGTGCGGGTGGTGCAGGTACAGAGGAGGGAGGGGTGGGAGACGCTGTTCCCCCCTCAACCAGTGGTTGTGTAGGTAAGGAGGTGGGAATCAGAGATGCTGCCCCCCCTTCAACAAGTGGCGAGGTAACAGAGGAGAGCAGAGGTTTTTTTGTCCCCCCGAGCCCAACACCGCGTCAGGGTGAAAAAAGGAATCAAAAAATTTGACGAGTGAAGTAATAGGGGAACATTTGAATGTGGTGGACAATGTACACAGTCAGACAGTGGATGGCGTGGTGGGAAGTGATGGAAGGGTGGGCTCTCAGGTTAAAAAAAAAGTGACAAGTTTGGTCATAGACGACACAGGTTCCTCTCAGTCCAGTATGGACGAGGATGAAGTTGAAAAACAATGGGGGGATGACATCTCAAGTGTTGAGGAAGATGAGTTCCCAAATGCTTCTCAAGTGTCTGATTCACAACGGAAAAAATGTTATGCAGTCAGGCAGATACAGAAGTTCCTGCACACAACAAAAAATTTGAGAAGTGTCAAAGTGGAAGATTTTTTTGAAGATTTGGAGATGTTTATTTTTTCAGCAAAGACTCAAATGAGGTCGAAGAACTGTGGGGGGTACACTCCCAGGAAGTTTTTAGACTAAGAAAGATTGTGCAGAAGCTCAGAAAAATGGATAATATAGTGTTACCATGATAATGGAGCTTCTGATGTGTGGAGCCCGGCTGGACATTCAGGAAGGGAGTAGACCTGGGCTTGGACAGTGTCTGCAAGCAGTTGGGACAATGACACTGAAAGATGTTGTGAATGTAGCCGGGTCAGAGGAAGTGGCTTCTTTATTGGGGCTGAGGACGGCCTGTCACAACACGGTCTGTCTGGACGATTGGACTGAAGCGCGGACCGTCGGGGAAAAATACCTGTTGCAGGATTATTTCAGTGGAACGGAAGGTCCTGATGAAGGGGATCTTTTTTTTCATGAGCTGGATATAAAAACTGACACAAATGGACTGACGGGACCTTTTTGGGTTGCTCATATGTTGTTCTTGATGACATATTATGTGTTGAATGGGAGTATGGATATTTTTTTGTTTGGGTGGAGCTTCAATGTTTTTTTGTTGTGTTGCAGACGGACAGGTGTATTTTAGCATTTTTTTTATTGTGAGATCTCATGTGGTTTTAAGTGTGATGGGGACATATGTTGCCCGATATAATGTGTAGTTAGTTGTTTTTAATTGTATTGACATACACATTGTACATTGTAATGAGAAATATGTAAATAAATGTTTTTCTAAAATCAAAAAAAAAAAAAAAACTCTCTCTCTCTCGCTCTCTCTCTCTCTCTCTGTCTCTCTCTCTCTCTCTCTCTCTCTCTCTCTCTCTCTCTCTCTCTCTCTCTCTCTCTCTCTCTCTCGTTAAAAGTGATACTGACTCCCCCACAGTTGTAGTCTCTCTCTCCTTCTCTTGTTAAATGTGATACTGACTCCCCCACAGCTGTAGTCTATCTCTCTCTCTCTCTCTCTCTCTCTCTCTCTCTCTCTCTCTCTCTCTCTCTCTCTCTCTCTCTCTCTCTCTCTCTCTGTCTCGTTAAAAGTGATACTGACTCGCCCACATCTGTAGTCTCTCTCTCTCTCTCTCTCTCTCTCTCTCTCTCTCTCTCTCTCTTGTTAAAAGTGATACTGACTCGCCCACAGCTGTAGCCTCTTTCTCGCTAGGCAACTTTGACAAAGTAATTTCAGGGGGAGAATAATGTGATCCAGCCAGATCATGCATCAACAAGATGTTATTTCTTCAACTCGAATTAAAATGTCAGAGTTCTAAATTAATGGATTTATTAGCCTATATCCAATCCATAGTATGAAATATTATTCATCAAACAGCATACTACGGGTGGAACGGTTCTCAAAATCTACGGTTCGGTTCGTATCACGGTTTTGGGGTCACGGTTTTCGGTTCGGTTTTACATATTCTTTTTTTAACACTCCAAAAATACCATACATCAGCATATAGCCTAAAAATAATCCAACTTTTCAGTTATTCTCAAGGACGTATTCAAAAACTGAAAGAATGAGGCAGTTTGACATCAGGCACATCATTTTGACAGTGACGGTTAGAGCTAGGAGAGATTTTGGTACAGCAAGAGGGGAGGCATTGCTGATTTAAACATGCTTCTCATTTATTTGGTAAAACAAAACGGTTTACAGTGGTTTGCCTTAAATAATGTTTGTCACACAAAGACCAAACTGACTGAAAAATATAGACAACATTTGTCAAAGTATTAACAAAATAATTAAACCTTTCTATTTTGTGGCCACATTATAGACAAAGAAGGCCAAAAAGTAAAGTATGCATAATTTATGCTCAACCAGCACTAGACTTTCTTATCAAAAAGGAAAAGTCATTTATTTAAAATAAATAAATCATGTGTACTAAATATATATTTACTTTTTAATTGCATGAAACATTATGAAGTATTCTCTTATGCCACTTTTCACTGCATGGTACCTAATCGACTCGACTCGCTTTTGCTTTTTGAGTGTCTTGGTAGCCGTATTTGAAGTGACGTCACACGAGGAAGTAAATAGTCAACAGTAACACTGCGTTGGAAGGAGAAGCGTGTGATTTTTTTTCGTAGCCGTAGTTTGCGAAGACGCTCTCTGATTGGCTAGCCCGCATACAGTGAAGACCCTCTCTGATTGGTTTAGCTCCGAAGGGCTCTTCCGCCTTGTACATATATATTCTCTGCTTCGAAGTGGTTATGGTTAGAGTTTATCTTTAGAGCAGGGTGATGGACCACCAGCCCTGATTCCAAACTCTAAGCATAACCCACTTCGAAAGAGGGCCAAAGCATAACCACTTCGAAGCAGAGAATATATATGTACAAGGCGGACATTTCTATCCCAGAGCCCTTCGGAGCTAAACCAATCAGTGAGGGTCTTCACTGTACGTGGGCTAGCCAATCAGAGAGCGTCTTCGCAAACTGCGGCTACGGAAAAAAATCACGCAGGAGAAGCCCTGATGATAACCAGTTATATTTATATAGCCTAGCTAACACTCAACTAACCTATCTAACCAGCATGGCATGGCTAACAGCATCTCACTAGCAGATAAACAACATCAACAGAAATGGATCAATATGAACATAATTCCAAAGTAAGCTACAGTAAATGAAATGGGCACAAACAAAACATAAATACTGTACTTACATCTGTCATTGACTCACAATTTCCCCAAAAGACGAGAGGTAACTGTAGCATACCATCAAACAGCTGGACTGAGACAAACAAACTGGCCAAAGTTAGGGAAAAACTCTTAAAGGGCCAGTAACCTTACCAGCAAACCAGAATGCAACACTATCTGGAGCACATCACACACTGAACAATTACACTGGCATAAAATAAATCACCCTCTCCTATCAACAACAACATAAGGGCAATTACAAATCAAAGTCATCTTATTAACAAGGGCTTTCCTACAGTAACTACAGATGGAAATGAGCCTCTGGCTATAATCTGGCACATTTACATGAACATTTTCATGAATATGTATTGTCCCTATTTTAGATGAATAAATAAATAAATCCCCTTCAAAACACACTTGCCTTTAATTGTTTAGCCAGCGGACCTCTCTCAGTTGTTCACATATCATAATATAGCGGTTGCATGAAGATAATAATAATCTTCAACCATTTACGTGCACATGTCTATTTTGGATGTATAAAACTTTGCACAACAAAGTTGATAATCAGTGGGTTATTCACCATGGAGCACCTTTTGATGCTCATGACAGACCCGCGTATAATAACCTACAGTATACGTGACGCAATCAGATATAATAATTGCATGCCAATCCGGCCATTGCTTTTCGAGATATCGTGCTAAAGTTCCAGCTAGGACCAAACTGGTGAACATTGCCACCCCTACTGTAACTGAGGGGTTACAAAACCCTGACTGTATTAAAGATTGTGATAGATTAAACCACTGCTAGGTATGTACTTTAATTACTGGCCAGACAGTACATCTAATATATGGCAGACACTCATAATAACACGGCACTGACAAAGAAATATCATTTGAGGGTATTTATTATTATGCAGTAAATAGTTACAGATATGAGAATTAGGGTCACGCTTGTATGGCGAAGAATAGGCATAAAGTCAGTCAGTAGCATAAGTCAATGGGAATAGAATAGTTCCTATGATGGGACACTAGGCTAACGGCGCCTGGCGTGGAATAGCAATTAGAGAGGGCAACGCTGGTACCGCTGGAGACACTGGGTTCCTCCCAGAGTTGTAAGTTCTGGAGGAGAGAGGAATGTTCGGATACTCAGTCTGATCAATTGAAGAAGAAGGGGATTCACGTACAGAAGCCAGTCCTTGTAATCCAACGCTCAGCAACAAAAGCAATAACTGTAATCTAAATGCTCGATAGCAAACGATGATAGCCAGCTAGCCTCGGTCCATGAGGCCAGCCCGAATGTAGATCCTCACGGTGTTTAAATCCAAACGACAGTGGAGATAAACGATGCTCTTCTCCAGGTAGTACGTTCCACAATCAATATAATCCAACCAATACTGGTTCTGCAATCGCCGCCGTCGGTTCTCCTGTGCACATGTCCAGCAGGTTCTCCGACTAGGCCTCCTCGTGTGCTGGTACCAATGTATTTAGTCCACGCGCACTGGCTAAGGTCCACTAGCTAAACGGACAAACTGTTGGGTAATGCTACACACGAACGAACTGGTGTTGGCACGATACACAATAAATTAACGACTCTTTACTTCACATTAAGCTAGGTCGAACTTGACGTTACTGCATTAAATCTGACACTTTTACTATTCACTCCGCACGTGGTTCTCAACGCTCTGTTAAACGCATGGCTTCTCACTTCATTAGTGGATGAGCGAACTGGATGAACAACTACTGTTCGCACCTGCGCCGATATATATACTTAAGTGGCAATCTAGTGCCGAACCTCAGTTCTCGTCTTGAATCAATACGCTGTCTCCGGGCATGTTGCGACATGCCCGGACTCGCCTTTGAACCTGACTTTGGGGGCTTGCGGTCTGGCGCCGATAGCATTGTCCAATAGGGAAAGCGAATATTACTATGATTCAAACGCAGGCTTAAAGGGATATACCGTGTATATATAAATAATATACAAAGTATATAAAACAATAAATGTAGATTCTCAGCTTTAATCTGGCCCTTCACAACAGCCGCCTCCTAATTAGTCCGCACCTAATTAGTTAAGGGAGACAGTTTAATAGTCCAGTCAACTGCTCAATATCTGTTGTGAGGAGTAGGGCAATCTACAAAGTCAGTGGGTCATGGTCGTCATCAGGGGAGTCAGGGATCTCCGGCAATTCTATCAGCCTCGCCACGGGTCGGGTGTAGGTCCACCCTTGGACTATGACTTCTGCCGATCTGACCTTCCCATCGGCACCAGTGATCACTTTGCTTACGCGGCCAGCCGGCCACATAGCTTGGGGTAGTGACTGGTCTATGATCATAACGACTGTGTCCACTTTTAAGTTGTCCCTGTCCTTTTCCCACTTCTGACGGGCTTGGAGGGACGGTAGGTAGTGGAGGAGGAAACTGTTCCAAAACTGGTCAGCCAATACTTGACTGTATCTCCACATTCTTCGGCCGTTCACTTCTTCAGGTCTGTACACCGCCTGTGGAAGGGCAGGGTCCAGCCGCCCCATCAAGAGAGTGTTTGGGGTGACTGGGTCGACGTCTGCTACATCACTTGAGACGTACCCGAGGGGCTTCGAGTTCAATACGCCCTCGATCTCCGTGAGGACTGTCGTGAGGACTTCTTCCGCCACGGTCTGGGCCCCAAGCACGGCGTACAGAGCTGTCTTTATAGAACGGACTTCTCTTTCCCAGGTTCCCCCGAAATGAGGGGCGTTCGGGGGGTTGAACTGGAATTCGATCTGAGAGGGAGCGAGGCGGGTCTTAAGTTCTGGGCCCATGGCCTGGAAACTCTCTCTCAGTTCTCTTTCTCCGCCTTTGAAGTTTGTCCCTTGATCAGACAACAATGCAGACGGTTTCCCTTTTCTTGCTATAAATCTCCGGAGGGACATGAGGAATGAATCCGTACTCATGGTCTGAAGGAGTTCTATATGCACTGCTCGGGTGGTCATACACTTGTATACAATGCCCCACCTCTTCTCTGTCCCTCTTCCTTTCTTGACGTAGAGCGGGCCGAAGCAGTCCACGCCCGTGGAGTGAAAGGGCTTCTCGCCGAGTCGGAGGCGGCAGGGAGGCAGGTCGGCCATCATAGGTATACTGGGCTGTGCTCGCCACTTGCGACAGTCTAGACAAGTCCGTTGGAAGCTACGTACTGCTTCTCTCCCTTGCAGTATCCAGTAATGGCGTCGGATCTCAGCGAAGACTCTCTCTGCCCCAGCGTGGTGCACATCCTCGTCATACTTCTTTATGATAAGCTCGGTGACCTTGTGTCGACTGTTGAGGACGATAGGATACTTGACGTCATCCGTTAGGTCCGGGGCCCGTCTCAGACGACCACCCACCCTGATGAGGTCATGGGTGTCGAGCTCGGGGGCCAAGTGGAGCAGTCGGCTGTCTGAAGGGATTGGCTTTGTTCCCTGCAGGCAGTCTAGCTCATCTGGAAATGAGTCTCTTTGGGCTCGCTGTAGCAGAAGGAGTTCTGCCTCTGCGTAGTTCGATGCGTCAATGTCTGTAGTGGGGGGAACCTCAGGGTGGTGCCACAAGAATGTCTTTATCTGCGCACTCTCAAAGGTTAAGCAGTCGTCTATGTTAGGGTCCGTGGGGGCTGGGACGTGCGTCAGCCCACAGAACATAGATTTCTTGATCTCTGCCTCCTCTTGACTAGCCTCCCGTGGTGTGGGGGTAGGCCACTCCTCCTCCGGGAGCTTGAGGAACTCAGGACCGTCACTGTAAATATTGGGACGTGTGAGGTCATCTAGAGACATCCCCCGTGTGATGACATCGGCTGGGTTCTGTTTGGTGTCAACGTACCAGGTCTTGAATCTCTGTGACTCTGACTCCCACGAAGACTTTGTATCTACAAGAATCGGACTGGATCTATGTAAGTACAGTCATGGAGTCTGACCACAAGATTGTTTTTTGCACCGTTATGGTAAGTTCACGTTGTATCAGCGTGGCGAGTTGCGCGCCTACCAGAGCTCGAGACGCGGGATAGATTGTTGCTTGCGGGGGGCTATTCTTGAGCGAGCCAGGACGAAAGCTGTGTGTACTTCTCCTCCCTCCTCTCGGGCTCGCAAGTAAGCCACCGAACCGTAGGCTACTTCCGAGGCGTCACTGAAGACGTGCAGGTCCATCTGACACGTCTCCAGCCGCACTGTGGGTGGGAAGTAGCTCCGGCGAATGTTCACATTTTGGAGCGAGCTGAGTTCTCTCTCCCACTCTCTCCAGGTAGAAGCTAGGTGGTCGGGTATGGGGTCGTCCCAGCCCTGTTCCTTGTCCCACAGTTCTCGCACGAGCATCTTCGCCCGAGTGGTGTAAGGTAGGATACACCCCAGCGGGTCGTATTGGCTTGCGAGTGTTCTGTATACGCTCCGTCGAGTGGTCGGTAGAGGGGTCGACCTTCCCTGCTCCTGGGTCAGGGGTGTGTGCTTGTAATGGAGCGAGTCTGTTTTGAAGCGCCAGATGAGGCCCAATGTCATTTCCTGTGCTTCACCTGGGGTGGTCGCCATCCAGGTCTCGCTGCTTGCTGCCTTTGTCTCTGGGGAGAGGCTGCGAAGTACTTGAGGGTCACTGCTGGCCCACTGCCTAAGGTCGAAGCCGCCCTTGATCAGGGAGGCTCGGAGCTTAAGTAGGATGGCTTCGGCTTCTTCTGGCGTCGAGCCGATTTGTAGACAGTTGTCCACGTAGAAACTCCTCTCTACGCTTTGTCTGACCTCCTCGTCAGCTTCAGGGTCTTCTGTCACGTGTTTTTGTAGTGCGAACATGGCACAGCATGGGCTGCATGTGGTGCCGAAGGGGAGGACCTCCCATTGATAGATGGAGGGTTGTTCATCGTTGATCCTCTCTCTCCATAGGAACCGCAGCAGGGGCTTGTCCTCCTCCATCAGTCGCACCTGCAGGAACATCCCTTTGATGTCGCCGCTGATGGCCACCTTGTCTTGGCGGAAACGTAGTAGTACGCCGAGGAGGGAGGGGCCGAGTGTCGGGCCGGGCAAGAGCAATTTATTCAGGTTCTGTAGTCCGATCTGGTAGCTGCAGTTGAATACAATGCGGTTCTTGCCGTTGTGGTGGACCTTGTGGTGGGGCACGTACCAGGATTCAGTCGTCTGGTCTGCCTCTTGATTGTCAATTTTCTTGATATGTCCCGCTGTGATCAGCTTGTCGATCTCAGCGCGGTATATAGTGGCTTGAGTGGGGTCTTTCGCTAGACGCCGGTCGGTGTTCAGTAGAGTGGAGTTGCGTATCATCACTCCATCGACCTCGACCCTCTTTGTCTTCTGCTCGAGGAGAGCTATGGCATACGTGTCTTCCTTTGAACGAACTAGTTTCTTTTCGTTCTTAAAGGGCATTGAGTCTAATGTCCATAGTCTCTCGACGTGCTGCAAGAGGGTGGTGTCGTCTTCGCTTATCCTCGTGTAGAGGCAGCGGGTGGCTGTCGGTCGGTTGGAAGACCCGGAGAGGGGGCCTTGTAGTGTCCAACCCAGGCGGGTCTTGACCGCTGCTGGACAGCCTCTGGGCCCGATGTGGACCTGGTCCGTTGGGACGATGAGGTCTGCGTGGTCGGATCCTATGAGCAGGGTCGGGGTGGCGTCGTCGATGAGCGGTATAGGTAGTTGACGTAGGTGCACGTATTTCTCCGTCAGCTGTGTGATGGGGTAGGTATAACGTGACAGACCTATGTCATGGCTTGTGAAGGCGTTAGTGATGCTGTACCGCTTCTCGGGCTGCTCGACCGCTGCTATTGTGAATGAGACGTTTTCACCCTTTATGGTCTTTAGGTCTCGCCGAATAGTACGGATTGTCATTGTTTCTTCGGTACCCCGCAGGCCCAACTGGGCTGCGGCGGAAGCGAGGAGGAGAGTCTTTTCCGACCCATCATCTAGGACGGCGTAAGTGTCCAGGACCTTGTCCTCGTAGCTTAGGAGCACTCGGACCACCTTCAAGAGCACTCGGGAGCTCCCGCTCTTCGCAGGGTCTATATACATGACATTTACTCTCGAGCTGCTTTGTGGTACGGGTCTCCTCTTGTTGCTGTCGTGCAGGACCTCCAGGTGGGCGCCGTCGCACTTGCTGCATCTTTTCTTCAGTCGGCACTCAGCTGCCATATGGCTGCGCGCGCAGCGGAAGCAGCGGCGGTTCGCTTTGATCCACTGACTCACTTCGTCAGCAGTCAACTTCTTGAAGGTGTCACATTGAGACAGCCAATGTTCATTTTCGCAGTACTGGCAGGCAATCTTCCACTTTCCCTTCGCATGGGGGGTGTTGTGGTTCTTGTGCTGCGGCACTGACTCGGCCTGGTGCATAACTGTCACTGACCGGCGGTTATCATTGAACCTCCGCGGTCCATCTCTAGGGCTAGAGCCACTCCACACGAATGTGTCCAGTCGTAGACTGCTGACCTCCCTGGCGAGGAAATCAGCTAGGTCTAGGAGGGATGGTTCTGGGCCGTTGGGGTCACGGCGGTCTTTCTGCCGCCGAAAATGCTCTTGACGGGCTGGAGGGAGCTTCTCCAGTATCCGCTCCACGTTAGAATTTGCATACAGTTCATATCTCCCCTTCTCCTTTTGTGACCCCAGCATCCCCACGAGGGATTGTACCTTGATAGAGAGGTCATCCAGTGCTCTATTGTCTTTGGCTGGGGGGAGGCGGTCGATATCTCGTATTTCTTGGATCACGTAATCCCATATGCGTCCATAGCGCGCGTCGAGGGCCACCAGAGCATCTGAGTAGGGGGTTCTTGAGTTCGAATATGCCAGCGCTATGTTATGCGCTCTGGGCACTTTGAGATGCTTGAGGAGGATGGCATATTTATACGACTCGTCGTGGACATCGGACATTATAGTCTCTAAACACATGCGTAGTTCTGTGTACTGTGCTCTGTCCTCGCGCGTAAAGTCTGGGAACGTCGGTGTTCCAAGGTAAGATGCCATGGATGGCTGGGACACCGATGAGCGTAGGGGGAGAGGCCTCCTGGGCGAGTCTCCCCGTACGGGTGGTCGTGGGTTAGTGCTGGGTGGGTACCAGAGGCCGGGCCCCCAGGTGCTGCTCCTCGGTGCTGACTGTGCATCAAACTCACCCATGTGTTGGGTCGGGGGTTTGTAACGCAGTGACTCGGGGCTGAGGTCGGGGCTGTACTGGGCCTCCTGGTCCACAGTAGGTTCGTGCTGGTGGGCTTGATGTCCCTCCTCTTCCTCCGTTAAGTCTTGGAGCCTTCTTGTTAGTCTCTCGGCGACGTAGGCTGGTTCTTCCCGTTGGCTGGGTCCCGTATAGACCGGTCGGGGAGGGGGGTTGGCGACGTAGGCAGGTTCTTCCTGTTGGCCGGGTCCCGTGGTTATTTGTCGGGTAGGGGAAGGTGCCCTAGACCCGTGTCGTGATGATCGTCGGGAGCTCCGTGTGGAGGAGGGGGGGGTCGCCCTCTGGATCAATTGTTCTATCATCTGCGCCTGCAGACGGTCGCGCTCCGCTTCGCGCTGTGCATTGGCGGCGTCGCGCTGTGCATCGCGCTGTGCATTGGTGGCGTCGCGCTGAATGTTCTCTTCGGTCTGGAGGCGCCTTTCCTCCAGTCTGATGCGTTCGTGCTCACTCTGTTGTTGCGCTTGGAGGCGCTCTCGTTCCGCTGCAGAGTGTTCGCGCTCGCTAATTGCTTATGCTTGGAGACGTTCGCGCTCCACTGCAGCCTGTTCGCGCGCACTCTGTTGGTGCGCTTGGAGGCGCTCTCGTTCCGCTGCAGAGTGTTCGCGCTCGCTAAGTGTCTGTGCTTGGAGACGGTCTCTTTCGGTTGAAGCTGTCAGCGTGGCGATGAAGGCTTGCGCTAGTCTCTGTTCAGCCTCGCTGGGGGATGACGCTGATGGAGGTGATCGGGCGCTGACAGGGCTTGGTGGAGACCTGTTCTCTTGGCGCGCTTCGAGGTCCATCTCTTGAGCGCTGCTTCTTGCTTTCTCCCGCGCCCTGAGGTCCATCTCTTGAGCGCGGTGCTCTTCCCTTGGTTGCGCGCCGAGGTCTGTCTCGGGTGCGCGCTCTTGGGTCTCTGGCGTCCCGGGGTCTATCCCGGGGGCGCTTTCTTTATCCTGGGGCGCTCCGGGGTCTATCCCGGTGGCGCTGTATTGGGGTATAGTCACGTCATGTCCTGCTTGTTCCCCCCGTGAGCTAAGTCAGTTTCGTTTGAACCCACTGGGGTCTATACTGGTGGGGCCGACAAGTCGATAGGATTGGGCATGCTTAGACTATCAGTTTTATCCGTGCTTAACGTCTTTTTAGATAAGCTAGAAGGTAAAACGAAAGCGTAGTCCTCCAGGTATGGAGGTGGTTGACGTTTGCGCCTAGAGCGCTCTACTTTGGGAGAGCCGTCTGGAGAGTGTCCGCCGCTGGCCATATCAATATAATATGATATTAAAGATTACTGATACCCTCCGGCTCGAAGGACCAATTTTAACTGAGGGGTTACAAAACCCTGACTGTATTAAAGATTGTGATAGATTAAACCACTGCTAGGTATGTACTTTAATTACTGGCCAGACAGTACATCTAATATATGGCAGACACTCATAATAACACGGCACTGACAAAGAAATATCATTTGAGGGTATTTATTATTATGCAGTAAATAGTTACAGATATGAGAATTAGGGTCGCGCTTGTATGGCGAAGAATAGGCATAAAGTCAGTCAGTAGCATAAGTCAATGGGAATAGAATAGTTCCTACGATGGGACACTAGGCTAACGCCGCCTGGCGTGGAATAGCAATTAGAGAGGGCAACGCTGGTACCGCTGGAGACACTGGGTTCCTCCCAGAGTTGTAAGTTCTGGAGGAGAGAGGAATGTTCGGATACTCAGTCTGATCAATTGAAGAAGAAGGGGATTCACGTACAGAAGCCAGTCCTTGTAATCCAACGCTCAGCAACAAAAGCAATAACTGTAATCCAAATGCTCGATAGCAAACGATGATAGCCAGCTAGCCTCGGTCCATGAGGCCAGCCCGAATGTAGATCCTCACAGTGTTTAAATCCAAACGACAGTGGAGATAAACGATGCTCTTCTCCAGGTAGTACGTTCCACAATCAATATAATCCAACCAATACTGGTTCTGCAATCGCCGCCGTCGGTTCTCCTGTGCACATGTCCAGCAGGTTCTCCGACTAGGCCTCCTCGTGTGCTGGTACCAATGTATTTAGTCCACGCGTACTGGCTAAGGTCCACTAGCTAAACGGACAAACTGTTGGGTAATGCTACACACGAACGAACTGGTGTTGGCACGATACACAATAAATTAACGACTCTTTACTTCACATTAAGCTAGGTTGAACTTGACGTTACTGCATTAAATCTGACACTTTTACTATTCACTCCGCACATGGTTCTCAACGCTCTGTTAAACGCATGGCTTCTCACTTCATTAGTGGATGAGCGAACTGGATGAACAACTACTGTTCGCACCTGCGCCGATATATATACTTAAGTGGCAATCTAGTGCCAAACCTCAGTTCTCGTCTCGAATCAATACGCTGTCTCCGGGCATGTTGCGACATGCCCGGACTCGCCTTTGAACCTGACTTTGGGGGCTTGCGGTCTGGCGCCGATAGCATTGTCCAATAGGGAAAGCGAATATTACTATGATTCAAACGCAGGCTTAAAGGGATATACCGTGTATATATAAATAATATACAAAGTATATAAAACAATAAATGTAGAATCTCAGCTTTAATCTGGCCCTTCACAACACCTACTGTAGAACCTCTGTTGGCTTTGCTATTGGGCAGAATCATTTTTATTTGTAACAGCTTTCAAATGAACTGACAGTAAGGATGTAATCTGCAGGCATGCTCTCTTAAAGGAATTTGGTGAAATTAGCTTACCGTCTTCTCCAGAGAGAGACCAGAAGATAGATACCAGTTTCCTCACTGTGTGTTCAGTAGAAAGCTATCTGGCTGCATGTTAGCCTAGCTTAGCACAATGAATGGAAGCGGACATGGCCGATAAGCTAATTTCCCCAAATGTTGGCGTGTTCTCTTAAAGCAGTGAGCTTTAGCTTCTAGTTGTCTCGGCTTGTCTTCCTGGCCCTCCGGCCGAACCAGATACACGGGTTGGTTGGGTCGGTGCTGCCCGATAACCACATGGGGTCTTGGTACCCACCGGGGTGCCAACTTCCCATGGGCCCGCCGACGAAAATTCCTTACCAAGACCCGCTCCCCCGGCAGCAAGGGTACTGCTGGCGCCCCTCGGTCATAACGAGCTTGATCCCACCGCTGTCTCTTGGTCACATTCGCCTGTACACGCTCGTAGGCTTCAGTCAGCGTCTGGTGATGGCTGTGAACCCATCCCTCCAGGGTGGCTCTCTGTTGCGGGGATGAGACATCGTGTATCAAGTCCACCTGTAACCTGGCCAGGCGACCAAACACCACAAAAAATGAGGAGTCATACCGGTACTCGCATGTATGGCATTATTGTAGGCTTGGACTAGGAATGGAAGGTGATGGTGCCAGTTTGGTTGGATGTCTGGGTCGAGGGAGCCCAGCAGAGAGAGCAGCGTCTGATTAAAGCACTCACAGGCCCCATTGCCCTGAGGGTGGTATGGAGTCGTGCGGCTCTTCACGCACCCATACACGTCACACAACTGCTGCATAAGCCAGGACTCAAACGCAGCCCCCTGATCCATCAAAAACCGCTCTGGACACCCAAAGGGTTGGATCAGTGTTGTCCATAGCGCCTTGACCGTACTGGACGCCGTCTGATCTTTGGTGGGAACGGCAAAGGCGTAGCGAGAGAACAGGTCGGTCATCACAAGGATGTATGGGTAGACATCGGCCGGCCGACCTAATGATAAGTAGTCCAAACCCACCACCTCAAATGGGTAACTACTCCGGATGGAGCTCAGAGGCGCCTGTTGTTCTGGTCTGGCCTTGCTTACTGCACATGTGGGGCACTCCTTGGTCCAGAGCTGTACTGCCTTGCCCTTGCCTGTCCAGAAGAACCACTGCCGCAGCAAGGAGAGCACCTTCTCAGCACTAGAATGGCCAGCGGCCCGATGGTACTCCTTCCAGAGATCCTTGGCCCGACTGAGGGGTACAACCAGTTGGTCAGCGGTCAGGTGGGTATCAGACTCCACCACTCTTCTCACAATGAGCCCTCTGTGGAGGTTCAGGCACTCCCATTCCGCCAGCAGGCCTCCTAGGCCCGGAGATAAGGGATGGCGGCGATCTAGAGGTGGCGGTGGCCCCTGGGTCAGCCATTGATGGACTTGTTGCAGGTCCGGACCCTCCCACTGGCTCTGTATCCAGTCCCGTACCTCAGTGGCTGCCGCCTCCGTGTCCGCAGCTTCCTCCGCCTCTCTCCACGGCGGGTCGCGCCCTTCCACTGCCTGGACCGTCGTGCTCCAAGTCTCTGGCAACCGAGACAATAGATCGGCATTCTGATTGACAGCCCCTGGCCGGTACTTGATTATGTAGGAGTAGTTCACGAGCTGGGCCACCCAGCGCTGCTCGTGTGCCCCCAGCCGGGCTGTTTCCAGGTGCACCAGCGGATTGTTGTCCATGAAGATAGTGAACTGGGCCCCCCAGAGGTAATCTTTGAATTTTTCGGTTACTGCCCACTTCAAAGCCAGCAGTTCCAACTTGAAGGAGCTGTAATTCTGGTCGTTGCGCTCCATCTGGGAAAGGCCACGGCTGGCGTAGGCAATGACCCGCTCCTGGCCCCCCTGGACCTGGGACAGGACTGCCCCCAGTCCCTCCAAGCTGGCATCCGTGTAGAGCCTGAGCGGCTGGCCGTAGTCAGCGAAGGCCAAGATGGGGGCCTCCAACAGGTTCCTCTTCAGCTCCTCAAATGCCTGCTGTTGCTGTCTTCTGCACAAAATCACCATCCTCCTAGGACGGCTCCCCACTCTCCCACCGGGACTTCCTGGACTCCGTCTAGACAAGAAAGAAGGGACAGCATGGTGCAGTACAGTGACAGCGATTCGAATACCCATCATAGGCAGATATACACTTGCCTGTTACACTGGCCAGGTAAGCATTTAGGTCCTCCTCCAGACCATCCCGGGGCATGTCCTCCTCTTGGGATCCCGCAGGTACATCCACACAGACACACACATACCCCCACCCGCGACATTAGCTGAGGGGAGCAGCTTCCTGCAGACCATATATAGGCAGCTTCCTGGCAATCAGCTCATTCCACTCACCTGCTTAGCAACCACACCTGTCAGCCATCTGCTCATCAGCCCTGCAGCACATCTACCCCGGTTCTTCAGTCACTTGTCGTCAGATCGTTAACTCAGCTATTTGGTAGTGACGTTTCAGGCCTCAATTTAGAAATATTACTCTACAGATTTGTTGTCAGTTTTTCCTGTGTTTTTGTGCTTCGCTCATTTTTGTGTTTCTTCTGTCTCAGGATCACTACTGCCTGCCTGTTTGAAATAAACATTTCTTCTATATTACTACAGTGTCCGCCTGCATCTTGGGTCCCCCAGCCCTTGTCTTGATACATACCAGCTGTCTCAGGATAGTCAGTAGCATAAGTCAATGGGAATAGAATAGTTCCTACGATGGGACACTAGGCTAACGCCGCCTGGCGTGGAATAGCAATTAGAGAGGGCAACGCTGGTACCGCTGGAGACACTGGGTTCCTCCCAGAGTTGTAAGTTCTGGAGGAGAGAGGAATGTTCGGATACTCAGTCTGATCAATTGAAGAAGAAGGGGATTCACGTACAGAAGCCAGTCCTTGTAATCCAACGCTCAGCAACAAAAGCAATAACTGTAATCCAAATGCTCGATAGCAAACGATGATAGCCAGCTAGCCTCGGTCCATGAGGCCAGCCCGAATGTAGATCCTCACGGTGTTTAAATCCAAACGACAGTGGAGATAAACGATGCTCTTCTCCAGGTAGTACGTTCCACAATCAATATAATCCAACCAATACTGGTTCTGCAATCGCCGCCGTCGGTTCTCCTGTGCACATGTCCAGCAGGTTCTCCGACTAGGCCTCCTCGTGTGCTGGTACCAATGTATTTAGTCCACGCGTACTGGCTAAGGTCCACTAGCTAAACGGACAAACTGTTGGGTAATGCTACACACGAACGAACTGGTGTTGGCACGATACACAATAAATTAACGACTCTTTACTTCACATTAAGCTAGGTTGAACTTGACGTTACTGCATTAAATCTGACACTTTTACTATTCACTCCGCACATGGTTCTCAACGCTCTGTTAAACGCATGGCTTCTCACTTCATTAGTGGATGAGCGAACTGGATGAACAACTACTGTTCGCACCTGCGCCGATATATATACTTAAGTGGCAATCTAGTGCCAAACCTCAGTTCTCGTCTCGAATCAATACGCTGTCTCCGGGCATGTTGCGACATGCCCGGACTCGCCTTTGAACCTGACTTTGGGGGCTTGCGGTCTGGCGCCGATAGCATTGTCCAATAGGGAAAGCGAATATTACTATGATTCAAACGCAGGCTTAAAGGGATATACCGTGTATATATAAATAATATACAAAGTATATAAAACAATAAATGTAGAATCTCAGCTTTAATCTGGCCCTTCACAACACCTACTGTAGAACCTCTGTTGGCTTTGCTATTGGGCAGAATCATTTTTATTTGTAACAGCTTTCAAATGAACTGACAGTAAGGATGTAATCTGCAGGCATGCTCTCTTAAAGGAATTTGGTGAAATTAGCTTACCGTCTTCTCCAGAGAGAGACCAGAAGATAGATACCAGTTTCCTCACTGTGTGTTCAGTAGAAAGCTATCTGGCTGCATGTTAGCCTAGCTTAGCACAATGAATGGAAGCGGACATGGCCGATAAGCTAATTTCCCCAAATGTTGGCGTGTTCTCTTAAAGCAGTGAGCTTTAGCTTCTAGTTGTCCATACGACAATTACATATACAGGTAGGAAAACTACAGTATTACTATATAAATACTATGGTGAATCACTATAGGAACAAAGCATTTATATCATAAAATCACAGGAATACTAGTGATTCACCGTACATTGCTATAATATAAATCTATAGTGTGTATGAAAAGAAACACAGGAATCCAATAATGAAAAAACACTACAGTATTCTAAGTGTTGATGGTAAATGGGCTGCATTTATAGCACTTTTATCCAAAGCACTTCACAACTTCACTTAACCTCACATTCACCCATTCACTCTCACACACACACACACACACGCACGCACGCACGCACGCACGCACGCACGCACGCACGCACGCACGCACGCACGCACGCACGCACGCACGAAAAGTGTGCAAACGCACGGATACACTTCCCAAAGGGCTCAGCTGACCTACCACAACGAATTTCCCCAAGACCACAAACAGACACGGGAGAATGCTTTGAGAAACAATGAGAGACATTTTATTATAGGAAAAATAGAGATCTAACATATACAGTATGGTTATACTTACATAAATAATTACTAGCTAACCTATTGCTAAAAGACCCACGCCTCCTAGGCCTAGGGTAGTTAAAAATGAGGAAGCGCTCAATGCCCTGACAGCCCACCCCAGGCTGTTACTCCCACCCACGCTACCTATCCCCACCCCTGAGGCACTACACACGTGAATAAGAGTGCTTACACTGCACACGGGTCTATGACTATCACACAACTAGTCTAGAATCACACTACACCTTAAAACACAGTTCACTGCAAATAGCCTAAAATATATATATATATCACACCATCTCTCGGGGAGTCACGACAAATGATTATAGAGAACACATGGTATGTCAATACACACTGGGTGTCACACAGCAAACTAAGGGGGCTTGGATAGGATAGTGGGTGCTGCTCACCACTAGGGGTTATGACCAGGCCTAGAATACTACTCTCATATCCTAACCTAGGTTTTGGGGCAGTGGAAGCGCTGAGTTACAAACAATACAAAAATGTTAATTATGACCGGGGCCCGAAGGTGAGGGCCGGAAGGACGCCTCCCCCTTCCGCTCCCGTAGCCCCTCACGCCTTTGGGCTAAAACCGTTCTGTCGGTAATGGGGCTTTTAGTGTACTCCAAGCGAGGGCGTATAGTAATGTCCTCCCGCCTGAAATGGAGAGCAAAGTCAGTAACAGCAAAGTCCCCCGTTCGCGGGTTAGTCACAATGCACAATTATATATCCTCCACACGATAAAAAAGAGAGGCAGTTCACAGAGGGTGGAGCGTCCAAAATACTGTGCTCCAGTCTTCTACAATTTACTGGCTTACTGCATGCCGTTCTGATAATCCACAGCTTCACACAGTTAATATCATTCACAATTCTAATGCAGTCACTGTTCTTCTATTCCTCCACTGACCGCTCGGGAAACAGTTCGCTTGTCAGGCGCGTATTCTGATATCTTGTATCCATGTACTCACGGCGTGCAGTGTTGCGACAATGTCTCTCCTGTCTGAGGCTCCACCCGTTCCACAGCAGGGCGAACACCGCAGTCGGCAACAGGAAAATGTTCCACTGGGGAAAAGCACAAGACAAAGGGTTGTGTGTCCCTGTATTCCCGCAACTCTGCGTCCTCCGGTGTCGTCCTCTTGACTCTCATTCTGTCTACTGTCCACCATTGATCCTCCTTTCAACAGCGCCCGTACTTCCGGGCACCGCCCCTCCACGCCAGCCAGCCAATCCACCTCTTGCTCCCTCCAGCGACACTCCCCAGCTGCGTAAGAAAGAGGGAGCACATGTGTAGACTGCATGATGGTAATTAGGCTACCCCCCCCTTGGTGGTCCTGCACTCGCCTTCTGTTGCTGTCTTCTGCACAAAATCACCATCCTCCTAGGACGGCTCCCCACTCTCCCACCGGGACTTCCTGGACTCCGTCTAGACAAGAAAGAAGGGACAGCATGGTGCAGTACAGTGACGGCGATTCGAATACCCATCATAGGCAGATATACACTTGCCTGTTACACCGGCCAGGTAAACATTTAGGTCCTCCTCCAGACCATCCCGGGGCATGTCCTCCTCTTGGGATCCCGCAGGTACATCCACACAGACACACACATACCCCCACCCACGACATTTCCCCCCCCCTATTTCGATGGCCGTCCCGGTCATCACAGCTGGACCAAGCCGATGGGGGGCTTGCCCAGGTTGCTGCGCCGGGATCGTAGAGGCGGTCTCGCCTCCAGGGGGACCACTGCAGGCTCTGCTTCGGCCCCTTCATTATCTCGGCTGCTCCCTCCTTCCCTGGGATCGACAGGTACCTCAACCTCTCCAGGGCCTCCTTCCACTCCACTCGACTCCAGGCGCCGGGATCGTCGAGGCGGTACCACCTCCAGGGGGACCACTGCAGGCTCTGCTTCCTCTAGCTGTGCAGGTAACCTGGGTTCCTCCACAGGTCTTGGTACAGCGGGGCCAAGGTGAAGCTCTGGGACCGGGAGGATGTAACCGCCCTGGGCGGTCGCCGGGGGCGGCAGGAAGGGGAAGCGGAGACCCTGGGTTTCCAGGGGGGCCCTACCTTCTGCCGGTCCCTCCAGCACGTCATCAGGGTGTAAGGGCAAGGTGCGACCAGGCGCTTCCTGGCCCTCCGGCCGAACCAGATACACGGGTTGGTTGGGTCGGTGCTGCCCGATAACCACATGGGGTCTTGGTACCCACCGGGGTGCCAACTTCCCATGGGCCCGCCGACGAAAATTCCTTACCAAGACCCGCTCCCCCGGCAGCAAGGGTACTGCTGGCGCCCCTCGGTCATAACGAGCTTGATCCCACCGCTGTCTCTTGGTCACATTCGCCTGTACACGCTCGTAGGCTTCAGTCAGCGTCTGGTGATGGCTGTGAACCCATCCCTCCAGGGTGGCTCTCTGTTGCGGGGATGAGACATCGTGTATCAAGTCCACCTGTAACCTGGCCAGGCGACCAAACACCACAAAAAATGAGGAGTCATACCGGTACTCGCATGTATGGCATTATTGTAGGCTTGGACTAGGAATGGAAGGTGATGGTGCCAGTTTGGTTGGATGTCTGGGTCGAGGGAGCCCAGCAGAGAGAGCAGCGTCTGATTAAAGCACTCACAGGCCCCATTGCCCTGAGGGTGGTATGGAGTCGTGCGGCTCTTCACGCACCCATACACGTCACACAACTGCTGCATAAGCCAGGACTCAAACGCAGCCCCCTGATCCGTCAAAAACCGCTCTGGACACCCAAAGGGTTGGATCAGTGTTGTCCATAGCGCCTTGACCGTACTGGACGCCGTCTGATCTTTGGTGGGAACGGCAAAGGCGTAGCGAGAGAACAGGTCGGTCATCACAAGGATGTATGGGTAGACATCGGCCGGCCGACCTAATGATAAGTAGTCCAAACCCACCACCTCAAATGGGTAACTACTCCGGATGGAGCTCAGAGGCGCCTGTTGTTCTGGTCTGGCCTTGCTTACTGCACATGTGGGGCACTCCTTGGTCCAGAGCTGTACTGCCTTGCCCTTGCCTGTCCAGAAGAACCACTGCCGCAGCAAGGAGAGCACCTTCTCAGCACTAGAATAGCCAGCGGCCCGATGGTACTCCTTCCAGAGATCCTTGGCCCGACTGAGGGGTACAACCAGTTGGTCAGCGGTCAGGTGGGTATCAGACTCCACCACTCTTCTCACAATGAGCCCTCTGTGGAGGTTCAGGCACTCCCATTCCGCCAGCAGGCCTCCTAGGCCCGGAGATAAGGGATGGCGGCGATCTAGAGGTGGCGGTGGCCCCTGGGTCAGCCATTGATGGACTTGTTGCAGGTCCGGACCCTCCCACTGGCTCTGTATCCAGTCCCGTACCTCAGTGGCTGCCGCCTCCGTGTCCGCAGCTTCCTCCGCCTCTCTCCACGGCGGGTCGCGCCCTTCCACTGCCTGGACCGTCGTGCTCCAAGTCTCTGGCAACCGAGACAATAGATCGGCATTCTGATTGACAGCCCCTGGCCGGTACTTGATTACGTAGGAGTAGTTCACGAGCTGGGCCACCCAGCGCTGCTCGTGTGCCCCCAGCCGGGCTGTTTCCAGGTGCACCAGCGGATTGTTGTCCATGAAGATAGTGAACTGGGCCCCCCAGAGGTAATCTTTGAATTTTTCGGTTACTGCCCACTTCAAAGCCAGCAGTTCCAACTTGAAGGAGCTGTAATTCTGGTCGTTGCGCTCCATCTGGGAAAGGCCACGGCTGGCGTAGGCAATGACCCGCTCCTGGCCCCCCTGGACCTGGGACAGGACTGCCCCCAGTCCCTCCAAGCTGGCATCCGTGTAGAGCCTGAGCGGCTGGCCGTAGTCAGCGAAGGCCAA
>NC_140166.1:84345697-84378197 GCF_963971535.1 Notolepis coatsorum | reverse complement strand
TCCTCCTATAGTAACTGAGGTCTCTCTCTCCTCCTATAGTAACTGAGGTCTCTCTCTCCTCCTATATGAACTGATGTCTCTCTCTCCTCCTATAGTAACTGAGGTCTCTCTCTCCTCCTATAGTAACTGATGTCTCTCTCTCCTCCTATAGTAACTGAGGTGTCTCTCTCCTCCTATAGTAACTGAGGTCTCTCTCTCCTCCTATAGTAACTGAGGTCTCTCTCTCCTCCTATAGTAACTGAGGTCTCTCTCCTATAGTAACTGATGTGTCTCTCTCCTCCTATAGTAACTGAGGTGTCTCTCTCCTCCTATAGTAACTGAGGTGTCTCTCTCCTCCTATAGTAACTGATGTGTCTCTCTCTCCTCCTATAGTAACTGAGGTGTCTCTCTCCTCCTATAGTAACTGAGGTGTCTCTCTCTCCTCCTATAGTAACTGAGGTGTCTCTCTCCTCCTATAGTAACTGAGGTGTCTCTCTCTCCTCCTATAGTAACTGAGGTGTCTCTCTCTCCTCCTATAGTAACTGAGGTGTCTCTCTCTCCTCCTATAGTAACTGATGTGTCTCTCTCCTCCTATAGTAACTGAGGTGTCTCTCTCCTCCTATAGTAACTGATGTGTCTCTCTCCTCCTATAGTAACTGATGTGTCTCTCTCCTCCTATAGTAACTGAGGTGTCTCTCTCCTCCTATAGTAACTGAGGTGTCTCTCTCCTCCTATAGTAACTGAGGTGTCTCTCTCCTCCTATAGTAACTGATGTGTCTCTCTCCTCCTATAGTAACTGGGGTGTCTCTCTCCTCCTATAGTAACTGAGGTGTCTCTCTCCTCCTATAGTAACTGAGGTGTCTCTCTCTCCTCCTATAGTAACTGAGGTGTCTCTCTCCTCCTATAGTAACTGAGGTGTCTCTCTCCTCCTATAGTAACTGAGGTGTCTCTCTCCTCCTATAGTAACTGAGGTGTCTCTCTCCTCCTATAGTAACTGAGGTGTCTCTCTCCTCCTATAGTAACTGAGGTCTCTCTCTCCTCCTATAGTAACTGATATGTCTCTCTCCTCCTATAGTAACTGAGGTCTCTCTCTCCTCCTATAGTAACTGAGGTGTCTCTCTCTCCTCCTATAGTAACTGAGGTGTCTCTCTCTCCTCCTATAGTAACTGATGTCTCTCTCTCCTCCTATAGTAACTGATGTGTCTCTCTCCTCCTATAGTAACTGATGTCTCTCTCTCCTCCTATAGTAACTGATGTCTCTCTCCTCCTATAGTAACTGATGTGTCTCTCTCCTCCTATAGTAACTGAGGTCTCTCTCTCCTCCTATATTAACTGATGTGTCTCTCTCCTCCTATAGTAACTGAGGTGTCTCTCTCCTCCTATAGTAACTGATGTCTCTCTCTCCTCCTATAGTAACTGATGTCTCTCTCTCCTCCTATAGTAACTGATGTGTCTCTCTCCTCCTATAGTAACTGACGTGTCTCTCTCCTCCTATAGTAACTGATGTCTCTCTCTCCTCCTATAGTAACTGATGTGTGTCTCTCCTCCTATAGTAACTGAGGTGTCTCTCTCCTCCTATAGTAACTGAGGTGTCTCTCTCCTCCTATAGTAACTGAGGTGTCTCTCTCCTCCTATAGTAACTGAGGTGTCTCTCTCCTCCTATAGTAACTGATGTGTCTCTCTCCTCCTATAGTAACTGAGGTGTCTCTCTCCTCCTATAGTAACTGATGTGTCTCTCTCCTCCTATAGTAACTGATGTGTCTCTCTCCTCCTATAGTAACTGATGTGTCTCTCTCCTCCTATAGTAACTGATGTCTCTCTCTCCTCCTATAGTAACTGATGTGTCTCTCTCCTCCTATAGTAACTGATGTGTCTCTCTCCTCCTATAGTAACTGATGTCTCTCTCCTCCTATAGTAACTGAGGTGTCTCTCTCCTCCTATAGTAACTGGGGTGTCTCTCTCCTCCTATAGTAACTGATGTGTCTCTCTCCTCCTATAGTAACTGATGTGTCTCTCTCCTCCTATAGTAACTGAGGTGTCTCTCTCCTCCTATAGTAACTGGGGTGTCTCTCTCCTCCTATAGTAACTGAGGTGTCTCTCTCCTATAGTAACTGAGGTGTCTCTCTCCTCCTATAGTAACTGATGTGTCTCTCTCTCCTCCTATATTAACTGAGGTGTCTCTCTCCTCCTATAGTAACTGATGTGTCTCTCTCCTCCTATAGTAACTGATGTCTCTCTCCTCCTATAGTAACTGATGTGTGTCTCTCCTCCTATAGTAACTGAGGTCTCTCTCTCCTCCTATAGTAACTGAGGTGTCTCTCTCCTCCTATAGTAACTGAGGTCTCTCTCTCCTCCTATAGTAACTGAGGTGTCTCTCTCCTCCTATAGTAACTGATGTGTCTCTCTCCTCCTATAGTAACTGATGTCTCTCTCCTCCTATAGTAACTGAGGTCTCTCTCTCCTCCTATAGTAACTGAGGTGTCTCTCTCCTCCTATAGTAACTGATGTGTCTCTCTCCTCCTATAGTAACTGATGTCTCTCTCCTCCTATATTAACTGATGTGTCTCTCTCCTCCTATAGTAACTGATGTGTCTCTCTCCTCCTATAGTAACTGATGTCTCTCTCCTCTTATAGTAACTGATGTGTCTCTCTCCTCCTATAGTAACTGATGTCTCTCTCCTCCTATAGTAACTGAGGTCTCTCTCTCCTCCTATAGTAACTGAGGTGTCTCTCTCCTCCTATAGTAACTGAGGTGTCTCTCTCCTCCTATAGTAACTGATGTGTCTCTCTCCTCCTATAGTAACTGATGTCTCTCTCCTCCTATAGTAACTGAGGTCTCTCTCTCCTCCTATAGTAACTGAGGTGTCTCTCTCCTCCTATAGTAACTGATGTGTCTCTCTCCTCCTATAGTAACTGAGGTCTCTCTCTCCTCCTATAGTAACTGATGTCTCTCTCTCCTCCTATAGTAACTGATGTGTCTCTCTCCTCCTATAGTAACTGATGTGTCTCTCTCCTCCTATAGTAACTGACGTGTCTCTCTCCTCCTATAGTAACTGAGGTGTCTCTCTCCTCCTATAGTAACTGATGTGTCTCTCTCCTCCTATAGTAACTGAGGTGTCTCTCTCCTCCTATAGTAACTGATGTGTCTCTCTCCTCCTATAGTAACTGAGGTCTCTCTCTCCTCCTATAGTAACTGATGTCTCTCTCTCCTCCTATAGTAACTGATGTGTCTCTCTCCTCCTATAGTAACTGATGTGTCTCTCTCCTCCTATAGTAACTGACGTGTCTCTCTCCTCCTATAGTAACTGAGGTGTCTCTCTCCTCCTATAGTAACTGATGTGTCTCTCTCCTCCTATAGTAACTGAGGTGTCTCTCTCCTCCTATAGTAACTGGTTGGCTCTCTCACCCAGGTTCGTTCGAGAGCCCGACGGTGATGAATGCCTTTTCCGTTCGGAGGAGCCCCCTGTATTGCTGCAGCCTGCCAGACGGAATAAAAAACAGATTAAAGAGGCAAGAAACCAAGACAGTAAAGATGCTTGGCTGGTGGCTACTGAGTTATCAGCCCTTTCACACCTAATGAAACAACTTTTAGCACCGCAGCTTATTAAATATCCCCTGGCGAGCGGGCAGAGCTGCCAGGACCTGAGAGAGCTACGTACATTCGATTTTAATTAAAAACAAACAGATTACCCCAAAAAAAGGGTGCAGCAAAACCTCACTCTGCATCCGAATAGGATAGGACCCTGAACTCCGGAGTTATGCCAGTGGCATGGGCCTCTAATGGACTGAAAAACCAAGGAATGTTCTATGTTGTGGTGGAATTACTACTTCAAGAGAGCAGAAGACATCAAAACGCTCACATAAGGACAGCGGGGAGAGGAGCGAGAGGATCAGACTGAAGTGAAAGCCGCCTGCACCGGCGAACGCCCCACAAACCCCCGCAATTAAGGAATCTAAGCAGGCTGATTTATTATTTGATAATCAATATTATCTGTTTAACCTTCGCCGCCGCACACTTATCACGGGTACATCAGATTGCTTTTGAAAACCACACCGAACTGGGGACATCATTTTCGCTTTCTTCCTTTTTTTTCTTCTTTCATCCCTGCAGAATTTCAATGGATCTTTATTTCCAAGGCTAAACGTGTCCTTTCAGGTGTAAGAAGTCCCACCATTAGCCGCATCCTCTGGAGATCCAAGCCTTTAAATAGAAATATAATCAGCCGGGCAGCTCATTACGCCTGTCTCTGTTTATAATGATGTTTTAAAGAAATCCATCCATCGCTCCACTTTGTAATTAAACTCGCCCAGAATCGCTGGGTTCAACAGTTTCCAGCTCGCGCGGGCCAAGCCCTTATCACTGCTTTGATTTTCTCTCAGCCTCTGGCCCTCCCGAAGCAGGAACCCCCACACATCCAGCTTTGAAGCCCCCCCCCCTCCCCCTCAACCTCACCCCCCGTCCTCTCCTCCCGCACGCCAAGGAAGTTTGTCTTACACACACATAGCTGCGCGGGACGCGGAGCGGATCATCCGCGCGAACCCGCGTGTGTAAAACAAATCCGGCTCGTTATTGAAACACAGAAAGGGAGAGATACCGTGCGAACGGGCGCATTAACATTTTCTTCCCTCTTGTCACTGTGCACCGGGGGGACAAATGAAGACAGAGTGGAGGCTGGATAACAGCTGAGGGGGCTGAAGGCCAGGTGTCCCAGGCAGCAACACCCACGTGGACTCCTTCTTCCCGGGGCCCTTTCCTCCCCGCGTCCCCCCGTTCTCTCCCCCTGGAGTCCTCCTCTCCTCCCGCCGCAGACAGGCCCGCCTTGTTCCTTTCATTTAGGTCTGACCCCTGCTTTCCTTACTTCCGAGTGGGCTTCATTAAATGCTTTTCTGGCTCTTTTTAACAGTCCTCTCTCGCTCGCTAAGTGGGAGAACGGTTACAAAAGGAAAGCCTCCCATGTGCAATTCTCCGTGGAGAGGGTGACCCCAACTTTAGGGGAGAAAAAGAAACCTGAGGATAATAGCGAATGAAGTCAGGGGCTGCATTAATGGGCAGGCAGCAGTGTGCCAAAGTTCCCAGTGCCCCTTAAACTGACAGACATGTATATTAATACTCAGCACTTTTTTTTCCCTCTTTTCTTTTTTATCGAAGTAGAAAGAAAATATGAATATTCATCCTCATTTATATTTCAAGGCATTTCCATTCCTACGGGGGCCTGGGGTAGTTTTAATTTTTTTTTTACCGATTTCCATCCCCATTACCGAAATGACAGCTCTCACTCCTGGGCCCTGACAGAGGTCTGCCGGGCGCACAGGAGGTCCTGCGAGGAGGGAGGCGGCGCTCGTCCCCAGCTGTCCACAAACACTCATTAACAGAGGAAAATATCCAATGGAATCTCTGTGAGAATTTTTAATCACACAAAGGCCCTGCTAATTAGGCAGCTGATGGGGCATGGAGAGCACAAGGACGAATTCTTTAAACAAAGGACTGGAAACTTTAGGAGCCTTAATTACTCGGGCAAAGAGTTCATTGCAGAACTGGAGAGCACATCATTCCACTAATGAGACCAAGTGGCAGCACATATTAGTGAGAAATAATGTGGAAAGTTCAATTATATTGTGCTTTTGGAGCCCCCCCCCCCCTCTTTCTCTCTCCTTTTCCCTCCCTGCTTCCTATGCACACACATAAGACAAACCGCGGGCCGGAGGAGGAAGGAGCGGAGGCGGGGGGTGGAAGGACACGTAATCACTGGCACCAGGAATCCGTTCCTCACGTTGGAACCTGGCAGGCTTGATCGTCTTAATTGCCCATTAGAATGGTCTCCTGTTTGAAAATGAATATCATTACGGGGCGCCCTGGTTTTTGGATTCTGCCGGATAAAGACTTATTGCAATTTTTGCCGTTCAATACGGCGTGTGTCTGGAATTCTAAACACGCGGTTGACTATTCATTCGCGGCAGCAAGAACCCGAGGAAAATTATGAATGAAGAGGGCGAAGCAGACTTAATTACTTTGCCCTCATTACTCAGAAGTGTGATTAACTCTTTCTTTCCCCCGAAACGTGAACAAAATGTCCTTTATTGGAGGGAAATACTGCCCTGTCTTTCACGGGAGGCGATGAAAACAAATCTCCAAACTAAAATCCTGAATTCAGGCCAGTGGTAACACACGGAGGGCGGCGTCTGCCGGCACAAGGACAAGGATCAGAGACGAATTAGAGAAAGCGCACAGGTGGCACCGCGACGGCGGAGACGTTTCCTATCTTTTAGAGAAGCCGTTGAAGGGGGGAAAGCGATGCCGGTGTTTTTTTTTTTTTGTGCAGTCCTCAGATTACATTATTATCATCGCTGTGCAGTCGGTGGGACTTTCGAGTGGAACGCCGTGCTCCCCAGACGCCTGGTTAATAATAACATTATCAACAACGTTTAACTTTGTTTCACACACTGGATGGGTAAATAATTGAGAATAACAATCAAATAATGTGGTACTGAAAGGGTAATATATGCATATTTTCACCTGCGTAAAATATTGCATTAAAAAATCCTAATGCCCACATCAGGGGGTTCCTACATACCAATTACACCATGCAGGAAGCAAATTTTCCATGAAATAAAACAGCTAATGGGAAATGGAGGGCAGCAGCCAGCGTTTCTCATCGCCTGCTAAGCTGGAACAAGCGAGAGAGAGAACAACTGGGGGAGCGTCCGCATCATGCCTGGACTCTAACCACAACAACTGGGGGAGCGTCCGCATCATGCCTGGACTCTAACCACAACAACTGGGGGAGCGTCCGCATCATGCCTGGACTCTAACCACAACAACTGGGGTAGCATCCGCATCATGCCTGGACTCTAACCACAACAACTGGGGGAGCGTCCGCATCATGCCTGGACTCTAACCACAACAACTGGGGGAGCGTCCGCATCATGCCTGGACTCTAACCACAACAACTGGGGGAGCGTCCCCATCAGGACTCTAACTACACTGGGCCTAAATCATCCGTGTGGATCTGGACAGAGGTGATTGTGTTTGCCCTTCGAGACAATGTAATTCCACCACACTGAAAAAAAGGCTATTATGTTGATTATCGTCTCCCGCCGTTCTCTTCAGTCGACCTCTTTTAAAACACAAATAGTGTTGCACGACTCCTAGACCACCCAAATACTACATAGGCTACGACGATTTAATAATACTACGATTTAAATCAAAAGATCTTTTGATAGTTTTGGAATGAGGTAGACTCAACCACACACACACGCACACACACGCACACACTCGATTACGTGGAATAAGCACATCGTTTAGCAGTGGCGTCTACATGGTGCTCATTACCGGACCGTATCAAATGAGAACCATGTAGGCTCAACCACTAAATGAAGTGTTTATTGCACGTAATTGTACATGGCTGAGTGTACCCAGGCCTCGTTTCTGATCATGGAATTTTTTTTGCGTGTCTTTAACATGAAGGACGCTAAGAAGCATGTTATTCTTACTCCTCATACATGAAGGAAAGCATAATTTATACGCTTTTATGAATTAACAGACCTGTGTATACTAAGTAGATCACACTTACAGATATATATTGAAATCCATTCACCACTTGGTGTTATGAATATACTATACTGCCCTGCAGAAGCTAACCGCAGTAGCTAACTAAAGTCAAAATTAAGTGAAATTGAACATCTCAATATCTGTTTTATATTGTGACAACGTTTCAGAGTTCAATCTTGCTTTGTTTTAGAGAAAAGGGTATAACGAATAGCAAAATCACTGGATAGTCGAATAACAGAATAAAGCCATTTATCTCAGTCTCACTGTGTGTGTAGTTACTGTGGTTTAGCTTCTGCAGGACAGTGTAGTTACTGTGGTTTAGCTTCTGCAGGACAGTATAGTTACTGAGGTTAGCTTCTGCAGGACAGTATATTTACTGAGGTTAGCTTCTGCAGGACAGTATATTTACTGAGGTTAGCTTCTGCAGGACAGTATATTTACTGAGGTTAGCTTCTGCAGGACAGTATATTTACTGAGGTTAGCTTCTGCAGGACAGTATATTTACTGGGGTTAGCTTCTGCAGGACAGTATATTTACTGAGGTTAGCTTCTGCAGGACAGTATATTTACTGAGGTTAGCTTCTGCAGGACAGTATATTTACTGAGGTTAGCTTCTGCAGGACAGTATATTTACTGAGGTTAGCTTCTGCAGGACAGTATATTTACTGAGGTTAGCTTCTGCAGGACAGTATTTTTTACTGAGGTTAGCTTCTGCAGGACAGTCTATTTACTGAGGTTAGCTTCTGCAGGACAGTATATTTACTGAGGTTAGCTTCTGCAGGACAGTATATTTACTGAGGTTAGCTTCTGCAGGACAGTATAGTTACTGAGGTTAGCTTCTGCAGGACAGTATATTTACTGAGGTTAGCTTCTGCAGGGCGGTATATTTACTGAGGTTAGCTTCTGCAGGACAGTATAGTTACTGAGGTTAGCTTCTGCAGGACAGTATATTTACTGAGGTTAGCTTCTGCAGGGCGGTATATTTACTGAGGTTAGCTTCTGCAGGACAGTATATTTACTGAGGTTAGCTTCTGCAGGGCGGTATATTTACTGAGGTTAGCTTCTGCAGGACAGTATATTTACTGAGGTTAGCTTCTGCAGGACAGTATATTTACTGAGGTTAGCTTCTGCAGGACAGTATAGTTACTGAGGTTAGCTTGTGCAGGACAGTATATTTACTGTGGTTAGCTTCTGCAGGACAGTATATTTACTGTGGTTAGCTTCTGCAGGACAGTATATTTACTGTGGTTAGCTTCTGCAGGACAGTATATTTACTGAGGTTAGCTTCTGCAGGACAGTATAGTTACTGAGGTTAGCTTGTGCAGGACAGTATATTTACTGTGGTTAGCTTCTGCAGGACAGTATATTTACTGTGGTTAGCTTCTGCAGGACAGTATATTTACTGTGGTTAGCTTCTGCAGGACAGTGTAGTTACTGTGGTTAGCTTCTGCAGGACAGTATATTTACTGAGGTTAGCTTCTGCAGGACAGTATATTTACTGAGGTTAGCTTCTGCAGGACAGTATATTTACTGAGGTTAGCTTCTGCAGGGCAGTATAGTTACTGTGGTTAGCTTCTGCAGGGCAGTATATTTACTGAGGTTAGCTTCTGCAGGACAGTATAGTTACTGTGGTTAGCTTCTGCAGGACAGTGTAGTTACTGTGGTTAGCTTCTGCAGGACAGTATATTTCCCAATTGAGTACGGAATTGCTTGAATTTCACCAACAAGCCTTGACGAAAAAAGAAAAGCACTTCCCTCACTCGGAGACAAAAACTCCCTGACCTCTCTAAGATGATCTGCTAATGTGCCCTTGACTGAAAACTCCCTGACCTCTCTAAGATGATCTGCTAATGTGCCCTTGACTGAAAACTCCCTGACCTCTCTAAGGCTATGGTTAGACTAGTGTATTCCTGGCGTTTTTTTATACGTTTTTGACGACGTTTGATGTCCTATCTACACAGAAATGCGTTTTTTGGCGTTTTTTTGTGGATACGGCTGAAACGCAAAATTGTGTTTGCGTTTGGAGATACGCAAAAAAAACGCTTCGACAACAGCGTGTAGTCAGCACGGAGCAGTTGTTGCGAAAACGCCCATGCGCAGTAGATACCATCTGCGTGCCCTTCCGGTGACAACAGTGTGTGTGTTTGGGACAGAGCTCCGTGTCCCAAATAGCTTCAGCTACCATGTGTTGTCAAGTTATTGTTATAAGGAGCCCAGTCCAAGCTACAACAGTCTGCATTCCCTTAACAATTGTTTGTATTGAGCCGTATTGTATTGTACCCATATGCAATATGTTAAATAAAGTTTACATCCATTTCTGCTAGCATTACCGATTGCATGAGCAGCTGGCTAACGTGAGCTATCAGGATTCAGACCCTGTTAGCTCAGAGTTCCTCTTTCAACTTAACAAGCATTAAACAAAATGGCCCAGTCATCTATTCACCTTTGTTTAATACACACAGCGTTGTCTCTAATGTTATCTAACTACTGATAGCTCGCGATATCATCAGTTTCGTGCTGGCTAAGTAGCGTGAGCTAACGTTAGCTTCTAGCCACAATGCTATATTGTTATAATGGCATACTCCATTGACGTTAGCATGCAGCTAACAATGCTACCGATCGTTTTTTAGACTAAACTATCCGCTCTTGGTGGTCACTTGGGTTGATGTTAGTTTTGTTTCATCAACAAATGACAGGCAGAACACACAGTGAATGTATCCGTTTTGTTTATTGCACTTTTATTAGGCTTTGCTGAAAAATTATTGCTGCATTGAGTGCATTTTGCATTGCAAGATGGTGGCGCGGCATAGGCGCCTGCCTTATTGACATTTTCTTTGCTGGAGCTTCCACCAGGAAGTGTATTGGCACATTCGTTCTGATTGGTTGAAATTGCCTTCATGTTTGCCACCTACTGCCACCTACTGCTTTGGCAGTGTACTACATCAGTGTGCTCGGCTGACAAAAACGGAAAAAAAACGAAAGTGTGACTCGAGGCGCATGACGTCGCGGCGATACGCGGCGATACGTATAAGAAAACAATACGAAATGATACGAAAGGTGTAACCTCAGCCTAAGATGATCTGCTAATGTGCCCTTGACTGAAAACTCCCATGACCTCTCTAAGATGATCTGCTAATGTGCCCTTGACTGAAAACTCCCTGACCTCTCTAAGATGATCTGCTAATGTGCCCTTGCCTCGGACCAACTCCCCAGTAGCTGTCTAGGCTAAATGCATATGAGCTGAACTCACAGAGTGCCTGGGCCCTCATCTCTTAAAACATAATGAAAACCGCTCCCCCCATGTCTCCAGACACCCCAGGACCTGGAGAGAGAACAGCCTGACCGGAGAAGACCAGCCAGTTAGGGAACCTATTGATCCCCCTTCCCCCCCCCCCCCAGCTTCTGTCTAGAAGCGTTTTTTTTTTTTTTTTTTTTTTTTTTGAAAAAGACGCCTCTTTTAGAGCTTGTTTCCAGCTTTATGAAAACACATCTCTCACCCTCTTAGGCACACCGGCACATCATTCCTCCAGTGGTTCAAATTATTTGAGTTTCGAGTGATTGACAAGTGAAATTGTGCGCGAGGCGAAGCACCGCAGCACAGAGGTGAACTCTTGATATGTATATTTGTCGAGCGCTCTTCTGCTGTCAGGAACTGGGGGAGACATCTACGGTATATCGACCTCTCCGGCTGGCAGTTTTTTTTTTGTCATTTATTATTTCTATTTGTATTCCTTTTTTCCCCCTCACACATTATATTACAGGAAATACTTTCCACCTGGTAGTTTACTGGTCACAAAATAACACATATGTATTAAACACACTAGCACAGCATGACAGGTCATAGCACCCCCAACAACATGTGACCCCCCCCCCCCCCACATGATAAATGGTAAATGGTGCATTTTATATAACCGCTTTTATCCACAGCGCTTTACCATTTTTGTTCCTCACATTCACTCACACATTCACTGCACCGATGGCGGAGGCGACCATGCAAGGTGCCGACCTGCACAATCGGGAGCATATAGGGGTTAAGTGTCTTGCTCAAGGACACCTCGACACGCTGCCCGGGAGGAGAGGGAATCGAACCCGGGAACCTTCCAACTACCAGGCGACCGTTCCACCTCCTGAGCCACTGTTGCCCCCATATATTATGGTTTTCTATCACATATTGCTACCTAATGACCACCCCCCAACTAATAAAAAGATCCATAGATCCACATGTGCACATCAGGTCTCCTGGATGGTTTGAGATGCTCAAGCTCGTGCACGGTCACAGAGATCCACATGTGCACATCTTTCTTCCATTCCGAAAGAGAATAAATGTAGCTGATGTTAATCTCATTCGATTGATCACGTTGGACAGTTGTTGTGCATACTGATTTCTCAGATACAAAAATGTGTCCTGCAGTGGGCGGCTGGGTAGCGCAGCGGACTAAGCGCCTGCCTACCACCGCAGAGACACTGGTATCGAATCCAGCTGTCAGCGGTGCCTCCGGCTTGGTCGGTCGTCCATACTAACACAATTGGCAGTGTCAGCGGGTGGGAAGCCGGTGGGGTGTGTATCCTGGTCGTTGTAAACAACGACTCCTACTGGTCGGTCGGGGCGCCTGCTCAGCGAGGAAGGGAACTGGGGGAAGTAGTGTGATCCTCCCACGCGTTACGCTCCCCCAGTGAGAGTCCTCGCTGTCAGGTGAAAAGAAGCGGCTGGCTGACTCCACATGTATAGGAGGAGACATGTGATAGTATCTATATCAACCCTCCCTAGGCCGGCAAGTGGGGGGGAAATGCGCGCAATGACCAGGAAGGGAATTGGCATAACGACTAAATTGGGAAGGGAGAAAAAGTAGATAAGAAAAATGTGTCCTGCAGCCATGAAGTATGGGTGCTGCGTGCATACTTTTAATTAACAGGCATTCAAAGGAGAAATAACTCAAATTTTGAAGGGATGTGAGACTGTGAATATCACTTCATGATGCATGAGAGAACCTTAAAGGTGTCCAATGGAGTTTTCCACCACTAGTTGATGAAAGTGGCACTATAGAGCACAATAGAAGAAAACTGTATCACGTGTTCTTCTGGCACGAGGATGCACAAGTACACCACAAGCACAGTAGACACAAGTAGAACACAGGAAGTGTGTACTGGCGGTGTGTAAACATGCCCTTGTGCTTCAAACATGCCCTTGTGCTTCAAACTGATTGGTCTACGTGATCTTCCTCGAAATCTAACAAGGTCGGACTCGTTGCAACGTCACCAAAACCGAAAGTGAAATTTAACACGGATGGGATATAAACATTGTGACTGTACTTTGTAATAGAGGTTATATGAGGTTGGGAATGTATTCATCTTTTAGACTATAGAACAACTCTTCTTATTTAGGTGGGAATAAACAAAATTGAGCTATTTACAAGGAAACTATCATTACCATGTCGTCTTTATTGGATATATGAGTTTCCCAGCAGGAAGTAGATGCCGCCTGATCGCTCAGGTTGGGTGTCCAAGTTGGAGAAATCGTGGATCTAGATGGTACACGAATTACCCTAGTTGTGATTTAATCGATTTAACCAACTGCTGATTGGTTAATCATTTCGTAGTGTCAATTGACGCTAAGGAGCATTTCAAATAATGCTTTTTGTGACCCATCAACCCAATGTTTCAATCTTTCCGAGTTTACCATCAGAAAGTTGCACTCGAACGGCTGACTGTTCCACTAAATACCGGTGGTAAACTCGGTTTTACGAGTTGTGACATTTCACTGACCCTTCACCTTTTGTGGTGCGAACATACTTTATTATGAACATGAATCATCAGACATCATCAGACATATGATGTCGACATGCTGGGATTGCTAAAGGTCGCTCAAACCACCTGCATCAAGAAAGAAAGGTTGAATAATCTGGCTGAATCTGCTGCCTTGCATCTGATTGGTCCTGACTTTACGACATAGCTAGCGCACCCGAATGCTATCACCCCGTATTTACCATTTGGTCACAAGACACATTTTCAACTTTACGAGTTGATGAGGACCGACTGAATGCACCAGAACATGGTGTGACTGCAGTGTTATGAGACAGTCACACTTGAACACTGATGTGTTCTTCTTACATTTACATTTTTACATTTTGTCATTTAGCTGACGCTTTTATCCAAAGCGACTTACAGGTTCTGTATGACAAGTCAGCATGAAGGGAAGGGTACAACAATGTTCATCAAACAGTGCTGAAACTAGGGTGACCAGGTGTCCCCCTTTTGGTTGTACTGTCCCACCATTTGACCAAATGTCCCACGTCCCTCATATTGAGAGGATGTCCCTCTTTTCGAAGCCAAAAAAAACATGCGTCTAAAAGCCCCTCCCTACAGACAGTAAACGTAGCAACCCGCCTCTTGTCCACACACATTGCTCTGATTGGTTATAGTACTTTAGCGCGCTGCTTGCCTGCTTGTGACGTGACTGAGACTGAGTCGAGACGCTACCTCATATCGCAAATCTGATTGGTCAAAAAAACACAACAACATTACAAGCAAACTAGTTCAAGATGGAAAGCAGTAAAAAGAAACGGACCTGCAGTTACAACCAAGACTGGCAAACGACACATGACTGGGTGAGGCAGATGGCAGGAAATCCGCAGCAGGCTTTCTGTGTTTTGTGTCATAGTTCGTTTTCAATTGCGCATGGAGGAGAATACGACTTGAAGCGCCACAGTGGACGTGAGTCTCACTTGAAAGTGGCTCACCAAAAAGAAACATCCAGATCTATGGATACGTTTCTTTTTAAACCAAACAATGATAGCCAGACGGACAAGGTCACTGCAGCTGAGATAACAAGTGTCTATCACACAGTACAACACTCCCATTCATACAGGTCAGCCGACTGTGGTAACCTTTAACCTTTGATTTAAATCTATTCGGTGAAGACCATGGCAGTTATTCTAATATAGAAACACAATTTATTTGTATTATTATTTTTGTATTATACTACACTGTTTTCCCTAGTTCTGTGTTAACAGGGAATATCAAACACAAGACATTCCTGTCAAGTGATGACGTTTGAATATTTAAAACAGATGTTAGGTGGTATTTAATTTGTATTTATTTTGATTTAACCTTTAACCTTTGATTTAAATCTATTCAGTGAAGACCATGGCAGTTATTCTAATAAAAAAATTTACATTATCTATCTGTCCCACTTTGTCCCACCAAAATCTTACTGTTGTCCCACTTTGTCCCACCAAAATCTTACTGTTGTCCCACTTTTGGACTTTTTGCATCTGGTCACCCTAGCTGAAACGTGGGTGCTACAGTGTTGAGTGCATAGTAGTAAAGACATATTAGTATAGTAGGTAGTAATATAGGCCAGGACGATTATTTAGTGGAAAAGTGCATGATAGTAAAAGTCAGTATGAAGGTTATTTATTTATTATGATACTTTTTTTTACTCCTTCATTTCAGATATTGATTGAAGAAGTGTGTTTTTAGTCGACAGAGAAAGATTGGTCGGGTTCGTGGGAAATTTGTTCCACCATTGTGAAGCAAGGACCGAGAATAGCCGGCTTCTCTTCTCTTCCATTCACCATAATTTAACCCTTTCACTACCACACTACCTACCGTCTGTAGTGTGGTAGTGAAAGGGTTAACCTTCTGTAGTGTGGTTGTGAAAGGGTTAAAACCACAGGAAATAACGGCGCCCTGTTTACTTTCTGGTGCGAAGAGACGCTGCCGCCGCTTGCTGGGTCAAAGTTCACCTTAGTTCAACTTTGACCTGTGAAATCGTACAAGACACCTATGCCCAACCGACGTGGGCGCAGCTGACAGGATTTCAGTGAATGTGATTGGTTGAACAACAAACGGCATCGCATCCAGTACAGCCCACTTTTTGTGCCAGCGTGCGAGGAAACTCGGTTTGGCCAAAAAGAAAAGGGTGTGTGTCCCATTAGTCCTCGGTGGGAAGACATTTTGTCTTCATAGAGGACACGCCTCTTCTCCCACTCCTCTTGACCGTCTCCTGACTGGCAGCCTGTCCTTTAACTAGATACACAATACCGAGGACACTCGTCTTTAGTGCGGAGGGGTGTTACACTTTGAATTAAAAGGGTTCTGATTGATAAGGTAGTTGAAGGCAAATCTGCTCCCACTAATTGTCTTTCAAATGCCCTCATTAATCAAAGCGGCGCTGGCCCTGTGACGGGCGGTCCTGTCAGCCGTTCTGCTACCGGCGCACCTCCGGCCGCTCGCCTCCCAGCGTGACGCCCGCTTCCCCTCTGTCACGCGCCGCTGTCCGAGGGGGCCGCGGGAGCGACGGAGCACCAGGCCATCCGTCCGTCCGCCGCACACACCTGCCTGCTGCCAGACAGGATCTGACCGCCCCCTGCCACCAGGACGGCCCCAGAGACCAATTTAGCAGCCACTTAATGATTCATGGCTTCAAGTGGAGGAAATGAGGGCAGCATATGATAACAGGAATAAACACATTTAATTAGCTCCTCGTATACATTATTTATTTATTTACCTGCACTCTGATTAATTTATATATTTTATGTTTGTGTTGCAGGTTTTCTTTTTTGGTCTCCACACAGCATCTGGTGCCCTCTCTCCCACATCTCTGCTTTGGGGGGGGGGGGGGTCTGGCTGAGCACCTCCTTTAGTGTATCTAGGGACCCCACCAAAATGCCTGGGGGGTGGAGGGGGGCGGGTAGGGGTATCGGTGGGGATTTGGCAGGCCCCCACAATGAAATGAAATGGCTGGGGGAATATTAGACTTTAAAATATACAGTTCCCCTGTGCACTAAGTAGCCTTGTTTGTGATATCCCTGACAGGTAGCTACTCCCCCAGTTTTCTTTGAGCATAGGGCATACACTTTCATGGAGGCACTAATCAAAGCCGCGCCGTGGCAAACGGTGCAGCTGCAGCTGGCCCGATCAAAGCCCCCGGGCCTGGCTCACTTCCACCAGGCTCCAGGAACCATGATGACAACTCTTACCCTGGCATCTGCCATCACACCCACCACCGCCAGCCTGACTCTAACCCGGTCCCCCACCCACTCTCTCTCTCTCTCTCTCTCTCTCTCTCTCTCTCTCTCTCTCTCTCTCTCTCTCTCTCTCTCTCTCTCTCTCTCTCTCTCTCTCTCTCTCTCTCTCTGTCTCTGTCTCTGTCTCTGTCTCTGTCTCTCTCTCTCTCTCTCCTCTCTCTCCTCTCTCTCCTCTCCTCTCTCTCTCTCTCTCTCTCTCTCTCTCTCTCTCTCTCTCTCTCTCTCTCTCTCTCTCTCTCTCTCTCTCTCTCTCTCTCTCTACAGTCATCAGAGTTCAGAGAGATCTCATTAAAAATAATATCAAACTAAATGGTAAACTACTCCAGAGGTACAGGGAGTGGCGTTATCCCACAGACAACAAACTTTATGATACAATACATTTCTGTTGTTTCTCTGATTTGCGCCGCAGAGGTTGCTTCCCTCCCATGAAACCATGAAGTAACAAATGGAAAATGAAGGCTACGACCAGAAGAAGCTGGAACGTGAGCCCTGTTTGCTACGAGCAGAAGAGGCTGGAACACGAGCCCTGTTTGCTACGAGCAGAAGAGGCTGGAACACGAGCCCTGTTTGCTACGAGCAGAAGAAGCTGGAACACGAGCCCTGTTTGCTACGACCAGAAGAAGCTGGAACGCGAGCCCTTTTTGCTACGAGCAGAAGAAGCTGGAACGCGAGCCCTGTTTGCTACGAGCAGAAGAGGCTGGAACATGAGCCCTGTTTGCTACGAGCAGAAGAGGCTGGAACACGAGCCCTGTTTGCTACGAGCAGAAGAGGCTGGAACACGAGCCCTGTTTGCTACGAGCAGAAGAAGCTGGAACGTGAGCCCTGTTTGCTACGAGCAGAAGAGGCTGGAACACGAGCCCTGTTTGCTACGAGCAGAAGAAGCTGGAACACGAGCCCTGTTTGCTACGAGCAGAAGAGGCTGGAACATGAGCCCTGTTTTGCTACGAGCAGAAGAAGCTGGAACGTGAGCCCTGTTTGCTACGAGCAGAAGAGGCTGGAACACAAGCCCTGTTTGCTACGACCAGAAGAGGCTGGAACACGAGCCCTGTTTGCTACGAGCAGAAGAAGCTGGAACGTGAGCCCTGTTTGCTACGAGCAGAAGAAGCTGGAACGCGAGCCCTGTTTGCTACGAGCAGAAGAAGCTGGAACGCGAGCCCTGTTTGCTACGACCAGAAGAAGCTGGAACGTGAGCCCTGTTTGCTACAACCAGAAGAGGCTGGAACACGAGCCCTGTTTGCTACGAGCAGAAGAAGCTGGAACGTGAGCCCTGTTTGCTACGAGCAGAAGAAGCTGGAACGCGAGCCCTGTTTGCTACGACCAGAAGAAGCTGGAACATGAGCCCTGTTTGCTACGAGCAGAAGAGGCTGGAACGTGAGCCCTGTTTGCTACGAGCAGAAGAAGCTGGAACACGTCGGCGAGGTGGAGCTCCCGCCTGTACGAACTCACGGAACACAACCCAACCGTGGAGTAGATCTCAACTGTGTCAGAGCTAGGGTTCCAAAACAAAATTATAACTATTGTAGTGTATTTTTATATAAACCAATATGCTTATTTTATATTCTGTGTGTTTCAAGGTATTTTAGTTTAAAGGAACACGCCAGCATTTTGGGAAATTAGCTTATCGTCTTCTCCAGAGAGAGACAAGAAGATAGATTACCAAATATACCAGTTTCCTCTGCATTCAGTAGACATCTGGCTGCATGTTAGCCTAGCTTAGCACAATCAATGGAAACGGACATGACGGTTAGCCTAGACATTGTCCAACTAACACCTCTCCCGAAGGCTAACCGGTCATGTCCGCTTCCATTCATTGTGCTAAGCTAGGCTAACATGCAGCCAGATAGCTTTCTACTGAACGCACAGAGAGGAAACTGGTATCTTTGGTAAGAAGATATAAGATATAAGAAGACGGTAAGCTAATTTCCCAAAATGTTGGTCGTGTTTCTTTAAAGGCCAACCTCCAGCTTAAACCCTACTGATCAATTATGGGTAGTTTACATCATTGGTATATAATT
The DNA here is from genome assembly GCF_963971535.1 of Notolepis coatsorum. Taxonomy (NCBI): domain Eukaryota; kingdom Metazoa; phylum Chordata; class Actinopteri; order Aulopiformes; family Paralepididae; genus Notolepis; species Notolepis coatsorum. Next base: position 84,359,626 of record NC_140166.1, on the reverse strand, counting down.
TCATTATTTATTTTTTTCCATTTGACACCGGAAATGCCACTCTGAAAGAGTTAAAAAGGTCCACGCACGAATAACATGCACGCGCGAATCAAAAAAGCTTATCAAACGCCGACGTCACAACAGGACACAGGTGCATATTAATGAGCCGAATCTAATGTTGCTTTTCCACTAAAATAAAGTACTCAGTTTGTCTCCGTGTGGGGAGGCGGCGCTGCTGGTGATCAGCATGAGAGCTCCAGAAATGTCACGTGAAAAACTGCAGACCACTGATTGGTCAGAAGAGAGACGCGTCACTGTCTGGAGAGTCTGAACGAAAACAGAACGCCGCCATCTTTAATGTCTCGCGTAGGATGTCTTATGTATGTTTGCAGCACGAAACAAGTGCAATAAAAAAGGATACAGTCACTGTGTATTCTGCCTCATTTATTGATGAAACAAAACCGACATCAACACAATTTGCCACCGAGCGGAGAGTTTAGTCTGACAAAAAGATCGCTGATTAGTTACGCTTGTTGTTGGGGTTATGGACGAGCGGTAACGTTAGTTAGCCTAATGCCAACGTTAGCAGATAGACACGAGAGGCTAGGTAACGTTAAAGCTTGTAGAATAGACACAATGAGATAACGTTAGCGTTAGCATAATAGACACAACGAGAGTCTGGTTAATGTTGTTATTGATTGAATGAAAACTGTTTTACTCTGGCTTGCCAAGCTCATCATAGCCCCTTTCGTGACTGATGCACCGAGTGAATCCACAGTCACTTGCTCCTTAATAGGAAACCAACCTAGATTTACCATGAAGGACTGGTTCTGGCCGAACCGTTCGTTATACAAGTATCACAGAGACATTTCAAATGTACTCACAGTTGCACGAGGGTTTCGGACAGAGATACGGGATGGTTTGAAAGCTCTGCGTTGCTAATAAACATTTTAAATATTTTTTATAAACTGCTCAAAACGGCATTATTTCCGGCGTTGGCTGCCTGGTGTGATCACAGCGCATGCGCATCATGCACCCAACGCCGGAAATAATGCTCCGCCTCCTTGCTACTGCCTGTGACTCACAGAGCCCCCTGGTGACCAACACCTGTTGTGACGACATTACACACGCACGTTATGAACCATTGATTAAAATATGCACGTGCGTGGTGATTGTGTTGGGCAGACAAAATGTTTTGATAAAAACGCTAAAACTGGGTCAATTTCAATACATTTTTTTCCAATTCTTCATGAAAGTCACTGTTGGCCTAGTCCACATTGTTTATTGAACAAAAATACAACGTGGAGGTTGACCTTTAAGCATCTGGTGAGAAAGTAGTGACCTTAGACAACCTGTAGGTTCAACCTACGGCCAAGCATGTCAATACTGATTTGTTTGTACCATAAAATTCCCATTGAAGGGCCAGACCAAAGAGACTGAGTGTCAACCATCTGTGGGGAGTGGTCTGCTTCCAAGGACTTTCTTTTCAAGATATAAGGAGTGACTAGGTCTCAGTGTGGTCAGACAGAAACCGATTTGAGAAAGTTCCATGTTTTGTCTTGAGTTCTGTCCTGGTGAATATTCAATAAACTTTTGTTGAAACACACCAATTGGAGTCTGACAGTCTTTAACTTATTTTAAATAAGAATATCCTACACTATCCTTTTGAGTAGTTGCCGTATACGAGATAAACAATCGTTTCCTCCACGAGACGCTGACGATTTCGCACGCACACGACACAGGAGTGACCTACCGCTGTAGGTCTTATCGAGGATTCTTCTCCCGTCTGTGGCACTTGTGAGGAGAGAATTCAACGAGAACAGTGGTGTGATGATGAGAGGGAGGGCAGAGGGGGTGAGAAAGGCCAGGGCGATGAGACACGGAGACCCACCCACCACCCCCTTTCGCTCACTCTCCTCCACTTCTCTCACTCTCCTCCACTTCTCTCACTCCCCCCTCCCCCTCTCCTCCTCTAATCCCTGGCCACTGAAGACCTCCAGATGCCCTCCTCTCATAATGACACGGCTATCAAACCCAATTGGTGTGGCTCAGACCCAAGGCAGTGCATTAAACCCCCTTAGAGTCTGATTGCTTCTCCAGAGTCAAGTGGTTGTGTCCTCCCTGTCATTCCCCCGGCTGCCACCAGTGCCACTCCGGCTGCCAGAGGGAGGGAGAGCCCCCCCCCCCCACACGCCTGCTTGACCTGCTCACCCCGTTCACGCTGAGTGGGAGCGCGAGCGCTCGGCAACGTTGCGGTTGCAGGTAATGCAGTTACCTAAAAAGCCCCAGTCCGGCATATGAATTATGTAGATATAGATAGGTGCTGCAATTGTAGGACTTGTGGACGAAGGGGTAATTTCACTCCAGTACAGTTGTGAACTAGAAGAATGCACTCGAGTGCAGACCTCTGCCAAGGCTTGACCATCTCCCCACTTTGTCTCACATTCAACATTTGACTGGGTAAAAACTAAAAACACATATTGGATTTCAGGGGGTCATACAGTTTGGCTTATCGACTATGAAAATAATACATTATTGATATCATCGCAAAGGGACAACTCATTCAAATGATCATCATAATAGGGCAAGCTGTTGAGTTCATGTTTTTAGTTTGGTGAGAATAGTGCCACCCTGAGGCCAAATGCAAATCACTTCCTGTTTACCATGAAATTGTATTGGATCTGATGTGAATATGATGATGATATCTGTTATGAACGTATCTGTTATGTCTGAGGGAAGCAACAGTTCTGGTCGCAGGATCAAGAAAAGAGGGCCGGGTTTGAGATAGGTCCATTAAAATGGCAGAACAATCGAATATGGTGAACTTCATAGGTCCTATGGTGAATGTGTCCATGAGGAGCTGTATCTCTGGGTATAACTTTTTGCAACTATGTGGGGGATACATGCTCATTTGAATAATGAAAGTTTGGCCTGCTGATGGTACAAGAGGAAACACCGACCAAAACCAATAGGACTATGTAGGGGCCATGAATATTCACAGCAAATTTTGTGACAGTTTTAATGGATCATACAGCTCACTTGAAGATTGAAAGTTTGGCCTGATGGTAGTAGTAGTGGAAATGTAATGGGGTTAGGTGTCTTCCTCTTGGGGTCATGTATGTGCACAGCAAATGTTAGGGCTAACCGGCCATTACTTTTCAAGATACCTTGTTCTCAATTTGGCCTGATGGTGTTGCTAGATTAATCAATAGGTTTCTTCTTCTAGGGGTCATGAATGTTCACAGTAAAATATTGTGATGGTGCGACTAACAGGTCAGGAGATATGCTCATCTGAAACATTAGGCCTGACGGTGGTGCGACAGGAAAGGTCATGGGGTCACGGAAATCAATAGGTGTTTCCCGTTCATGTCATGAATGTTCTAAGCAAATTCTATGGATATAGGGCTATTACTTTTTACCTTTTTTTTTTATTCTATTTATTTTTGGTCTTTCTGTATTTTTCACCCATCCCAATTTAGTCGTTGTGTCAATTCCCTTCCTGGTCGTTGCGCGCATTGCCCCACTGTCGGCCTGGGGAAGGTGTAGTTGTAGTACTACCAAGTTTCAAGTTCAAGTTTCTTTATTAGTTGTCATACAGAAGTACAGAATACTTTTATACAAAATGCTTCTTTCTTTTACGCTCCAGAGACTGTGCTAGACAAAAATAGATAAGTATAAAATTAAATAAGTATAGCAGTATAAAATAGAAGTCACGTACGTAGACACAAGTGTTCAGTATGTACATATGTACAATGTTCAATGCAGAGTAGAAGTAACTGAGTTACCATACAATATACTATACAATATACTAATATACAATATACTATATAGTGCAAAGGAGAAATGGGATGAGGAGGTACAATTTAGGTACAATTTACAGTAAGGTGTAATGAGGTATGGGTTGTAGTGCAAATTCTTTACCAATAAATATAAAGTGTGTTTAGGTGTTCTAAAGTGTGTAAAGTGGCCACCACATGCCTCCCCCGATACATATGGAGTCGCCAGCCGCTTCTTTTCACCAGACAGCGAGGAGTTCCACTGGGGGAACGTAACGCGTGCAGAGGTTCACGCTATTTCCCCCAGATCCCCTCCCTGCTGGACAGGTGCCCCGACCGACCAGTAGGAGTCGCAGTTTTACAACGACCAGGACGCGTGAATATTAAAGGCAACCAACTTGTGTTCAGCTTTTCGTTCAGCGTTTCTCTGATTGGCCACACGGCCAATCAATCAATCCACTAGCACACGCCCTCGCGCAAAGAGAGACGCGGCAAAAGCGCTGGTCGAACCAGCGGTGTTCTGTTGTGTGACTGTACTAAACACTTCCACCACATGACCGACATTTGACATACAGTACACCTCCTATCTATGTTGGGATTATGTTTGGTCATGACAAAACAATAAAAATCGCTACTGTTAGTAAGCTGCCACCACCCACTTCAATGACAGAGCTCTCATATTTGCGAATGCATAAACTATATCTTAAATTATGGCGATGTGTCTAATATGGCTGTCGCGAAGTCATTGATAAGCGACAGCCATATTAGACACATAGCCATAATTTAAGATATAGTTTATGCATTCGCAAAATATGAGAGCGCTTGTCATTGAAGGGCTTCCTACAACGGAGGAACGGCCGCTGCTGCTGCTGGAGCTGAACCGAGTCAAGCCGCGGGCGGCACACGGAAGCCGGGGAAAAACAACCGCGTCGCCCCGCTGGCTCTTCAACAAGCAGCCTCCACAGCTCCAGTTAACCTAATTTATACCGTAATGAATCATTAAAAAATATACCGTTAACTGGAATATGTTGTTTCTTTACACATATGTTGGATTATGTAATTGGGTTTTCATGACAAAACAATAAAAATCGCTACTTTACATCAGGGTGAACGCTGAACCGAGTCAAGCCGCGGGCGGCGCACGCAAGCCGGGGAAAAAACAACCGCGTCGCCCCGCTGGCTCTTCAACAAGCAGCCTCCACGGCTCCAGTTAACCTAATTTATACCGTAATGAATCATTAAAAAATATACCGTTAACTGGAATATGTTGTTTCTTTACACATATGTTGGATTATGTAATTGGGTTGTCATGACAAAACAATAAAAATCGCTACTTTACATCAGGGTGAACGCTGTTACACTGCCACCACCCACTTCAATGACAGAGCTCTCATATTTGCGAATGCATAAACTATATCTTAAATTATGGCTATGTGTCTAATATGGCTGTCGCGAAGTCATTGATAAGCGACAGCCATATTAGACACATAGCCACAATTTAAGATATAGTTTATGCATTCGCAAAATATGAGAGCTCCGTCATTGAAGGGCTTCGTTCTACAACGGAGCACGGTCGCTGCTGCTGGAGCTGGACCGAGTAGAGCCGGCGGCGGTGCACGGAAGCCGGAGACTAACCACCGCATCGCCCCGCTGACGTTAAAAACGCGAAATAACGTTACTGATGTACAGTGACACCCAGAGTTTCTAGTTACAGTAGTGATGCGTGAATCGAGATAGTCCTAACACTAGTCTGTAACAGTGTTTATTATTAAGAGTCAGATAGTCCTAACAGTGTTTATAGTCCTAACACAGTGTTTATTAGTAAGAGTCAGATAGTCAGTGTTTATTATTTCATAACTGTATGGGCTTTGTTTATACATGTACAGTGACGAGTGAATCTAACTTTGGTTGTTAAAAACGCGAAACATAATAATCAGTCAGCAGCGCTCCACTGCTACCGCAGCCCAACACAAGTGCGTTGGAACAGCAGCCCAACACTACACAAGTTGGTTGCCGGCGCTGCCGCGCTTGCTCTTTGGATTTCATTTGGGACGGCTGGCTGCGCTTGCCTGCGCGTGGGGGCGCGGCCAATCAGAGAAAAGCCGAACACAAGTTGGTTGCCTTTAATATTCACGCGACCAGGACACATACCCCACCGGCTTCCCACCCGCTAACACTGCCAATTGTGTTAGTACGGACGACTGACCAAGCCGGAGGTACAGCTGGATTAGATCCCAGAGTCTCTGCGGTGGTAGGTGAGTTCTTAGTCCACAGAGACGGGGATTTTATAATCGGAAGGGGAGAACTCCAATAGCTGAAATAGCTGCTTCAGACGTCTCAGATTCCATGTTTAAAAAAAATAATAATAAAAGATTACGAACTGGGCCTTTAAAGGAATGTAGTATTGCAGAACATGATGCAGTGAAAAAATAACTCTTCACACAAAGGATCTGAGGGCTGCAGTAAAATATCTATTGTTTAGATTTGTTAAACAAACAGTGCAGCAAGTCGGATATCCACAATATGCTCACACACCCTCAGCATAGTCTTGCCCTGGCAACCGTTCCACTTCCTCGCCATGCATGTGTTATACTTCTGCATACTTAAAAAACACAGGATAAACTAATTCCAGTGCCCCACTCCTCCCTACTGGGCTCAGTAGTAACACCTGTATTTGAACCAGTGATCACAATGTGATTGTATACCTTTAATTAATTTCCTATGCCCCAGTTGTTTTGTTTAAACAGCCTACTTGCTGATTGAGGATTTCATTTAATTGTAAACACACACTTTAATTCAAATCAAATCAAATCAAATTTATTTATAGGGCCCGACAACACACGTTAATGTCCCCATGGGCCGTACACGTCTTCTTTAAACAAGTCAAGAAGAAAACATAACAATAAGTCAAGAACAGAACAAGAACACCATAAGGTCCAAACATTTTTAGATGAATGCAAATAAATGAAAGAATGCAAGCACTCCCAGACATAACCCACGCGAAGGTAAGGAAAAACTCACTAAAACCTAACAATAGGGAAAAAAGCTCCACAGGCAGTGTGGAGGAGAGAAACCTTAGAAGGGCCATTCAAGGGGGGGGATCTCCCTTCTTAGATGTTGGTGATAGTAGTGTTGCAGACGTAATTGTAATGCACATGCAAATAGGGAACATGTTTCTGCTCTGCTCCGTGCAAATAGGGAACATGTTCAGGGCCGGACTGGGGAAATAATTCATACCGGGAGATATAGCGCGAAATATAGCCCCAGTCAGGCCACTTTTTAAGCGGGGGGTCTGGGGGTCCCCCACCAGGATTTTTTTTGTTACAAAGACTTAATTTCCTGCATTCTGGTGAATTTTAGTGCATGTGAATCACAAACTAATGAGCCAACAATTGCTTAGTACAATGTACTGTTATGGACCTCAAATAAAACTGTTGTGGCACTAGCAATGCTACTCTCTCCACCTTCAAAAAGAAAAAAAGCAAGAGCACAACATATTTTTCTATTTACTATTATAATACAGTTAACCACTCTCTCCTGTAAGGGCCTTTCTTTTTCTTTGTTTTATCCCTCTCTCCTCCACCCTTTCTCTTTCTTCCACTGTCCATCTTGACATCAACGTTAATTGACTTTTGCTCTACTGTATCTCTGAGTCCCTCACTACCTGGCTCATTGCCTGGCTGTTATTCTGCATCTGAGTGCCGTCTGCCATTCCATTCGCCGCCTCCGCTGTCAATCAGTTGTATCGCCTGGTCCCGCCTCCACCAATCACAAGCGGCAGCACGGCTCCATTGTGTGTGTGTGTGTCCGCGTGAGAGCGAGAGTAAGATAGTTCTCAAACTTTGTGCAGACAGTGAAATCCTGGTTGTTCCCCACCCATCTAGGTTATCTAACTATCGCGCCGCGCCGCTGCCACAACTAGAAACAATGGCCTGGCAATTTTTTTTTTTTTTTTTTTTTTTTTATCTGTGCAGGCCAGGCCACCGGGAAAACTCCCGGTGCTCCCGATGGCCAGTCCGGGCCTGACAGCACCCTCTCTCACCTAGAATGCCAGAAGGGGGGCTATGTGAGACTGTTGTTCATTGACTACAGCTCAGCGTTCAACACCATAGTCCCCGCCAGACTGGTGGACAAGCTGATCAAGCTGGGTCTGAGCTCCGCTCTGAGCGCCTGGATACTGGACTTTCTGAGTAAAAGGCCCCAGACGGTCAGGGTGGGGGGTCAGACCTCCAACACCATCACCCTGAGTATCGGGTCCCCCAAGGGCTGTGTTCTGAGCCCCCTGCTGTATTCACTATACACACATAATTGTGTGGCCAAGTTCAGCTCCAACTCCATAGTGAAGTTTGCGGACGACACAGTGGTGGTGGGGCTGATCTCTGACAACGACGAGAAGGCCTACCGGGAGGAGGTTGATACACTGGAACGCTGGTGTCAGGACAACAGCCTGCTCCTGAACATTGGTAAAACCAAGGAGCTGATCATGGATTTTAGGAGAACACAGCAGGACACACACACACACCACTGTGGATAAACAGGGATACCGTGGACAGGGTGAGCAGCTTCAAGTACCTGGGGGTCCACATCTCAGAAGACCTGACATGGACAATACACATAAACTCAGTCGTAAAGAAGGCGAAGCAGCGCCTCTACCACCTGAGACAGTTAAGGAAGTTCAGAGTATCGGGGAAGATACTCCAGTCCTTCTACTCCGGAGCTGTAGAGAGCATCTTGACTGGAAACATCACTGCCTGGTATGGAAACAGCAAGGCACAGGACAAGAAGGCCCTACAGAGAGTGGTGCGCTCAGCTGAGCGTACTACGGGTATTGCACTACCACCCCTGCAGGTCTTATATAACAAGAGGTGCAAATCCAGAGCCTGCAGAATAATGAAAGACCCTCACCACCCCAACAACAGCCTGTTCAAGCTGCTGCGGTCAGGAAAACGCCTGCGAACACCAGCAACTAGGACAGAGAGACTTCGGCTCAGCTTCTTCCCCCAGGCCATCAGAGTCTTGTACACTGAACTCTCCACACACATAAGCACACATGAGCACACACATAACACACACACTGTATACGCTCACACACTAACAGTCACTTTAGCATGAACACACACACACACATGCTGCACACGCTCACACTCAACAGTCACTTTACACAATGAAAAGTGTTAAAGTTAGAGGTTATATATGATTGCTAGTAACTGAGTAACTGTCTAACTATGCATAACTGTTTCCACTGGAGGGCGCTATAGGCGGAGCTGTTAATGTTACCGCCAGGTAGAGGGTATATAAGCTGATGCCGACTCCCCCTCTGTCTCTTCCCACCTACCTCTCACGGAGGTAGGTGGGAAATGTATATAATAAACCACGCCGATTAAAGGCTAAAGGTAGAAACCATGCCTCATGAACATATTATTGTCGCCCCATAGCCAGTTCGGTCAACAAAAAGGTAAAAAAAAAAAAAAAAAAAAGAACAGGAGTGGTTCTTTTATAGTAAATAGATGGATATAGCAAGTTAGCATAAGGACACATAGTATAACTGTAGATTGCATAGTATAGCATTGTATAGTAGTGTACATAAGACCCAGTGCCTCATCCGTATAACATTGTATTGCACTATCGCAGGACCTTAGCATGTCTTACCATGCTTTTTGTAAACTTTATGTACATTATACCTGTTAGGTCTTATTCTTATTACTTGTATTATTGCACAATCGCTGCGGGCATGACCCCCCGCATTTCACTGTATGCTTGTATGGCGTGACAAATAAAACTCTTGACTGGACTTGACATGATTTGAAAACAAAGTGAGCCATTTTACAGGAGGAGAGGAAAGGGCAAAGAAAGGAACCTGAAAAAAAGTTTTAATTTCATCAACAATGTGCGTGTTATTGCTTTTGTAAAAAACGCAAACTTTTCCAAACATTCGTGAGCATTTCCAGTGCGTTATACACCCGGGGAGAAAGGCATTAATGCGCGGGTGATAATTACTGGTGTTTCACTGGCCTACTGACCATAAAACAAAGTAAAGGCAACATTACGGGGATACATTATTATACAACCTCAAGGTAAGAAACAAAGTCTCTGTTTTGTTGCTCTGGGTTATAAGCACATGTTGAAAAACAATATCCAAGCTGCCTGCTTTATGAGAGCGAAGGAGGTAAAGGATGGGCCATTAAAAGCCCTTGTGAAAAGCAGTCTTGATCAGTGCACAACAACACGGCCTAGGGATGAATGCAGTAATGCGCTCCGACACAGGCGCTTATAATTCCAGACCCGGCCCCCTCCCTGTAATAAAGGTAAATTAAACAGAAAATACAGGGCTTTGTAAAACCGTGTTCAGTAAGGAAGAAAATGAGGCGGCCGTTATCACACCCGCCGCCGCCGCCGCTACGCCGCGCAGCGTTTCTCCAGAGCTGTGGACACAACGCCGTAACTGATTACACTTCTGACACCACTTTGACACCTGAGTAACGACTGTGTCTTTCCCCCCAACTCTGCTTCTGCTTCCCCGTGTGAAGGGATCCCGAGGAGCAGGAGGGCCGTCGTCCTCCTCACAGTGCAAATGAGAACTCCCCTCTCCACCGCTCACTCACAGTGCTCTGCTACACAGACGCAGGAGTGAAAAACACAACGTGTACGAGAGAGGAAATATCTGCACGTCTTTGCTTGTCGATGCGGTGTGTGGGTGTCTGTCTGTCTGTGTGTTTGCGTGTGTGTTTGTGTGAGCATGTGCATATGAAGTGCGTGTAAAGTGTACAGCATAATGTGTGTGTGTTTGTATGTGTGTGTGTGTGCATGTGCATGTGGGTTTGTGTGAGCATGTGCGTACGAAGTGTGTGTAAAGTGTACAGTATAATGTGTGTGTTTGTGTGTGTGTGTGTGTGTGCATGTGCATGTGGGTTTGTGTGAGCATGTGCGTACGAAGTGCGTGTAAAGTGTACAGTATAACGCGTGTGTGTTTGTGTGCGTGCGTGTGTGTGTGCATGTGGGTTTGTGTGAGCATGTGCGTACGAAGTGTGTGTAAAGTGTACAGTATAACATGTGTGTGTGTGTGTGTGTGTGTGCATGTGGGTTTGTGTGAGCATGTGCGTACAACGTGCGCGTACAGTGTACAGTGTGTGTGTGCCTGTGTGTAAGATGGAGTGCAGTGTAGGAGTTTGGGCAGAGGGTGAATAACCACGGTACTTATGCTGTAATCATGGTCCCCGTCAGCCCCGCTGCAGCAGATGGGGGCCCAGCAGACTAGCTGCTCAGTGATGGAGTGCAGGCGCGGGGAAGGGTGCTACACCTGGATATTTATTAACACGGGCCTGACAGTAATGAGGCCAGAACAGGTGGGACTGGACACACACATCAGTGTGAGGGGGAGGGGGAGAGGGGGAGAGGCAGCGGGGCGGAGAGAGGGAGAGGGACGGAGAGAGGGAGCGGGATGGAGAGAGGGAGAGGGGGAGAGGGAGAGACAGCGGGGCGAAGAGAGGGAGAGGGACGGAGAGAGGGAGCGGGATGGAGAGGGAGAGGGGGAGAGGGAGAGGCAGCGGGGGGGAGAGAGGGAGAGGGACGGAGAGAGGGAGAGGGACGGAGAGAGGGAGCAGGACGGAGAGAGGGAGCGGGATGGAGAGAGAGAGAAGAGGAGAGGGATGGAGAGAGAGAAGAGGAACGGGATGGAGAGAGGGAAGAGGAACGGGATGGAGAGAGAGAAGAGGAACAGGATGGAGAGAGAGAAGAGGAGCGGGACGGAGAGAGAGAAGAGGAACGGGATGGAGAGAGAGGGAAGAGGATCAGGATGGAGAGAGAGAAGAGGAGCGGGATGGAGAGAGAGAAGAGGAGCGGGCCGGAGAGAGAGAAGAGGAACGGGATGGAGAGAGAGGGAAGAGGAGCGGGATGGAGAGAGAGAAGAGGAGCGGGATGGAGAGAGAGAAGAGGAGAGGGATGGAGAGAGAGAAGAGGAACGGGATGGAGAGAGGGAAGAGGAACGGGATGGAGAGAGAGAAGAGGAACAGGATGGAGAGAGGGAAGAGGAACGGGATGGAGAGAGAGAAGAGGAACAGGATGGAGAGAGAGAAGAGGAGCGGGACGGAGAGAGAGAAGAGGAACGGGATGGAGAGAGAGAAGAGGAGCGGGATGGAGAGAGAGAGAAGAGGAACGGGATGGAGAGAGAGAAGAGGAACAGGATGGAGAGAGAGAAGAGGAGCGGGACGGAGAGAGAGAAGAGGAGCGGGATGGAGAGAGAGAAGAGGAGCGGGATGGAGAGAGAGAGAAGAGGAGCGGGATGGAGAGAGAGAGAAGAGGAGCGGGATGGAGAGAGAGAAGAGGAGCGGGATGGAGAGAGAGAAGAGGAGCGGGATGGAGAGAGAGAAGAGGAGCGGGATGGAGAGAGAGAAGAGGAGCGGGATGGAGAGAGAGAAGAGGAGCGGGATGGAGAGAGAGAAGAGGAACGGGATGGAGAGAGAGAAGAGGAGCGGGACGGAGAGAGAGAAAAGGAACGGGACGGAGAGAGAGAAGAGGAGCGGGATGGAGAGAGAGGGAAGAGGAGAGGGATGGAGAGAGAGAAGAGGAGCGGGACGGAGAGAGAGAAGAGGAACGGGACGGAGAGAGAGAAGAGGAACGGGATGGAGAGAGAGAGAGAAGAGGAGCGGGATGGAGAGAGAGAGAAGAGGAGCGGGACGGAGAGAGAGAAGAGGAACGGGATGGAGAGAGAGAGAAGAGGAGCGGGATGGAGAGAGAGAAGAGGAGCGGGACGGAGAGAGAGAAGAGGAGCGGGATGGAGAGAGAGAAGAGGAGCAGGATGGAGAGAGAGGGAAGAGGAGCAGGATGGAGAGAGAGAGAAAAGGAGCGGGATGGAGAGAGGGAAGAGGAGCAGGATGGAGAGAGAGAGAAGAGGAGCGGGATGGAGAGAGGGAAGAGGAGCGGGATGGAGAGAGGGAAGAGGAGCGGGATGGAGAGAGGGAAGAGGAGCGGGATGGAGAGAAAGAGAAGAGGAGCGGGATGGAGAGAGAGAGAAGAGGAGCGGGATGGAGAGAGGGAAGAGGAGCGGGATGGAGAGAGAGAAGAGGAGCGGGATGGAGAGAGGGAAGAGGAGCGGGATGGAGAGAGGGAAGAGGAGCGGGATGGAGAGAGGGAAGAGGAGCGGGATGGAGAGAGAGAAGAGGAGCGGGATGGAGAGAGGGAAGAGGAGCGGGATGGAGAGAGGGAAGAGGAGCGGGATGGAGAGAGGGAAGAGGAGCGGGATGGAGAGAGAGAAGAGGAGCGGGATGGAGAGAGAGAGAAGAGGAGCGGGATGGAGAGAGGGAAGAGGAGCGGGACGGAGAGAGAGAAAAGAGGAGAGGGATGGAGAGAGAGAATATGAGCGGGATGGAGAGAGAGAGAAGAGGAGAGGGATATGGAGAGAGAGAAGAGGCACGGGATGGAGAGAGAGAGAAGAGGAGCGGGATGGAGAGAGAGAAGAGGAGCGGGATGGAGAGAGAGAAGAGGAGCGGGATGGAGAGAGAGAGAAGAGGATCGGGATGGAGAGAGAGAAAAGGAGCAGGATGGAGAGAGAGAAGAGGAGCGGAATGGAGAGAGAGAAGAGGAGAGGGATGGAGAGAGGGAGCGGGGCAGAGAGAGAGAAGAGGAGCGGGATGGAGAGAGAGAAGAGGAGCGGGATGGAGAGAGAGAAGAGGAGCGGGATAGAGAGAGAGAAGAGGATGGAGAGAGGGAAGAGGAGCGGGATGGAGAGAGAGAAGAGGAGAGGGATGGAGAGAGGGAAGAGGAGAGGGATGGAGAGAGGGAAGAGGATGGAGAGAGGGAAGAGAAGCGGGATGGAGAGAGAGAGAAGAGGAGAGGAATGGAGAGAGGGAAGAGGAGAGGGATGGAGAGAGGGAAGAGGATGGAGAGAGGGAAGAGGAGCGGGATGGAGAGAGAGAGAAGAGGAGCGGGATGGAGTGAGGGAAGAGGAGCGGGATGGAGAGAGAGGGAAGAGGAGCGGTATGGAGCATGTCTCCTGTTCTACTACAGTACGCGTGTGTGTGTGTGTGTGTGTGTGTGTGCAGTGCCGTCTGGGAGAAATGCGAGGCCCTGTGCGAGATTTAAATGCGAGGCCCCCCCACCTAAAGGTAAAAAAAATAAATAATAATAATATAATATTATTATTATTATTATTTTTTTTTTAATACTTTTTTTTTTTTTT
>NC_140166.1:84295697-84340697 GCF_963971535.1 Notolepis coatsorum | reverse complement strand
CAATACAGTATTAATAACATATAATAGAATCCAATAAAACAACATTGTGCAATAAACAAGTAACATAGTAGGGCATATCAGTATTTGTACATAAGTTATTTACAGAGCATGGAGGACATGCTAGGTCCTTTGGTAGTGCAATACACTGTAAGCACCAGATTCAGCACATGCGAGTAACACCAAGTGTGCACTTGGTCAGGGGCCTCTCCTGAGAGCAATGCAGAGAAGCCCTTATACTGTCCCTGCATATTAGCAGCTCCGTCTGTTGAGTTCCCTACACAGTTCTTGATGTTAATGCCCACCTTCTCCAGGGTCTGTTTAAGGAGCTCCACAAAATACTGTCCCGTTGCTGACTCACAGTCAATAACACCGATGAGTCTCTCATGGACAACGTCGGTGACATAGCGCAGAACTACAGCACACTGGTCTTTGGATGTTAAATCCTGTGTGGTCTCTATTTGTACTGAAAACATCCCTGCCTCCTGAACTTCAGCAGCAATCACATCTTGAATTAAGACCCTGATGACATCAATTAACTTGTTGACAGTTGTTTTGGACAATAAAGTAACGAGGGACCCTCTTCCTGTACCTTTCCTCTCATGTTGCCTCTTGCTCTTCTCGATGCTGTCGTTTACATGCTCTTGGAGGCAGACATCATATCGGCTGAGCAACAATATCATTTCCAAGAAATTGCCATGGTCTATGGTTGGGTCGTCAAGGCTATATGCAGCTTCATGTACGTCTCCCATGTAGCTAAGACCACGCTTTCCAATTACTTTGAGTATGTCAATGATACGTTCCATAACCTGCCTCTTCTTCCTGACCTGATCTCGATGTGCTGTGACTTGTTTTTCACTCAGGAGGCTACTGATGTCTGCCTTTTTAGCTCTGAGGAAATACAGATCCAGCACTGAAAAATCAAACCTCTACTGCGCCTCTACCACCCCTCCACCAGTCCACTCCAAACTGATTTTGTGACTCCTATTGTTCTGGACCGGGCCAGATTTCACACCTCCACTGCCTCCCACAGGCTGGGGAGATTTTCATCTTACATTTTTATTTGTCCCAAACGCCCCAGCTCCATCCGATTCCTTAGCTTTTTTCACTGTTTAATTATCATGCATTGCAACACTAATATATGGGCAGTACCCCAAGTCAGACTGCCCATATAAAAATGATCTTGGGGGTCTGAGGGCAGTAGCCCCCGACCCCCTCCCTGTGGCAGCACTTAAGTTAAGTACCCTCCCTTTGTTCACTTTGGGAGCTAGCCACCATCCCCCGAAATATAACACCTGAGTGCTATAGTGGCAGAGGAGCAGCAGAACAGCAGCAGAAGTGTTTTGAATTTTCAGTGTTGCATCTGTAGGCTTCGGCACTCTCTCTATGGGCCTTGCTTTGCTCATGCTCCTTTATTTTCTGATGGACATGTTTCCATGTCTGCATGCCTCCTCTGGTGAATGCACTGTCATTGTCAGATTTGCTGAATGCAAGACATACCGAGCAGAATAGGGAGTGGTTTGCATCATTGTAGGACAGCCATTTTCTGTTTGTACCATCTTTTGAGTGGAACACTTTGGGAATTGGTTTTAGAGGGGTTTGTTGTGGGTGGTAGTTGAAAGATAATTCAAAATCTTTGGATAGAGGGCGGGAAAAATATTCAAATGCTTGTTCTCTTCTTTCACTGTCACTTTCCGCCGTCATCACTGTGCTGGGTCCTAGACCCATCTCTCTCTCCAAAGGCTCCTGCCTAACTAGCACTGCCATTGCACTGCTACTCTCTCCACCTATTCAAAGAACAGAGCAAGAGCACAATACCCAAAAGTTTGAGTACACCTGTTTAAAACCCATGATTACATGGGTTCCATGATTAAAAATACCCTAAACTGTATAAATTGGGTCTAATATAAATGTAAAGTAAATGTTTCGTACCTGCAGGTTGCTCTGATATAGTGGGCTTCTCTTGTTCATTACTCACTACTGTTGTGCCACTAGCAATGCTACTCTCTCCACCTTCAAAAAGAAAAAAGCATGAGCATAACATATTTTTTTATTTACTATTATAATACAGTTAACCACTCTCTCCACCTATTCAAACAGAGCAAGAGCACAATACCATATTCATCATCATCATCATTTATTCGTACATGGAATTACCACAGGCCAACAGTACATATTAATATAATCCACCAAATAATAATATATACTCTTAATAATAATAACTCTTTTCAGAAAAGTGGGAGTATTTCATTTTTAATCTGACATTACAAAAAAACGAAAAATGGTTATGATCAGGGCTGAAGTTGAATACAATATTTATGGAAAAGAAAGTGGGAAATTATTTCAACATATAATATTTTGATGGCGTTTTTCAATTTAGTCCCCTATTTATGGTAAGAGTATAACACTTTAGTTTCCAGACACAAGGCCAGGGTTAAATTATTTATTTGTTTCTTGGCAGATTTAACATTGGGCTTTTGATAGGGAAGATGATGATGCATTGCATGATAACGTTAGCTAACATCCACATGTTTATTTTTCTCACTGACTAACCTGCTGGTCCCTTGACTTTGGGCTTGGTGCAAGAAAACATTTGATAAATGTTCCCGGATTTAGCAGCATCTCCTGCTGCAAGGGCCTTTCTTTTGTTTGCTTTCTCCCTCTCTGATCCACCCTTTCTCTTTCTTCCACTGTCCATCTTGACATCAATGTTACTTTCGCTCTATCTCTCTCCCGAGTCCCCACTTCACTACCTGGCTCAGTGTAACCTCGTTCCCAGCTTTATCTCGTGAGAGTGCCATCTCTGCCATTCCATTCGCCGTCTCCGCTGTCAATCAGTTGTATGGCCTGGTCCCGCCTCCACCAATCACATACGGCAGCATGGCTCCATTTGTGTGTGTGTGAGAAGCGTCTATACTTTCCGTAGCCGCATTTCTGCAGGACGCTCTCTGATTGGCCGACGTCAGTTTATACACTGGTTAGGCTTAGGCACTCTTTCGAAGTAGGTTAAGGTTAGAGTTTGTCTTAGAGCGTGATGGCAAGTTCTTTCGACGGTTAAGCTTAGGCACTCTTTCGAAGTTGGTTAAAATTAGAGTTTGTCTTAGAGCATGGCGATAGAACGCCAGGTAGTTTGCAGGCTGTTCGACGCGGAAATGGGCAAAGACACAGCTCGTCACGCGATTGGGCAAACATGTCAGTGGCCAATCAGAGAGCGTCAGTCAGTGGCCAATCAGAGAGCGTCCTGCAGAAATGCGACTACGGAAAGTAGACGCTTCTCACACACACACAAATGGAGCCATGCTGCCGCATGTGATTGGTGGAGGCGGGACCAGGCCATACAACTGATTGACAGCGGAGGGAGAATGCTCCGCGAGAGGGAGAGAGAGTCAGACAGTGAAATCCTGGTTGTTCCCCACCCACCTATGATCTAACTATCGCACCGCCGCAACTAGAAACAATGGCGTCTAAGTTCAGTGGCCTGACTGTGGGCAAAAAAAATTATAATAATAATAAAAAAAAAAAATTATTTTTATTTATTTTTTATCTGTCCAGGTCAGGCCACCGGGAAAACTCCCGGTGCTCCCGATGGCCAGTCCGGGCCTGCCTCCTGATAAGATAAACCCAATGGAAAAACATGCACAACCAACAGATCGCTGACGCTGTCGCGTCCTTGACGAAGACGGGCAGGCTTGGCTTGGTCCCCGGGCAAGGCCCCTCGTCGACGCCCAGTTCAGCTCCCGGCTGCCCTTGGGGGGAAGGACAACGGGATGGGTTAAGAGCAGAGACTCAATCGAAAAAGACAATGCATGATGTGTGTGTGTGTGTGTGTGTATTCCGGTGTGTGTGTGCCGCTCCCATTGCATGTCCAGTTTGTTGAATGCCGAATAAAGACCTCTAGAGAGGTCCTGCATTATTATTATTAGCTGTACAGAGCCCTGCGCTGCCTGAACTGATGCTAGCTGATGGTACAGAGCCCTGCGCTGCCTGAACTGATGCTAGCTGTACAGAAGAGCCCTGTGCTGCCTGAACTGAGGCTAGCTGATGGTGCTCTGTCTCCCTCTCCCTCTCTCTCTAGTACCCTCCTTGGGGCTTAAAGGGACACTTCACCTAAAAACAATGCTTATTTTGTTATGCACATAATCTCATACATTATGTGCAAAATAATTCAGCATTCTTTTTTTATTAGGGGGGGGGGGGCTTTAATGGTTGGAGAACATGTAGAGGTGGGGGTTGACTACGTCCGGCATTTTGTGTCAAAACCACCTTGGCGATGTGTCGTAGCCAGCTGTGGTTGTGATTGCAAACAAACCGGTATATAGCCACCTCCATTCTGTGCCTGGCGCATGCTCAATACATGATACAACATTCTGCGAATGCGCAAATTGAAGTCATGTTGTCAGCAGAATCTCTCTTTCACCGGTCCACACGAATACACGTAAAACGTATTATTATTGAATTGTTTATCTCCACCCTGAAAGGCGCTTTCCAAAAGTGACCTAAAACTGAGTTTTTCTGTGGACGGGAGGCCAAAAACGCAGAGAAAATACAATGTTTTCAAATATATCCCGGAGCCTCATCTACCTGACTGTGCCGTGCGGTGAGGTGGTTAGATCACCTCTCTAACCTTGAAACGGAGCCCGCTGGGAGGCGGTGGCACTCATTACCCATTCAGCCTGTCAGAGCGCTTCCAGATCCCACCAAAATAATACTGAAATCATATTATTACCACTAGAGAAATCTAATTGCATCTGCTGCAAATATCAAAGTCCAAACATCTGCCGCAAAGCACTTTCTCTAAATACGGCGAAGGAAAAAAATTATCTCTGGCATCTGATCAACTGTAATTTTATTTTTATATACGAGTCTAATCGCGCCATTTGCGTTGGGGCCGTGCCGTAGATGTAGTTAATCTACGGTTCACGCGGATGTAAGCTTGTTCTGTCAATGCACATTCATGACGGAACATTATCTACCCAAGTTCAATAAGCTGCTGCACAATAGAGCAGGCAGAGTCACTGGAAAGGAAAGGCGCGTACAAGGATTAAAATGATAATACTCCACACGCCCAGGCACGCATGCCCCGCTTCACACATCACTAAGAAGCTGCCTTTTCTTTTTTTTTTACCCTTTTGGCAGAAAGGTTTCCTTTTATAGCCTTCCAGTCCAACCTGTCACATAAGCTCACAATAGGCCTTTATTAGTCTCTCCCCCTACACCGCCCGCACAGTGAGGGCAGATCTCCAATCGGAAGAGAACAGCAGTTCTCTTTTAAAGATCCCTGTGTCTGGGGCTAATCTGGTAAAGTCCCATAAACGTTTTCCCCAACACCCCAGATGGGAGGAATTAGCAGCCGCAGACAGACAGTGTAGAAAAAGGCCTTAAGCCAGCAATGTACCTCCGAGATTAATTAGACTTCCAACTTTAGATATTATTATAGAAGCCGACGTTACAACAGGAATTACCATGTGTCCGACTGCACCAGGCCCACCAGGCCCGGGCGGAGAGCAGGGGTGCTTAGCGAGGCCCTACCGTGTTCCATAATGCATGTTGGCCTCATCCCCGCTCAGAGAGGCTCTGACAGCACTTAAAAACCTACAGCCATTTGAGTGACAAAGATCTCATCTATTTTTCAGCTGCAACTCTCGCTCCAAGAGGAGGAGATGTGGGTGCTATGGAGGTGTATGTGTATGTACGTATGTACGTATGTATGTATGTATGTATGTATGTATGTATGTATGTATGTATGTATGTATGTATGTATGTATGTATGTATGTATGTATGTATGTATGTATGTATGTATGTATGTATGTATGTATGTATGTATGTATGTATGTATGTATGTATGTGTATGTATGCAGGGACGTGCACAGGACTTTAGAGGGGCAGGTGCTCAAAGGCTGAAAAGGGCACAACACTTGTGTGTATATATTAAGCGAGCGCGCGTTCGCGCGAGCACGATTTTTAAGGGCCCTTTTCGGGCGGGGGCCCCCTTTTTAGTGATCAAATATTGAATATTGAACTATAATAATCAGTGCAGGAGCTCACTTATCCTTGAAAGACACTTTTATCACTGACTTAAAAGGCCCATACATCTCCATAAATGTTCAGGGGGGAGGGAATAAGTGCTTACCCTACAGACCCCAAGAAGTGCTGTATATTCTGTATTGTTTAATTATTCCAATCCCGATTTGTATTTGAGATTCCCAAATCCCATCGGACTTGACTTCTTTGTGTCCCTCAATGAGTGTAATACCAGCATTCAACAGCGGTTTCTATCATGATCATCATCACCACCCACGCTATGCATAAAATATATAGGTCCGCGGAGAGGCATGCTGAGGAGGCCGTGCAAACTGCAATGGAATATGGGGCATCTCTCTCTTTACCTTTATTCTATCCTGACATTTTTCAGTTGGAAGGGCAGTCTATATGGCGTAACAGTAAAAAAAAAAAAAAAAAAAAAATTATTTTAATTTCTTTTCAAAAAGGGCACTTTTTTGATGAGGCTCAAAAAGGCAGGTGCTCAGGCACCCCTTGGCCTCTATGTGTGCACGTGCCTGTATGTATGTGTATGTGTATGTGTGTGTGTGTGTGTGTGTGTGTGTGTGTGTGTGTGTGTGTGTGTGTGTGTGTGTGTGTATGTATGTATGTATGTATGTATGTATGTATGTATGTATGTATGTATGTATGTATGTATGTATGTATGTATGTATGTATGTATGTATGTATGTATGTATGTATGTATGTATGTATGTATGTATGTATGTATGTATGTATGTATGTATGTATGTGTGTGTATATGTGTGTGTGTATATGTGTGTGTGCGTTGATGCATGCGTCCACGCGTGTGTGTTTGCATGGGCGTGGGGTGTTGGGGGGTGCAATTAGAAATGTGTTGTTGGACAACAGCCTGGGATTTACTCTGAAATGATCTCAACCTTGTGCGAGCAGCAGGGGCGTCTGAGTGTGTGAGCTGGGGTTTAATGAGTCCCTTTCATGCAGTCCTTTGCGGCCTCGCTTGCTGCTGCTCACTGTGTTGAGTGTCTACCAGTAGGATAAAACCTCCCAATTAAAGGACGTTAAGGGAGACATACCAAGAGAGAATCCAAACCTTTCAGAGGGGACGCCCCCCCCCCCCCCCCCCCCCCCCCCCTCCCCAAAAAACAATAACCACAACAACAACAACAACAGACAATCCCCTGCCGGTAAGAAATCTATATCAGATGATTTTGTGGAAATGACCTGCAAGCGCAGAGCTCAGACCTCCATCTCTGTCTGTGTCAGGGAGCTTAAATCCTGAGACTTCCAATCATTCTCCACGCTCTCTCTCTCTCTCTCGGAGATGTGTCTCTTATTTGATGTGGTTTAAAGATGAATTATTAAAAAATACTCTCAAGCACTATCAACATCCGGCTACATGTAGAATATAATCCTCGTCGTGTTAAAGAAGTATTGAGCAACTGTCAAATGAATTTGCCTAATGTCACCTCAAAGTGCACTCTTGTCAGTAGTAATTGCCCACTTGCAAGCTGTTTGTCAGGCTGTCTTTGTTGCGTCACACAGAGTGGAATCTCAGATTTAAATTAGTGCTTTGCATCCCATTTGCCCATGAAATATCTTTCGACAGTGCAGGCTTGGCGTGGTATGATGCTGCGTCTTCTGAAAGATGTACAGACAAGCCCTGATTAATGCATCAGACCCAACCCTATTTTAGAGAATATTTTCATGGCTTTTCTTCTTCAGGAGAAAGTAGCAGGAGAAATGGGAAAGAGAGAGCGGTACGACGTGTAACAAACGGCGTGAGCTGGATTCAGGACCTGCGGTGTGAAATGTGCGATGGAGTACCAGAGGACGGCCATTAAACACAACTTTTAAGTCCTCTCAGACCGTTTCCCCCATCGCCTCCTATATAAGCGCTCCTGGTCCTGCCAGACGGGCGCGCGGCGAGTGATTGCATTAGGGAGACGGCCCGTCCGAGAGATATGTGCTCTCTCATGGACGCCACTAGTATTGATTTCTATAGGCTTTTAATTTGAGGCACTTTCACTTACGGCCCGGGACGAGTCTGTGAATAGGGCCGGCTGCATATTCAGCTGTTAATGCCACAATCAGGTCCAATTAAAAATGCATGAGGCCCACGGATGTGAAGATAGGGTCCTCGAATGGTGGCCCCCGTATTAGTCATTAGATAATAAGGATTGATAAAACTTACAGGGCACAATGTTAAAAATGCTTCTATCGATTAGCTAGCGCCTTAATAATGGAAGCGCGGGGCTCGCGGGACGAGAGCCATGGATCACTTTGACAAAGAGGCCTCATCGTGGAGGAGACAGAGTGGGGACAATTAATCCCTCAGAGACTCCGACTGGCAAATAAAGTAGTTGCAGCTCATTGCCGTGTGACCTTGCTAAACAGCCTTTAGAGCACACGTGCCCACCCCCCACCCCCCCACACACACACACACACACACACACACACCACCCACCCCTGTGAATTGATAAGTTTACCCTGACTGTGTGTACTTAGTGAAACTGCTGTTTTCAGCTGTGTGGGGGGGGGGCTGGGTTGAGGGTTAAAGGCATGAGGAGAGAAGAAGAGAAGACGTGTGTGTGTGTGTGTGTGTGTGTGTGTGTGTGCGTGTGTGTGTGTGTGTGTGTGTGTGTGTGTGTGTGTGTGTGTGTGTGTGTGTGTGTGTGTGGGGAGGGGGGGGGGGGGGGGGGGGGGGGGGGTGCGGCAAGGTAACCCTGTCTGTTGACTCCGGCAGGTTAGGCCAAGGGCACCAGGTGTCAAGCTCATTAACCCCAGCAAAGAGAGGAGTAACAACGAGACAGAAGGCACGGATGACACCAGGTCACTTCCTAAAGTGCTACTCCCTGTAAAAACCCTCCTCTCTCTCCCTCTCCCCTACTGATAAAGCAGCGCTGGCGTTTGATATTTTAAAGCCATGATTCCCTGAAGTGCTGTGATGATGGTCGGGAGAATTATGCACTGACTATACTATCATGCGGATTTGCATATGGAGATTCCTTTAGGAGTCTGTGGGGGCGCCAGAGAGTGGCGGCTCGGTTGAGCCGGGGCGCGGCCTTAAGCTACGAGGTTCATGATAGCAGAAGTCATTATGGCGTTTTCCTCTGAGCGCATACCTTCATGTATAATGCCGCTCTCGATCACTCATCTAGTATCCTCACCTGCTCAAACAAGCCCCTTGGCCCGGAGACACACAATCAGAGTGATGAGTAAATACAGTATGTCTATCTTGCCTATTAATCTGGGCACCCATCTGTGAGGGAGGCTTCGCTGGCCTATCTCCCTGGGTCTACTCAGGACGCAAACAGGGCTTGGCTTGGTATCGCAAACCCCCGTGTTTGGATTTCATTGGGTGCTCTGGGTTGTTTCACACACACACACACACACACACACACACACACGCACACGCACACGCACACGCACACACACGCGCACGCACGCACGCACACACACACGCACACACACACACACACACACACACACGCACACGCACACGCACACGCACACGCAATCACAGTACATTATATGACAGGAGGACCCCGGCTGTCAGAGAGGATTTTGAAGCAGCGATATTTAGGAACGACTGCAGTACATCCTGTAGATCGGCGAGGTTCAATTGAAACAACAATGAGAACAAAACAAAGTGAGACGGATGGGCTGTAGTACTTGTAGTAGGCAGACCGACAGAGATACAGAAATGTAGAACGCTGAAATGCAGCAAAAAGAGACCATTTTCGACCTCAGCGGTGCTGCAGGAGGCCACCGAACAGCACAGTGGCCGAGCCTCAGCCTGTATACCCAGCTCAGTTAGAAGATCGTACATAATGATGAGTCGTTAAATCATTTTAATGGATGACTCACTCCGAGGAAGGCCTTAAGAGCCAAAACACTGTGTTTTTAACCTTGTGAAAGTAATGAGAGGGTTGCAACATGAGCAACAACCGTGGGCGAGTCTCCCCGTACGTGTTGTCGTGGGTTGGTACTTGGTGGGTACCAGGGGCCGGGTACCCATGTGCTGTTCCTCGGTGCTGACTGTACGTCAAACTCACCCGTGAGTTGGGTCGGGGGTTTGTAGTGCAGTGACTCGGGCTGACGTCTGGGCTGTACTGGGCCTCCTGGTCCAGAGTACGTTGCTGCTGGTCGGGGCTGTACTGGGCCTCCTGGTCCAGAGTACGTTGCTGCTGGTGGGCTTGATATTCCTCCTCTTCCTCTTCCTCTTCTAGGTCATGGAGTCGTCTAGTCAGTCTCTCGGCGAAGTAGGCCGGTTCTTCCCGGTGGCTGGGTCTCGTATGGACCGGTCGGGGAGGGGGTTCGGAGACGTAGACAGGATCCTCCTGTTGGCGGGGTCCCGGGTCGCTTGGTCGGGTAGGGGAATGTGCCCTAGACCCTTGTCGTGATGATCTCCGGGAGCTCCGTGCGGAGAGAGGGGGTGTCGCCATGGCAATCAATTGTTCTATCATCTGCGCCTGCAGCCGGTCGCGCTCTGCTTCGCGCTGGGCATGGGCGGCGTCGCGCTCTGCTTCGCGCTGGGCATGGGCGGCATCGCGCACTGCTTCGCGCTGGGCATTGGCGGCGTCGCGCTGTGCATTGGCGCTGGCATGGGCGGCGTCGCGCTGTGCATTGGCGCTGGCATAGGCGGCGTCGCGCTGTGCATTGACGGCGGCGCGCTGTGCATCGGCGCAGCCTCTTTCAATGTTCTCTTCCGTCTGAAGGCGTCTGGTCTCCAGTCTTATGCGGTCGTCTTCACTCCTTTGTTGCGCCTGGAAGCGCTCTCGCTCGGTTGCAGAGTGTTCGCGTTCACTAAGGGCTTGCGCTTGGAGTTGCGCGTGAAGGCGTTCTGGTTGGTCTGCAGCTTGTTTGCGCTCGCTCGTCTGTTGAGCCTGGAGGCGTTCTCTTTCCATGGTAGAGTGTTCGCGCTCACTTAGTTGTTGCGCCCGGAGGCGCTCTTGTTCCATGGAAGACTGTTCGCGCTCACTAAGCGTCTGTGCTTGAAGTCGATCGCGTTCACCCTGAAGTCGATCGCGTTCGGTGGAGGCTGCCAGGGTGGCGATGAATGCCTGCGCCAGCATCTGGTCCGCCTCGCTGGGGGATGACACTGACGGAGGTGATCGGCTTCTGACAGTGCTCGTTGGAGATCTGTTCTCTTGGCGCGCCCCGAGGTCCATCTCCTGGACGTGCTTCTCTTCTGGTCGTGTGTCGGGTTCTGTCCCTGGAGCGCTTTCTTTATCCTGGAGCTCTCCGGGGACTCTCCCGGTGACGTTGTCTGGAGGTATAGTCATGTCATGTCCCCCCTGGTCCCCCCCGTGAGCTTGGTCAGTTTCGTTAGAACCCACTAGGGTCTCTACTGGTCGGGTCGCCTGGTCGGTAGGATTTGACATGCTTTGACTATCCGCTTTATCCGCATTTAACGTCTGTTTAAAGCTAGGTATTAGACTGACAGCGTATTCCTCTGGATAGGGAGGTGGCTGACGTCTGCGCTGCGGGCGTTCTAGCTTGGGAGAGCCGCTTGGGGAGTGTTCACCGCTGGCCATGGTTAATATCAATATTATATTAGATATTACACTGATACCCTCCGGCTCGAAGGACCAATTGTAACTGAGGGGTACAATTCCCTGACTGTATTGAGAGTATGGTATTATTAAACCACTACTTAGTTATGTACTTTAATTACTGGCCATACAGTACATGAATATATCTGGTGAACACCCACACAAGAATACGGCAATGACACATAAAGTTCTAGTTAGAGGTATTTATTATTATTAGAGCAGCAACGGTAGGTTACAGATTGAGAATTATACTTGCGCTTGTAAGGCGAAGAACACTTAAAGTAGGTCAAGAGCGTAAGTCCATGAGAATAGTAAGATGGGTATAACTGACGCCACCTGTAGCATAGCAATTACATAAGGCACACTCGTAGTCAGCTGGAGACACTGGGGGGTTCCCTCCGGTTGTAATCCGGCAGGGTAGAGGAATGTTTGGGAGCAAAGTCTGGGTCAACGAGGAATAAAGAAGCTCCAGCTACGGGAGTCGGTACATGTACTTCCTTGATCGGCAGACAAAGCAACAGCTAGAATCCAGTATGCCCGACAGCATGGATGAAAGCTAGCCAGCCTCTGGTCCTAGAGGCGGGCTCGAGGGTGCTCCTCACAGGGGTAGATCCCACACAACAGTGGGGTAGACGGTTCTCTGCTCCAGCAGCCACAGTACCAAAGCAATATAATCCAGCCAGAAAAGGCTCTGCATTCGCCGGTGTAGGTTCTCCGGTGTACATATCCAACGGTTCTCGTCTAGGACTCCTCGGGTGGTGGCACGAGTTTAGGCCGCCCAGCCTGGATAAGTGCACTAGCTATAGGTACGACGAACCGGTGGTAATGCTGGTCACTGAAGAACGGTAGCCGCACGATACACTATAAATGATAGACTATTACTTCACATTAGAATAAGTCGAACTCGACGATACGGCGTTAAACTCTGACACTTTAGCTATATATTCGCACGCGGTTCTCAAGGCTCTATTCAGGGGCAAAGGGGCCCACTTCACGGCACGTTGTATCGTGGTGAAGGCTTCAACGTTTAGGATACTCTACTGCTGTATCCACCTGCGACGTATTTATACATAAGGTGAATAATCTAGTGCCAACCTCAGTTCTGTCTCGTATTACTGCGCAAACCTGGACATGTTGAGACATGCCTTGGCGTTGCCTTTGAACTTGCCATTGGGGGTATGGCCGTTGGCGCCTAGGGGTCGCTGTCCAATAGGAGAACGAATATTATGGTCTGGTTTGTACCTAGGTAAAGGGATATTCCGTGTATATATACAAAGAATATACAAGGGATATCAAACGATATACAAATATTATACAAGGGATCTCAAGCAATAAATATATATATTCGGTTTAATCTGACCCTTTGTAACACAGGGTCTCCATAGCGCTTAACCCTGTGACACCCGGACCGACCTGGCATTTTTCCCCCTGAAAAAAGCCCAAGTCCCTCAGGGTACCAGAACAGCAGATCTGCATCCCCGGCGGACAACGGGTTCAACTGATCCGGACCAGCGTGACCAGAACCAGTCCCGTGCCCTAACCACGCCGACATGCCTACTCCAGGAGAAGGGGCAGATATGCGTGTTGATCTTAAACATGAAAAGAAGGCGCCACCCAGACGTTCGGGCGAACCGCGCCCGGTGGCCCACCCCCAGGGCGTGAGACCCCTCTACATATGTTCAGATCCATTCCGTCATCATCCCCCAGATATGAACGAGAATCCGTCGACAACCAAACCAGGTCGTCGGATTTGGTCGTTGGAAGAGGAAAAACCTCCATCCCAGTTGCTTTATAAAAACGCCGTTTTAACCTCAAGCAACCAAGGCGTGCCAGTCAGTCACCTGTTTACAGAACACCCCGAGCTAGCACTATACGTGCGTCGGGACCAGTGATGCCACTAACGCGTTACAATCTGATTACTTTTCCCCGAAAATAGTAATCTAACGCGTTAAGTAAGCCAGTAATCTGATTGCAGTTACTTGTCCAAGTGGCTGTGCGTTACTATTTCGTTACTATCTCATCATAATGCAGGCGGAATGCAGTATTTTCTTTCGTTTTCGACAGTCAAATATACGTTTGGAAAGCTTTTCCTTGTATTGGGGAGTGACGTCACAGCACGCAACCTCGCGTGTTGAGCCATGCTGGTGGGCGCGGCTGTTATTGTTATTATCAGGCTGACCTGCGAGCTAGCAGGTAGACGCTCCCGCTCGTAACGTTTTCTTTCACTGGAAGTTCACTAGTCTACTTAACGTTTGTGTAAGCTAAGCCGGGTGAAAAAAACATTCACTTTGCGGAGGAAACAAAATACTGTCTACCGCATATGGAATATACAGCACAGCATGACCATCGACTTCTACAGGACTCGGAGTCGGAGCTGCACCAGCCAAACAGTATGTTCCACCTTTGAGTTAAACATCTTTTGCATTGCACTATTCATGAACATGGAACACCATACTGCAGTATGTAGGTTGTCAGTAGCACACTGACAACACTGCAGTATATATATTCCCTCCCCGCCGTATGTATATTTCCCTCCCACCCACCCACCCCCTCCTAATGTACAGTCCCCTCCCCATCATATGTATATACTCTGTCAGGATCTAGGGGTAACAGTACTGTATATTTGAATACCGCTTATGTCACAAATGTATCAGTACTAAATACCTATATGTCCCTATGCCATAAATGTCATGTATGTTGTGTATGTCATAAATGTCTATATGAATTGAGAATGGGGGACCCTGATGCAAACAAGACAAACGTCTTTCTCAGGTCTGCATCCCCTTAACAATTGTATGTATTGAGCCGTACTGTATTGTACCCATTCTGCAATCTGTTAAATAAAGTTTTCATTCATTCATTCACACAATAATAAATAATAATAACGTAGAACCATATCTGAATGGGGCAGGCCTCAAAGGTAGGCTACATATCAGCCTACATGTGGTGTTATTGACCATTTATCTTTTGTGAAATCTATAGATCTATAGATAGCAAGATAGGCCTACCTGCCCTATTAGTACATTTTACTCAAACTGAGTACATTTTACTATTTTTTTTTGTCATTCTTATGTTGTGGCAGCAGCAGGGGGGACGACTTCGTAACCTAGTTACTTTCAAAGTAACTAAGTTACTCTGATAATCAAGTAATCAGTAAAGTAACTAAGATTAATTTTGAAAGGAGTAATCAGTAATCAGTAATCAGATTACTTTTACAAGTAATCTGTGGCATCACTGGTCGGGACACACCCACATCAATGAACAGGCTATTTAGACCTGTCATTGAATCCCCAAGGCGCCCAGGGGAACGACAAGAGGGTTGTGATACTTCCTAATTCCAACTATTTTTAGTAGAAAAGAAGGAAGCACCAACAGTATGTATCCCAGTCTACACAGCCGGGGGTAAAATTTTTTCACATTTTTACATCCCACCACCCTCCCATAGGAAGGAGACGGGAATCCCCAGAGAGACTTCCCACGCGAGCTGTACAGATTGAAAAGAATATATTGCACCTTGAGCCATGTAAAAAATTGGTTTTGGGGCTCTCCGGGAAGGAGGCACTGAACCCATACACACTCAATAATCGAATTGAATCGAATACATACACAATAGAGTAGGACTCCTTCTAGAGGGTCCACTCACCTTGACAATCTGAGGAGGAGGCTCTGTACTCTGAAGGAGGCTCCCTCCTCACGGAAGGAGTCCCAACTCACAGAAGGCCCGAATAGGAGCTTGGTGAGGAGGAGCCCTGACCACCCCCCGAAACAGATCCATCACATGGACCTGAACAGCACACGGAAGTCCTACCAACAGAGACGCGCACAGTGACGTACTCTATGGCGGGGGAATTTCTGCGGTGCACACGCCCAATATTCCAGGCCGTGGGACCAGGAAACTCCCCCCCCCCCCCCCCCCCCCCCCCCCCAACCTGTAACGTGCCGAACCGCAACGTGACAGGAACCTTGAAGGACAGGTGGGTTTACCCCTGACCAACAGAAAAAAGGGGGAGGAAAGGTTACCAGTTCACCCCTTTACGACCCCACACCCATGATACGATGTAATGACAAAAAGAGAGTATGACACAGTCATAGTCAGCTCTATGAAACGTCTGACAGCTTCACACAGCGCATGAGCTAACCTGCTATCTGATTTTTACTAAGGAAAAAACACAGAATAGAGAGGGCTCTCCAAGAGCCCCGGTACCAAACTTACACATGTGCTTCTGTGGCCAGTCCAACCCAGTTGTAGGTCACATGACACACACAACCCATCATCACCTACAAAAAATGGCAAAAACACTCTACAGAGGAACGCCGTTTTTCATAATGAGAGAATACATAATTCTCGATTAGTATCGGCCACAGGCCTTGCTAAGCACACACGAAAGCGACCAAACATTTTTTCTTTTAGGAAAATAAAGTTTCTCCAGCAGTTTTAGCACAACCTCAGCAATCAAGCTAAGGGTTACATCGTATCCCTACCACACAGTGACACAATGTAGTGCAACAACATGTCTGAAAGGAGGATGAAGAAGTCCCCAGGGAACCGGGGGGAAACACAATCCTCCTACTTTACCCTTAATACGGCCAGTTAAAACAGGAAAACCTGTTAATATGTGAACACACTGTTCATTGTCATTACAGGCTGAGAAAAAAATCATTCTTTACTCATTTGTCACTAAGCATAGCTTTATAGGTTAGTTAACCCCCTTAGTTGTGAGTACACGGTACATATAAACACACATGATGTTTCTCAACACAACAAACCAGATCATTTTCACATCTGTAACAACAACCCGATTTGCATGGAGAAGCTAAATACCAGTGACAAGACAATTCACACATAACTCGCGTCGTATCCTAAATGTAGTGCAGCAACACTCGTTTTGGAAAACATCGTTATTTACAAAACATTTAGAAGGGAAAGCCAGAAGAAGTGTACAAGGTCTGGCCAAACCTTGCCTACCCGGAGCGTAGATCAACGAAGTGCAGTCTCAAGGCACCGTAGTAAACACAGCCGTTCTGTGTTGCCGACCCGGCCAGCGTCGCCGCTCCAACCCGTCGCTACGGTCCCCTTTGTTGACGCAGTCCTTGCCGTCCTGGCTCAGGGCCGCAGCTAACAGCTGACTGGCTAACAGTAGGCCACCACTAGCACGTAAGCTAAGCAGCTATCACCTGAACTTGTACACAATGATATAACACTCACCCAGACAGGCCGCCGTTCTGAAACCCTCCTCACTTTTTAAGAGAAAAGAGAAACAAGATGTCAACACAGTTTTACAACGATGATTTTACCAACACCCGATGGAGCCAGCACAATACCCAACTGGCCTGTGTAGCTGACTTTGAACACAGATCTTCCGCTAATGAACATCTATGCCCATATCTCCTCGTGAGGGAATACTCTCATTTGGATATGAAAGATGGGGCCTAACACGGTGACAGAGAGACATCCACTCGTCCAGAAAACACAGGGATCACCAGTGTTAATGGTCGTGGCCCACTAGTTAAACTATAATGGGCTTCAGACCAAGGTCTTCTGTCGCCTAGGAGGCTGAACAAAGGACCCTAGTCTGGGGCCGGTTTTCATAAACATTGTCAACTAGCCCCCATAGCACTAACAGACAAGTGGAGCTTGCCAGCAAAACATAACTCACCAAACCTGGAACCCACCGCTTCTCACAACAGCGGCGCGTCCTACAGCCCAGCTGTGTCTTTACCGCAACCAGCACACAGCAAGGACTGCAGTTGGAAAGGCATGTAGCGGCGCGAACTCCCAATACGAAAACCGGTGGAGGATTTTTAGAATGATCATCATCTTCCAGACACTCCAGTACGAAGACAATATCGCCGTATTTTCTCGAAAATAGTGAGAGAGAAAATAAAGATATGATGTCAACGTATCCTTGTTTTCCAACTCTTCTCCTACCATTACATCACTTCAAGTGGGGATCTACCGAGGCACTTCCTTGTGGTGAAAGCGAGAAGGAGGCGAGTGGGTGGCCCCACCCCTGCTTATATGGGTAAGCTGATAGGGGTGTGGTCAGACAAATATTGGGATTAAAGGTACATTGTGGTCTTTATTCAGTGCGCGTGCACGTGTGCGAGGACAGTGCAGAGAGTGACGCCGAGCGAGAGCTATACGATACAGAACTGTCCTTTTCGATTGATAGCTGCTGCCAACGCTGCTGTGTTGTCCATAGCTTTTCATAAGCATAAACAGCCTTTTTTAAACAAAGAATTGTTAATTGCAGAGATACTATAACTGTTCGCTTTTATACTAAATATATTCTTAAACACTCAAACTGTAATTATATTAAAAAAAAACACACAAAGAAATGAGCTTTTATTGTGATTCTCCGTCATTTCACTAACGCGATTTGTCGGCGAAACCGTTGGGCACGGTCACATATGTACATCTATACCAACTATTTCGCCTCTTTTATTCTCCACCCATCAATCATCCATAGCAACACTACTATCACCGACATGCAGGAAGGGGGATCCCCCCTTTAATGGCCCTTCTAAGGTTTCTCTCCTCCACATTGCCTGTGGTGCTTTTTTACTATTGCTAGGTTTTTTGTGAGTTTTTCCTTACCTTTGCTGGGGTAAGTCTGGGAGTGTTGCATTTATTTATTTTTGAATTCATGGTGGGTTTTTTGTTCTTGATTTGTTGTGATGTTCTTGTTTAAAGAAGGCGTGTCCGGCCCATGGGGACATTAACATTGATTAGATGTCTATGTAATTTTCTTGAGAACTTGAGTAGAAATCCCCAAAAACAGTACTTAAGTATTGTAACAAAGTACTTTACACCCCTGACTGTATGCCTATACTACTACCTACTACGCTACTATGTCTATACTACTGTGCACTCAGTGAAGCACTCAATTTCAGCACTGCTAGACGAACAACACCACTTACCCATAGGTGCACTCCTCCTGCTGACTTGTTGCACACAATTTGAAAGTCGCTTTGAATAGAACCGTCGGCTAAAATGACTAAATGTAAAATGTCAAGGCTATTAGGTGCCCATTGTAAGAAAATGGGGGGGATTCTTGCACTCTAAATGGTTGAAGCACTGATGTCTTCTTCACTTAGGCTCTGCATTGCATGGAGGAAGGTAGAATCCTCTACCTTTATACTGGGGTAGAAAAGTTTCAGAGTAAACTGTCAACGCTGTTTGATCATGTTGAAGTGCAAGAGGAGCCCCGACGTCTCCTATTCTTTCCACTATATAAAAATACAACCTCAAATCTCTTTTTTATTTAATTTCATTGCAAACCTTTATTTATTCTCGAAAGAGACATTGAGTTTTTCCCTCATTTCCAATGTTGTCGAGATTTGACATTGATTGAATGGGACACAAAAGTTTTTGTTTTGTTTTTGTTTTACAATTACATACTGAAGCAGGGAGATGTGTGATCATGTTTCTAAATTGCCCATGGGATAGTGGAGTATTGATTTTTAGTGTGAGTTGAAGATCATTCCAAGAAGCTGGGGCATTAAAACAAAAGGCTGACTTTCCAAGTTCAGTCTGCACTCTGGGGACCAAAAGCATCAAAGTAATTTGAGCGTATCAGATGGGGTCCATGGTTCCAATCTAGCAAAAATTGTAAGGTTGGTTATTTGTTACAAAAAGTTGGTAAAGGTGTACATATGCACAGTATGCATTGTGTTGTTATTATTATCAATAGAGTATACTGTGTATATGTCTCACCGTTATTATCTACTGCACCGTTTATTCATTTTTGGTTATTTGCTTTCTTATTTTTTTATTTTTATTCATATTACCCTGCCTGTACCTCCCCTCCCCTGTCCTGCTATGAACCTTGAATTTCCCCAAGGGGATTAATAAAGTTTATTTTATCTTATTGTACCTTATTAAGACCAATAATCGCTTCCTGAGGTGCATTAAAGGAAAGTTGAAGGTTCTCAATGGGCAATTGTACAGAATCAGCAATACAATACACAATAGTGTCATCAGCATACAGATGGGCCTGACAACCATTCAATGAGTTTCAAGTTTCAAGTTTCAAGTTTCTTTAATAGTTGTCATACAGAAGTACAGAATACTTTCATACAAAATGCTTCTTACTGTTACGCTCCAGAGACTGTGCTAGACAAGATAGTATCAAATAACATAGTATAGCATGTAATTTAGAAGAAGAAATGAGGTCACAGTGTTCGGTATAGACATATGTACAATGTTCTGAGTTACCATATAATATACAATACTATGCAGTACTATATAGTGCAAAGCAGAATGGGATGAGGTACAATTTAGGTACAATTTACAGTAAGGTGTACGAGTTGTAGTGCAATCCTTCATCAATAAATATAAAGTGTGGGGAGTGGGTGCTACAGTGTGTTTGTTTAAAGTGGGTGTGTGCTATAAAGTGTGTGGAGTGGGTGCTACAGTGTGTTTGTTTAAAGTGAGTGTGTGCGTGTGGATGTGTGTGCTATGTGCGTTTGGTGGTTGTTGTTGTGTAGTGTTCATTGTTCGTTTAGCAGCCTGATGGCCTGGGGATAGAAGCTACTTCTGAGTCTTTCTGTGCTCGCCTTGAGACTCCGGTATCGCTTGCCTGACCGCAGCAGTTCAAAGAGGCAGTTGTTCGGGTGACTGGAGTCTTTAATGATTCTCTTAGCCTTTCCCTTGCAATGCTTGTTGTAAATGTTCTGGAGGGTGGGGAGCCCCCCTCCAATTGTGCGTTCGGCTGAACGTGTCACTCTTTGTAGTCTGCTTCGGTCTTGTGCAGTGCTATTCCCAAACCAGGAGGTGATGTTGCCGGTCAAGATGCTCTCTATTGTACATGAGTAGAAGTTCTTAAGGATCTTCTGACTGACTTGGAACTTCCTTAGGCGCCTGAGGAAGTAGAGGCGTTGTCGTGCCTTCTTCACAACACTGTCAATGTGTGTGGTCCATGTCAAGTTCTCGGATATGTAGGCTCCGAGGTACTTAAAGCTGTTGACTCTCTCAACCGGTGCCCCGTCGATGCTGAGGGGGCTGTAGTCCTTGACCCCCGACCTCCTGAAGTCCACAATCATCTCCTTTGTTTTGCTGACGTTCAGGGAGAGGCTGTTTTCCTGGCACCATCCCGCCAGGACCTTGACCTCTTCCAGGTAGGCCCTCTCGTCGTTGGCAGAGATCAGGCACACCACCACTGTGTCGTCAGCAAATTTGATGATTGTATTGCTACTCCGCTGAGCCACACAGTCGTGTGTGTACAGGGAGTAGAGGAGGGGACTCAGAACACAGCCCTGGGGGGCCCTTATGTTGAGGGTGATGGATGAGGAGGTGCAGTTGCCTGCTCTCACCACCTGGGGTCTGCCAGTCAGGAAGTCAATCAATGAAGAGACAATATCATTAATAAATATCATCATAAAAGGATGAAGACAATGGGACCCAAAATGCAACGCTGAGGAACGTTAGGTTATGACTATAACCAAGTTCTGTTAATTAGGGGTGACGCTTGGCATCACTCATGCACTATCTCGCATACGTGCACGCGCACTGAATAAAGACCACAAATGTACCTTTAATCCCAATATTCGTCTGACCACACCCCTATCAGCTTACCCATATAAGCAGGGGTGGGGCCACCCACTCGCCTCCTTCCCAAGCTTTCACCACAAGGCGAGGTCAAGGGCTGCAGCGGCCGTCGGATGCCAAGCGTCACCCCTGATTAACAGAACTTGGTTATAGTCATAACCTAACGTTCTGTATCATTAGGGGATCCGCTTGGCATCACTCATGCACAAAGGGAGGCCAAGCGGAGCCACTGGCCGACAAATACACCCCGCTGAAGGCCCCCCACAACCAACAGAACAGGGAGGGCCAAGCCCCCCCGACCCCCCCTAATGGAGGGCACCCCCCCTATTAGAGGTTTACCGGGAGGGCGATGGACCCGACCGTGCGAAGAGGCACTCAAGCAACTCAACGCACAGGGTGGCTTGACCCCACGACTACACACACGCACAACCCGCATGCCACCCGGGAACGAACGGAGGGAAACAACCTCGTTACTGCCCCCAGAATCACGGGCTCAAGGGCAAACCCAACCCCGTGGCAAAGGCCGTAGCAGCGGAGCGCGAAGGAAGACCCAGACCCACCAAAAGGACTGGACTCCCTGGAATGGGGGCCCGGAGAAGTCCATGATGCCAGCATCAAGACCCCACCAGGTGGGCACGTAGTGCCCCGCCCCCCACATCGCCAGCGTATTCGGACAAAGGCCCCTCAGCCGAGCGGGCCCCGTCCCCCCAATAGTACACCGCCTGGCACACTGACCCTGCAACAGGCAGTCAGCATGGCCGTAAGCACACAAAAAAGGTTAACCAACGGAAGCAGGCAGCGCACCGGGGAAAAACCAGGCAACAGGCTATTAACCCTAGCCTGGAGACTGCGGACGAGACAGGCGCCAGAGGGGACAGCTGAACACAGCCGCCCCGGCGGAAGGAGTGTAAGCTGGCGGTGTTGCATGACCAAGCCTCCATTTAAAAACCCCCACCCAGAGGGGTTGAGGCAGAGAAGGCTGACACGATTGGCAGACGTCATGAACGTGCAGGGGCACCCTCAAACGGTGAACCCGGGAGTTGACACTGCTCCAACACACCAGGGAATCAACCACCTTGGTGTTACCCAATGCAGTGGTTGTTCCTATAACCCCTCAAGAAAAAACTCCAAAACACACCTGCGGGTATACACCGGCTATACCGCAGTACAAGTGTTTCAGTTTTCAAAAAAGGGTTAACCCAGGTCTACGAGTCGACGAAACATTACTTCGGACCGGGCCTGGCGATACGGGAAGCACAGGGTCACTAAAGGAGGTCATGCGTGAGAGAGGAGCGAAAAAGAATGGAGAACCAGCCCCTAAGCACACCGTACTTGGTATTCCCAGGCGGTCTCCCAACCAAGTATTAACCAGGACCAACCTGTGTAGCGGCCGAGATCCAACGAGATCGAGCGTGTACAGGTTGGCATGGCCGTAAGCCATTACGACAGTGCTGAGTAAAAAACTTACCCAACCAGGGTCTCCATAGCGCTTAACCCTGTGACACCCGGACCGACCTGGCATTTTTCCCTCTGAAAAAAGCCCAAGTCCCTCAGGGTACCAGAACAGCAGATCTGCATCCCCGGCGGACAACGGGTTCAACTGATCCGGACCAGCGTGACCAGAACCAGTCCCGTGCCCTAACCACGCCGACATGCCTACTCCAGGAGAAAGGGCAGATATGCGTGTCGATCTTAACATGAAAAGAAGGCGCCACCCAGACGTTCGGGCGAACCGCGCCTGGTGGCCCACCCCAAGGGCGTGAGACCCCTCTACATATGTTCAGATCCATTCCGTCATCATCCCCCAGACATGAACGAGAATCCGTCGATAACCAACCCAGGTTGTGGTATGTGGTCGTCGGAAGAGGAAAAACCCCCATCTCAGTTGCTTTATAAAAACGCCGTTTTAACCACAAGCAACCAAGGCGTGCCAGTCAGTCGCCTGTTTACAGCGAGCTAGCATTATACGTGCGTCGGGACACACCCCCATCAATGAACAGGCTATTTAGACCTGTCACTGAATCCCCAAGGCGCCCAGGGGAACGACAAGAGGGGTGTGACACTTCCTAACTCCAACACTTTTTGAATAGAAAAGAAGGAAGCACCAACAGTATGTATCCCAGTCTACACAGCCGGGGGTAAATTTTTTTCACATTTTTACATCCCACCACCCTCCCATAGGAAGGAGACGGGGATCCCCAGAGAGACTTCCCACGCGAGCTGTACAGATTGAAAAGAATATATTGCATCTTGAGCCATGTAAAAAATTGGTTTTAGGGCTCTCCGGGAAAGAGGCACTGAACCCATACACACTCAATAATCGAATTGAATCGAGTACATACACAATAGAATAGGACACCTTCTAGAGGGTCCACTCACTTTGACAATTTGAGGAGGAAGGCTCTGTACTCTGATGGAGGCTCCCTCACATGGAAGGAGGAGTCCGAACCCACAGAAGGCCCGAATAGGCGCTTGGTGAGGAGGAGCCCTGACCACCCCCCCGAAACAGATCCATCACATGGACCTGAACAGCACACGGAAGTCCTACCAACAGAGACGCGCACGGTGACGTACTCTATGGCGGGGGAATTTCTGCGGTGCACACGCCCAATATTCCAGGCCGTGGGACCAGGAAACTCCCTCCCCCCCGACCCCCCCTAATGGAGGGCACCCCCCCTATTAGAGGTTTACCGGGAGGGCGATGGACCCGACCGTGCGAAGAGGCACTCAAGCAACTCAACGCACAGGGTGAGCAGACCGTGGCTTGACCCCACGACTACACACACGCACAACCCGCATGCCACCCGGGAACGAACGGAGGGAAACAACCTCGTTACTGCCCCCAGAATCACGGGCTCAAGGGCAAACCCAACCCCGTGGCAAAGGCCGTAGCAGCGGAGCGCGAAGGAAGACCCAGACCCACCAAAAGGACTGGACTCCCTGGAATGGGGGCCCGGAGAAGTCCATGATGCCAGCATCAAGACCCCACCAGGTGGGCACGTAGTGCCCCGCCCCCCACATCGCCAGCGTATTCGGACAAAGGCCCCTCAGCCGAGCGGGCCCCGTCCCCCCAATAGTACACCGCCTGGCACACTGACCCTGCAACAGGCAGTCAGCATGGCCGTAAGCACACAAAAAAGGTTAACCAACGGAAGCAGGCAGCGCACCGGGGAAAAACCAGGCAACAGGCTATTAACCCTAGCCTGGAGACTGCGGACGAGACAGGCGCCAGAGGGGACAGCTGAACACAGCCGCCCCGGCGGAAGGAGTGTAAGCTGGCGGTGTTGCATGACCAAGCCTCCATTTAAAAACCCCCACCCAGAGGGGTTGAGGCAGAGAAGGCTGACACGATTGGCAGACGTCATGAACGTGCAGGGGCACCCTCAAACGGTGAACCCGGGAGTTGACACTGCTCCAACACACCAGGGAATCAACCACCTTGGTGTTACCCAATGCAGTGGTTGTTCCTATAACCCCTCAAGAAAAAACTCCAAAACACACCTGCGGGTATACACCGGCTATACCGCAGTACAAGTGTTTCAGTTTTCAAAAAAGGGTTAACCCAGGTCTACGAGTCGACGAAACATTACTTCGGACCGGGCCTGGCGATACGGGAAGCACAGGGTCACTAAAGGAGGTCATGCGTGAGAGAGGAGCGAAAAAGAATGGAGAACCAGCCCCTAAGCACACCGTACTTGGTATTCCCAGGCGGTCTCCCAACCAAGTATTAACCAGGACCAACCTGTGTAGCGGCCGAGATCCAACGAGATCGAGCGTGTACAGGTTGGCATGGCCGTAAGCCATTACGACAGTGCTGAGTAAAAAACTTACCCAACCAGGGTCTCCATAGCGCTTAACCCTGTGACACCCGGACCGACCTGGCATTTTTCCCTCTGAAAAAAGCCCAAGTCCCTCAGGGTACCAGAACAGCAGATCTGCATCCCCGGCGGACAACGGGTTCAACTGATCCGGACCAGCGTGACCAGAACCAGTCCCGTGCCCTAACCACGCCGACATGCCTACTCCAGGAGAAAGGGCAGATATGCGTGTCGATCTTAACATGAAAAGAAGACGCCACCCAGACGTTCGGGCGAACCGCGCCTGGTGGCCCACCCCAAGGGCGTGAGACCCCTCTACATATGTTCAGATCCATTCCGTCATCATCCCCCAGACATGAACGAGAATCCGTCGATAACCAACCCAGGTTGTGGTATGTGGTCGTCGGAAGAGGAAAAACCCCCATCTCAGTTGCTTTATAAAAACGCCGTTTTAACCACAAGCAACCAAGGCGTGCCAGTCAGTCGCCTGTTTACAGCGAGCTAGCATTATACGTGCGTCAGGACACACCCCCATCAATGAACAGGCTATTTAGACCTGTCACTGAATCCCCAAGGCGCCCAGGGGAACGACAAGAGGGGTGTGACACTTCCTAACTCCAACACTTTTTGAATAGAAAAGAAGGAAGCACCAACAGTATGTATCCCAGTCTACACAGCCGGGGGTAAAATTTTTTCACATTTTTACATCCCACCACCCTCCCATAGGAAGGAGACGGGGATCCCCAGAGAGACTTCCCACGCGAGCTGTACAGATTGAAAAGAATATATTGCATCTTGAGCCATGTAAAAAATTGGTTTTAGGGCTCTCCGGGAAAGAGGCACTGAACCCATACACACTCAATAATCGAATTGAATCGAGTACATACACAATAGAATAGGACACCTTCTAGAGGGTCCACTCACTTTGACAATTTGAGGAGGAAGGCTCTGTACTCTGATGGAGGCTCCCTCACATGGAAGGAGGAGTCCGAACCCACAGAAGGCCCGAATAGGCGCTTGGTGAGGAGGAGCCCTGACCACCCCCCCGAAACAGATCCATCACATGGACCTGAACAGCACACGGAAGTCCTACCAACAGAGACGCGCACGGTGACGTACTCTATGGCGGGGGAATTTCTGCGGTGCACACGCCCAATATTCCAGGCCGTGGGACCAGGAAACTCCCTCCCCCCCCCCCCCCCCCACCCCGTAACGTGCCGAACCGCAACGTGACAGGAACCTTGAAGGACAGGGGGTGTACCGCTGACCGACAGAAACAAGGGGGAGAGGAAAGGTTACCAGTTCACCCCTTTACGACCCCACACCCATGATACGATGTAATGACAAAAAGAGAATATGACACAGTCATAGTCAGCTCTATGAAGCGTTTGACAGCTTCACACAGCGCATGAGCTAACCTGCTATCTGATTTTTACTAAGGAAAAAACACAGAATAGAGAGGGCTCTCTAAGAGCCCCGGTCCAACATACACATGTGCTTCTGTGGCCAGTCCAACCCAGTTGTAGGTCACATGACACACACAACCCATCATCACCTACAAAAAATGGCAAAAACACTCTACAGAGGAACGCCGTTTTTCATAATGAGAGAATACATAATTCTCGATTAGTTCCCTCAGCTCGGAACTAGGCAAAATCTGCATATGGCTCGCCGACAACAAACTATCATTACACATGGGCAAAACAGAGTCCATTCTCTTCGGTTCAAATAACAAACTCAGCAAGACCGACGGCTTCTCGGTTACAGTGGGTGACAATATTATCACAAGGAAAGATGAAATTACCTACCTGGGTTCCATCCTAGAGGCTAATCTTTCCTGTGACAAAATGGCATCCAATGTAATAAAAAAAGTCAACCAACGAACGCGATTCTTGTACCGGATCTCCGCTCTGGTAAACAAGAATACCCTGAAGACTCTAGCAGGAGCACTCATTCAAGGGTACTACGACTATGCTTGCACCTCATGGTACCAAAGCACCTCAAAGGCACTAAAAAACAAATTACAAACATCTCAAAACAAGCTAGTCAGACTACTACTTGACCTGACTCCTAGAACCCACCTCACCCCTGCCCACTTTGACAACCTAGGATGGCTTAGAGTAGACGACAGAGTACAGCAACTTGCAATGGGCCTGGTCTACAAGATACACTACGCGACCAAGGTACCCATGTACATGTCAAAATACTTCCCAAAGGTCAGTGAATACCACGATCACAACACCAGAGGGAGCTCCACAAATCATGTAAAACCCAGATTCGGATCAAACAAGGGACTAAACACGTTTCGCAATTATGCCACATCAATGTGGAACGCCCTGCCTAAAGCTGTAAAGGAATGTGAATCACTACCCACCTTCAAAAACACTCTCAAAAAACACCTACGTGAGACTGCAATTCGAAACTGGCCCCTACAAATGTCCTAACCTAGTTGTACAGTAAATGACCAAGTAAGGCTTTGTCAATATTCCAATGTACAGTGTAAAATGTGTGTGTGTCCCCTTCCCAACCCCCCCCCCCCCCACCTCCAATGTACAGCCCTCACCCAACCCACCCAACCCCACCCCACCCAACCAACCTCCTCCAATGTACAGTTTCTATGCCAAATGTATATACACTCCTTTTCTGGACACTTTTGTATCACAAACAGTACTGTATTTGCAAATCTGATATGTCATAAATGTATAGATGTAGCAGTACTGTCTATCTGTATGTCATGTATGTCATATATGTTATGATGAATTGAAAATGGGGGACCCTGATGTAAACAAGTCGCAAGTCTTTCTCTGGTCTGCATCCCCTTAACAATTGTATGTATTGAGCTGTACTGTACTGTACCCATTCTGCAATCTGTTAATAAACTTTTCAATTCAATCAATCAATCAATCGGCCACAGGCCTTGCTAAGCACACACGACAGCGACCAAACAATCTTTTCTTTTAGGAAAATAAAGTTTCTCCAGCAGTTTTAGCACAACCTCAGCAGTCAAGCTAAGGGTTACATCGCATCCCTACCACACAAAAGACACAATGTAGTGCAACAACATGTCTGATAGGAGGATGAAAAAGTCCCAGGGAACCGGGGGGAAAACACAATCCTCCTGCTTTACCCTTAATACGGCCAGTTAAAACAGGAAAACCTGTTAATATGTGAACACACTGTTCATTGTCATCACAGGCTGAAAAAAGAACATTCTTTTACTCACTTGTCACTAAGCATAGCTTCATAGGTTAGTTACCTTAGTTGTGAGTACACGGTACATATAAACACACATGATGTTTCTCACACAACAACCAGACCATTTTCACATCTGTAACAACAACCCGATTTGCACGGAGAAGCTAACTGCCAGTGACAAAGACAGTTCACACATAACTCGCGTCGTATCCTAAATGTATTGCAGCAACACACGTTTTGGGAAAACATCGTTATTCACAAAACATTTAGAAAGGTAAAGCCAGAAGACGTGTTATAAGGTCTGGCCAAACCTTGTCCTACCCGGAACGTAGATCAGCGAAGTGCAGTCTCAAGACCCCGTAGACAACACAGCCGCTCCTGTGTTGTTCGAACTGGGCAGCGTCGCCGCTCCAACCCGTTGCTACAGTCCTCTTTGTTGACGCACTCCTTGCCGTCCTGTCTCAGGGCTGGGTCGACGAACATCCCCTGTCAAAGATGACGTCGTAGTCAAGAGTGTAAAACATGTTATAATCAAAGCACGTTCAACAGAGTAGCATTAAGCTAACGGCCGCTCCAACCGTCGGTCGCTATTGCCCCTGCTCGCGAGACGCCGAGCGAACGGCGCACGCGACCAGAGGGGAGCTCACGGCGGCGCGCGAGTAGCCGGAGCTACCTCGCGCTGGCCTTGTCCGATAGCAGCAAGCTAACGTTTCCTAGTGATCACAACAGCTAGCGCCGCAGCCAACAGCTGACTGGCTAACAGTAGGCCCAACCTCTGTAGGCCACGCAGTGATCCCAGCAGGCTAACGCCGCAGCTAACAGCTGACTGGCTAACCGTAAGCTAAGCAGCTATCACCTGAACTTGTACACAATGATATAACACTCACCCAGACAGGCCGTCGTTCTGAAACCCTCCTCACTTTTTAAGAGAAAAGAGAAACAAGATGTCAACACAGCTTTACAACGGTGATTTTACCAACACCCGACGGAATCAGCACAATACCAAACTGGCCTGTGTAGCTGACTTGAACATAGATCTTCCGCTATCGAACATCTTATGCACATATCTCCTCGTGAAGGAATACTCTCATTCGGATATGAAAGATGGGGCTTAACACGGGACAGAGAGATACCCACTCGTCCAGAAAACACAGGGATCACCAGTGTTAATGGTCGCGGCCCACTAGTTAAAACTAAAATGGCTTCAGACCAAGGTCTTCTGTCGCCTAGGAGGCTGAACAAAGGACCCTAGCCTGGGGCCGGTTTTCATAAACATTGTCAATTAGCCCCCATAGCACTAACAGACAAGTGGAGCCTGCCAG
Source organism: Notolepis coatsorum (assembly GCF_963971535.1). Taxonomy (NCBI): domain Eukaryota; kingdom Metazoa; phylum Chordata; class Actinopteri; order Aulopiformes; family Paralepididae; genus Notolepis; species Notolepis coatsorum. Next base: position 84,311,238 of record NC_140166.1, on the reverse strand, counting down.
CAAAACATAACTCACCAAAACCAGGAACCCACCGCTTCTCACAACAGCGGCGCGTCCTACAGCCCAGCTGTGCCTTTACCGCAACCAGCACACAGCAAGGACTGCAGTTGGAAAAGCATGTAGCGGCACGAACTCCCAATACGAAAACCGGTGGAGGATTTTTAGAATGATCATCATCTTCCAGACACTCCAGTACGAAGACAATATCGCCGTATTTTCTCAACTTTCCCAACTCTGCTCCTAATTCTTTCTTCCATCATGGTGTCAAGTGTGGGGATCTACCGAGGCACTTCTTCCTTGTGGTGAAAGCGAGAAGGAGGCGAGTGGGTGGCCCCACCCCTGCTTATATGGGTAAGCTGATAGGGGTGTGGTCAGACGAATATTGGGATTAAAGGTACATTTGTGGTCTTTATTCAGTGCGCGTGCACGTATGCGAGATAGTGCATGAGTGATGCCAAGCGGATCCCCTAATGATACAGAACACCGTTTGTTACCGTCTGTTATAGTCTTCCCTGTTATAACTTCCCGACTTCACACACTGATGCCTCTGATTGATTGATTAAAAATTGTATTAACAGATTGCAGAATGGGTACAATACAGTACAGCTCAATACACATAATTGTTAAAGGTCCCATGCATTGCTATTTCTTGCACTATTTGGGCAACTTTACACAATTCCTGTGAGTCTATGCAACACATCTGTAAAGTTTCTTTCAAAAAATGTATTGTTTTGTATTTCTAATGAAGTAGTCAAAAGCATAATTTTTCTACCTCAGGATTCCAGAACGGTTCTTGAGGATACTGTATGCAGCAAAGGACAGACAAATGGACACGCACATGCACACACACGCACATGCACACACGCAGACAGAGATTCCTTCCTTTAGTTAGATGAACCATTCAAAATACACAGAATAAAAGACCCATGGAAAGGAACAGTGCCTTACGTGTCAGACACTCCCTGCATCAGAATGCAGCCCTTTGAACTGACAGAATCTTCTTTATTTTTCCCCTCATGTTTTGTCCTACTTATTCAATCTGTAACTATTTCACTGATTTCTGTCCTTGTATTTATCTGTGCTTTCACTATGTATTTTAACTTGCTTGTAATCTCTAATCTCATTGCAAATGAGGGCATTAACCCTAGATGACCTTCGTGTTTACATGAAGGTTGCATGAAATGAATGGATATTGCTTAATTAATGACTCGATTATTTTCACAGGTTGCTTGATAAAACATGTTTAGTAAACATGTTATATGAAAACAATATCACACCCACGCTTTTACTTTGTACTCCATATGAGCGTGTGTCATTTAATTATCTTGATAAAAAAACCTTACAGTACGAACAGTTGTATAAAAGCTATATTATGTCACCACACTCAGCCTTGCTGTGATCCTATGTCTTGTTGATATACAGTATAACGTACTGTAGGCTAATCAAGTCAACCAACTTGGCTTTGCAATGTTCGAAAAAAAGGTCACTATTACTTAGTGCTCTAAATCATTTGTCTATTCAAGAACACTGAATAAAAGGGCTCAACAATCGGGACATAAAGCATTCCCAGTTTCACAATTGCCACCGAATCCATACGAGGCAATAGAAGTCCATCGGTTCAACTCACTTTAGGCAGCGTGTTCCATAGAAATGTATTAATAGAACGTAATCGTATTCCTCTTTTCGATCTCAGCGTGGAACACGTACATTTGAAAAGCGGGCGAGTGGTGACCTGGTGGCACGTGGAGATCTGTTAATGAAGGACTCTGATTAGCATTCGTTAAAACTCCGTTAAGTTCTCAGACGCGAAAGGTCAGACGGCTGTTCTGACACGAGGAGATGAAAACGTTACTTTTTCGGGGGAATGTCATGATTTGAATTAAGATAGTCAGATTGGCTGTAAGCTCGTATCATGGTGCAGGCGTCTTGTATGACCTTTTCAAGGAATTGTCATTTTCCGCCCCCGTGACGCCACTGTGCCTCGGCGCTGGAGAGGCCCCCTCTCCTATTTGTCCTGGGTGTTGCCAAACCGGCAAGCTGCGACCGGAGGATAACGAGAAAGAAGCTGCTCTGGGTTCTACTCGAAACTGGCCCCGGTAAATGTCCAAACCCCCCCACCCCCCACCCCAATTTACAGTTACCTCCCCCTCAAATGTATATACTCTCTTTTAGAAACTCTGTCTCTTAAACAGTAATGCATATTTGTATATCTTGTATGTCATAAATGTCTGGATGTAACAGTACTGTTTATCTGTATGTCATGTATGTCATAAATGTTACGATGAATTGAAAATGGAGGACCCTGATGTAAACAAGACGAAAGTCTTTCTCTGGTCTGCATCCCCTTAACAATTGTGTGTATTGAGCCGTACTGTATTGTACCCATTCTGCAATCTGTTAATAAAATTTCCAGTCAATCAATCAATCAATCAATCGATCAATCAATCAATCAATCAATCAATCAATCAATCAATCAATCAATCAATCAATCAATCAATCAATCAATCAATCAATCAATCAATCAATCAATCAATCAAAGAGGCCTCTCTGCTCCACGGCTACCTCTCCTCTCCCCCCCCCCCACCCCCTCTCTGTTTTGCCACAGCCGCACAATGCGCTCACAAGCCCTGCGCCGATACAGGGAGCAGCCACCGGTCTCACATGTGGTTACAGCGGACGATAAACGCTCAGAGGGACATGGCCAGCCGAGCGCACGCAGGGGGAAGCTGCAGGGACACTTCAGAGAGAACTGCTTGAAGTCGCTGTATCATACTGATGCATGTTCACATGCAGGGTAACAGTGAAACACAGAACGCCGGTGGTGACGGTGAAGTAGGTTTTCCACCTGTTATCAGCAGAGATTAGGTTCTGGCTTAAGTACTAAAAGCAGAGAAAATCAGAAGCCATTTCTCTCAATAATATTAATAACAATAACAATAGAATGAATGAATGAATGAATGAATGAATGAATGAATGAATGAATGAATGAACGAATGAACGAATGAATGAATGAATGAATGAATGAATGAATGAATGAATGAATGAATGAATGAATGAATGAATGAATGAATGAATGAAAACTATATAAACAGATTGCAGAATGGGTACAATACAGTAGGGCTCAATACACACAATTGTTAAGGGGATGCAGACCAGAGAAAGACGTTTGTCTTGTTTACATCAGGGTCCCCCATTTTCAATTCATAGTGAATAGCAATAGCAAGAACAACAAAAGAGCAGAAAAGCAGCAGCCGCAGCAACAAAAACAACAACAACAGAAATCGAATCTAAAACTAACATCACCGCGTTCAAACATTCGGCGAGTGTTTCAGCTATAATACGACACAGTTGAGCAGTTTGGGTTATTCGCATGGGAACTCCTACCTACGTAATAAGACGTACACGTCCATATTGATGAAATAACTTAACAATGTACGTTATACAGCAGTTACAATCATAATAGTATTACACACATAATAGACCACTTATCTAAATAAAACACACACACAGAGACAGAGACAGAGACAGAGACACAGACACACACACACACACACACACACACACACACACACACACACACACACACACACACACACACACACACACACACACACACACACACACACACACACACACACACACACACACACACACACACACACACACACACACACACACACACACACACACACGCGCGCGCGCACACACACACACACAAACAAAGAATATCTACAAAGACTATGTCATGCTAGCAGGCCATGGACACGGCTTTGAGACTATTATCCCCATTATTTGAGCGCAAACACATCTACTATACACTCCGAGGTCACGGTGAACCGTGAGCCTGCCTTGATGATCACGTGTGGCATAATGGCATAGCTGATGTGGCAATAAGCAACATCTGCCCTTTAGCTGCTAATTGGTTGCTCTGCCCTGGTCGTCTGGTTATCAGGCCGGCGGCTGGCTGCCGGTGGAGGCTCCACCGAGCCACTCTAGTGTCACTAGCCCGTGTTCCTGTAATTAAAACCTGTCATCCAGAACCACAGTCTTCTTCTCCACTAAACCCTCCCATCAGATGGAGGGACTCAGATAAACTGCTTTGCTGCTTCCTCCCCCCTGGAAGTGGAAAGGAGAGGATGTACGTGTGTGTGTGTGTGTGTGTGTGTGTGTGTGTGTGTGTGTGTGTGTGTGTGTGTGTGTGTGTGTACAGAGAAAACTGCAGAGAAAACCATGGTTACAATTTTGTTATAAGATGCATTGACTAAGATTTTGATTGTTTGAGATGAGGACACAGCATAGATTCGACCGCACGCACGCACGCACGCACGCACGCACGCACGCACGCACGCACGCACACACACACACACACACACACACACACACACACACACACACACACACACACACACACACACACACACACACACACACACACACACACACACACACACACACACACACACACACACACACACACACATACACACATTTTGTGGAATAAGCACCTCATTGCCAGACTGTGTGGACTCCACCGCTAAATTACCTGCTTGTTCTGTGAAATTGTAAACTGTGCACTGCGTGTGGGGGAGAGTGGGGTAAGATGAACCTATATTATTACCTATAACCTGTATTATTTGCATAAAATGACCTCTCAGCGAGGAGATATTAGACGTAAAACAACCTCTACCCATATTTCAGAATGTTTGTTGCAAATTTAAATGATAACAATGCATTTAAAAGGGGTATGAAAATATGATGTCTTAGAGAAAATAAACAGTCCTCTCGTGGCTCACCATGCTAGGGGTGCATACCATGTCCTGTGTTTTAATCTGGTCTCAGACCTTTGTTGCACGTCATCCCCCATCTCTTTACCCCCAATTTCCTGTCACTCACTGTCCTATCAAATACAAAGCAGAAATGACTTCAATACAGCTGAAGAGGACATTCTCCTTGTTTTTCAAAACAGTGTTATTGACCTTTAAAAAAAGATTCATGTTTACTTTTAACAATTATGTTAAAATGCCATTTCACCGCATTTCGTAGATGTTCTTGCATTTCTTAGACATTTGGCTCATTTGACCCCACAGCCACAAAGAGTAATTACAGTAATTCAGCGCTATCCGTTTGACAATCACATGTTCTTATACTCTGGTAGTTCCTTACTGTAACTTTATTTATGCTATATAATTTCAAACATTGCTATACTTGCATTGACACAAGAGTCAAAAGACCTATAAGTGCAAAAAACAACAACAATGGGCTTCCCTCCATCAAGCCTGAATAAAATAACGGGTTCTACATATACATTTGTGGTCAAATCAATGACAACAATTGTGTATGTCATGTGATCTCATGTAAAAGGGTTGGCGTACCCTAAAGGTAGGATCAGCGTTATCTTATCCTAATGAGTGATTCAATATTTGTTTTGACAATGATTTACATCTATTTTATGCTGAAGTCGACAGGTATTTCATTATTTCACACAGGCTTGTGTGTGAAGAAGTGCCTACTCCACAGGTGTAATGATATTCTGTTAACCCGTTCTGCGCCAAAAGCGAATTAACTCGTTATAGCCCGCCAATTGTTGGACGCCAACAACGAGTAAACTCGTTATTGGATCCGTTTTGCTATTTCCATTCATAATTCATCCTGCTGTGCTGTAGGGCTGGGTGACACTCTGTCTGAGACCGCAGCGGTGGGATACCGCCGCCTAACGCCTTGTGGCCGGTATTGCACTCCATTTGAAACGATGTGGTTTGTTTCTCAGCCGAGCTGCGGTGTGGGGGCGGGTTCTAAACACTCCGGCAAAACAAGCGCTTATAGGGATGGCTTGGACAACTGACCGCGCCCGCCCGTTCATGTGCAATGCTGGATAACGTCGGAGACAGGACCGCTGTGGATATCTGGAATGGCGATCAGATCATTGGATTATTCTTTTTGCAGTACATCAGAGACCAGGTAAGGACTGCATATATTACCAATCTTGCGTTGATCCGATATTCTTTTTTCCCGTGATCGAAGCGTGTCTGTGTGGTATGTGTGTGTGTTGTGTCCCGTTGGTCACATCACGGCACGGATGGGCACCCCGCTCCAACCCCCTTTCATGCGTGCATAATGAAAGATAATACCGATAATCTAGCATTGATTTCAGATTGATTGTTGATCCAAGCGAGGAATGGCAAAGTATTTAGTGAATTCCAATAAAACACTGTTTTTGCGTCTTTTCCTGGGATTACTCAGAATCACTCAAACTATACTCATATTCACCATGGTATAAAACGGAAATGTATTGATGAAAAAAAAAATAAAAAATTGCATGTTGACCGGAAGCGGAAGAAACCCACTGACAATCGACAGCGTTATTAGATCCATAGCTATAATATAAAATATAGGTTTAGTTCTACAAACAAGGTGAGTGTTTACATGGGGTTAATGGGCGACATGGCCTATGCACTTCCCGGAAGGGGCGTGGCACGCATTGTGTTAATTAATCAACCACACTTATTGTTATTACCTGCTTTTACCCTTCTCTTACTCTCTACATTGCTTTTATTATGTCAATTTTAATGCGCATTTTATGTCTATGTCTCTTTTATGTCTATATTATGTCTATTGTACTGCTTTCTTTTATGAAAGGTGCTATACAAATAAGGTGTATTATTATTATTATTATTATTATTATTATTATTATTATTATTATTATTATTATTATTATTATTATTATTATTATTATTATTATTATTATTATTATTATTATTATTATTATTATTATTATTATTATTATTATTATTATTATTATTATTATTATTATTATTATTATTATTATTATTATTATTATTATTATTATTATTGTTGTTATTATTGTTGTTATTATTATTATTATTATTATTATTATTATTATTATTATTATTATTATTATTATTATTATTATTATTATTATTATTATTATTATTATTATTATTATTATTATTATTATTATTATTATTATTATTATTATTATTATTATTATTATTATTATTATTATTATTATTATTATTATTATTATTATTATTATTATTATTATTATTATTATTATTATTATTATTATTATTATTATTATTATTATTATTATTATTATTATTATTATTATTATTATTATTATTATTATTATTATTATTATGTTTCCCTAGATACAGATGCTGTTTGGAGGAAAACTAACAATTATATTATGCTGTGTGTGAACAGTGTGAATTAAACACAAGTGTTATGGTTTGTAACCGACCCCAATCGCACAACACAAGACAGGTATGAGAGTAAGCCAAAACAGGGCATTTATTTATTACATAACAAAAAGCGGCACAGTCCCTTTAAGGGAGAACACAAAAACACTAGAGTCAAAGAAATATGGAAAATGCGGCACTGTGCCTTTAAGAGGCGAACAGGCTAAGGGACTAAGGCTAAGGGACAGGGCCAGGGCTAAATGTCAAGGACCAGGACCAGGGGCACTGGAGAGGGGGACAGGGACAGAGGCCCGGAGAGGCAGGCTGGAGACAGGGACAGAGAACAGGGTTAAGGCCTTGGACAGGGCGAGGGCCAGAGCTGCTTACAGGGATGAGGACAGGGTTCCGACGGTGGAGGCCGGGCACGGGGACAGGGGCCCGACGGCGGAGGCCTGGCACGGGAACAGGGGCCCGACAGCGGAGGCCGGGGGGAAGAGGCGCCATCCTCCCGTGGAAATAGGGAGCGATGACGCGCCGGCTTGACGTCTGGAGTGGGAACACTGGAAAACCTCCCGTAGAGAATTAGAGAGCGAAGACGGTGTCCCACTCCAGGCAAACGGCGACAGGTGGTGATGGCTGGCATGTCGTCTCACGCCGGAGACGCGGCAGGTGATGGTAACGTACAGGATGGTAACGTACAGAACTCCATGAACACAGAGTGAACACAGATACAGATACAGAACGACCCGACAAGGACTGGAGGGGAGCCTGCAACCTATGTACTCTCCCGAGCAGATTGCAAACTCCCAACAGGTGCGTGAAGGTAGAGGAACAAGAAAGTCCAAGGGTGGGGGCTGGTGAAGAGTAGGAGGCAGGCAAAAGTTCTCACAAGGGTGGGAGCTGGTGAGGTGAGGAGACAGGGAAGAAAGGTCCAGGGAACAGGCGAATCCTCACAACAAGTATAGTATAAACCAGGGCTATTCAACTAAATTGTTCAGGGGGCCACATTGTCAGAAACCCAAGGGGCCAGGGGCCGGACTGCCACGGCGCCTCCCTGTGCTATGAATATAATATACACTTGACACAACACGCAACCACATTTTCACAACTTTTATTTAAAGGGGAACTATTTTACTATTTCTTTCACTATTTGGGCACTTTTACACAATTCCTGTGGGTTTATGGAACACCTCTGTAATTTTTTTTTTTAATTCATTGTTTTGTATTTCTAATCAAGTACTCAAAAACAGCATTTTTCTACCTCAAGATCTTAAGCCGTTTTGAGCCTCATGGGCTCCAACCACAGTGGGAACTGTGTGGAAACTCAGCTGATTATCATGCAGCGGTGTCTCTCTGACATCACAAATCAGCACATTTTCAGATGACTCAGTTCAGTGAGGGTGAATATTGTGAGAGGAGAATTAGAAGAATGCGCCAATATGAGAATTAGAGACATAGATCATATTAATATAAGTCCACATAGCTAGGAAACAATGCTAAACACTGAAAAAGGCCATTTATAAGATAGTTCCCCTTTAACTACATTGCAAAAGTAGTATACTTTTCAAAAAAAGTGCTTCATTTATGTGCCACATCTGCAACATCTCCTGCAAAAAGTGCTTAATTTATGACTGTGCAACAACTGCAACATCTCCTGTGCATCTGAACATTCTAACATCAACACTTGAACAAAAAAACACATTTATAGTGCAGCTGAGCTTATGAAAAAGTGCTTAATTTCTGTGCAACAACAGCAAATCACAGCATCTTATTAGCACTTATTGTCGACTCTTAACTCTCAAACATCAGGGGGGTGGGGGGCAGACAGGCCTAGCCTACATACACAAATCTAATGAGAGCGATTGCACTTCTTTGACTGGGCAATGGCAGAGAAAGAGGGTTCATAGGAAGTGAGGGCTACCCGCAAACAGTGATGCAAATGCTCATTTGTCAAGGAGGCATGGTTGCTTGTTTTAATGGCATTCATGTGAGAGAAACTGGATTCACAGGTGTATGTTGAGCCAAACATTGTTAGCACAGATATTGCCAGCGTTTTTATTTTGGGGAATGTCTTGACATGAATACACTTTATCCAAAATGTTGTGGTGGATTCATTCTCAAGTGCCTGCTTCAGAGCAGATGATGCTTGCATGTCAATTATTTCAAGTTGCAGGAGACCTTCATCAATGTGAAGTGATGCAAGGAACTCTTGTCCTTTTGTGGAAATAGCAGCTACATTGGCAAATGGGTTGCTCACAAAATGCATCAATTCTCTGGACATGTCAAATTCATCAAATCGACTTGCAAAGTTTTCCCTCAATTTATCAATGAAATATGTCATTAATTGAGTGATTTTTGGCTCAATTGTGCGTGTTAACGTTGACATGAAAAGAAAAAAGTAAAATTTTTTTTTTTTTTTTTTTTTTTTTTATCATGTAATCTTTGGCGGGCCGGTCAGAATCATCCCGCGGGCCGGATCTGGCCCGTGGGCCGCCAGTTGAATAGCCCTGGTATAAACGGTTACAAGTGACAAGAATAACATTATAATCCCGCTGCAATTCTTTTTAGTGCATTTTGGCTCCAAACTGTTCCCTAGCAACAGAATTCCAGTGAAATGTTTTTGTAGTAAACAATTATTGTAAATTAAGCTGTAGGCTCAGAAAATGAAATAACAAACAAAACAAAAACAAAACAAAACTGAATGGGTAGCTGTCTTGAAACATTGTTGAAAGGACCCAATTTTCCTCTGAGGGCAATTTCTTCAGTGCCCAGCCCACACACACACACATGTGCGCGCGCACACATACGCACACGCACACGCACACACACACAAACTTGAACTTGAACACACACAAACTAGGGCTGACCCAAATGCTTTGAAGCTTCAATCGTTGCCAATGTCAAAATCAGTATTCAAATATACTTTTTTTGACCCCTCCAAAAATAAGAATTAGCCCAGGGAATTATTGAAATAATAACCTAAAAGTTATTAAAAACCTAAAAGTTAAGGCAAAAAGTAAGGATAACAAATAAATTAAAACACGTACAACTTGATTGACAAAGGTTGGAGATCAAGGTTTCTACCCTGTTCTAAGCAAACTCTGAGGACCTTAACACATTGACCGCCAGCAGCAGGGGGCGCTGATCCCTGCTGCAGGTATTTATTCAATGGATATAGTTTTAGACTGCGACATTTGCGAGTGCTTAAAATATATCTTATATTATATCTATGGGTCTAATAACGCCGTCGACTGACAGTGAGTTGCTTCCAGTCAACATGCCGAAAACATTTAATTTTTTCATCCGTAGATTTCCGTTTTGAATAGAGTATGGTTTGGGTAATTCCAGGAAAAAGATGAGAAAAAGGCATTTTAGTGTAATCCAGTCATCACGTTGTAATTTTTCGGCTGATTATCTAATCATCCTGAAATCAACGCTAGATTATCATTATTATATCTCGTCGTGCATACATGAAATGACCGTCGTAGCGGGGCTCTCGCCCCCCCCCCCCCCCCCACCGCAGTCAACGGTAATAAGCACATACACCTACACACAGGTAGCTTTGATCGCGGTAGAAATAAATATCAGATCAACGATCAAATTTATATATAGTGTTCATACCTTGTATCTGATGTAATGCAAAAGAAATAATCAAATTATTGGATCGCCATTCCAAATACTGCTTGTGGAGGTCCGTACCACATTACCGACCGTTACATATGGGCGGGCAGGCGGGGTTACTGTTGCATGCCATCGTTGTATAGACCTGGCTTGCCTGAGTATTCAAACCCCGGCCGCCCGCCTCAGATCGGCTCCTAAAACACACCAGCCCATTCCCAATGGGATGCAATAGCTTTGCATGGCAGTAGAGGGCGGTATTGACCGTCTGCCAGCTCAGACAGGGTCTGAAGGGTATACCAGAGGCTGCAGCTGTGAATTATGAATAGATATAGCGAATAAACAAAATAACGATCCCAATAACGAGTTAACTCGTTTTTGGCGCAGATTGTTTAAAGGTTTAAAAGGAAAACAAGAAATGTCCTGTTGTCCAAGAATGTGGACACGTCTTTCTGTCACACAACCTAAAGTGGGGTTGAGCCTCATTAGGGGACAGTGGCTCAGGAGGTAGAGCAGTCGTCTGGTAATCAGATGGTTCCCTGTTCGATTACGGCTTCTCCCGGCAGCACGTCGAAAGTGTCCTTGAGCAAGTCACTTAACCCCTAACTGCTATCGGTGAGCAGGCAGACATCTTGCTTGGTTGCCTCCACTGTCGGTGTGTGAATGTGTGAGTGAATGGGTGCTTTGGATAAAAGCTGTTATATAAATGCAGTCCATTTTTACATCATTCAAAGCTCCAGGTATGTTAGTTTGTCTTAAGGCTGAGGCCACAGTATCTGCTTTCATTTGATGTAATTCATGTTTTCACTTTAATTGAATATGGTTGTTTATTTAGTTTGATCAATGGACACTTAGGGAAGGCATTTCTTTTTATGTACTGTGCTTTTATTAAGCCTCAAACTCAAATGACTTACACTTTCTTTTTGTTCATGTTAATCCTAAGGCAACAGAAGCAATTCCGTTAATTATTCAAGATTTCATGTCAAGGTCTACACTGACCAGCCTTATTTCTTTTTTTATTTTCATGAGCAACCTATTTCAATTTGATTAGTTCTGTATAAAGAGGCTATTTTGTTCGACTATAAGCCAATTTTGTGGTGAGTGAATACTGCTGTCAACAAATACATGGTTTTTATTTTATACATTTTATTTCTTGGCATAGACTGTACACGCTATTTCTTTTTCATCATAGGTTATAATTTATTTAACTTGATTATTGCACATTTTGTAGCCAATTAAATGTCAATGAAGACAATAATAATAATAATAATAATAATAATAATAATAATAATAATAATAATAATAATAATAATAATAATAATAATAATAATAATAATAATAATACAATAATAAAGCCAATGATAGCATGTGATAAAGACATAATTCATTAATAATAACAGCAAGTTTGAAGGAAGTACATACGATCGCATCAGGGCATATAACGTAGCTTATGTCCAAATATCACTGGTTGCGTGGAAGTGGTTTCTCCTTATATCCCTGACTTACAGGGATGGTAGGGGTTTAGCTGGACCGCCACTGCCGCAGATATTCCATATGAATGCAAATCATTCTAATAGCTTTCCTTCAAATATTTTCAAATCTGTGGTGCATATTTATGACCTCTAGAGGATGACCCCTCTTGATATTGTTGTGGCACTGTGCTGCATGGCTCTCTCAGCACCCTGCTTGTTGTGGTGCTGCATGGCTCTCTCAGCACCCTGCTTGTTGTGGTGCTGCATGGCTCTCTCAGCACCCTGCTTGTTGTGGTGCTGCATGGCTCTCTCAGCACCCTGCTTGTTGTGGCACTGTGCTGCATGGCTCTCTCAGCACCCTGTTTGTTGTGGTGCTGCATGGCTCTCTCAGCACCCTGCTTGTTGTGGTGCTGCATGGCTCTCTCAGCACCCTGCTTGTTGTGACACTGTGCTGCATGGCTCTCTCAGCACCCTGCTTGTTGTGGCACTGTGCTGCATGGCTCTCTCAGCACCCTGCTTGTTGTGGCACTGTGCTGCATGGCTCTCTCAGCACCCTGCTTGTTGTGGTGCTGCATGGCTCTCTCAGCACCCTGCTTGTTGTGGCACTGTGCTGCCAAGGAGTCAGAATCAGCAACATCAACAGGTTTCTTTCTCTTGGGGTCATGAATGTACACAGCAAATTCCAGGGCAATCCATTACATCTGACTAGGTCCAGAAGATCTTGCCACATCACTCCCATCTTAGTTTCCCTGCACTGGCTCCCCATCAAATTCAGAATTCACTTTAAGGTTCTGGTCATCACCTAGTACAGAGCACTCCATGGTCAGGCACCTGTCTACATCGGCGACCTACTGTGTCCATACACCACGAACAGATCGCTCTGGTCGTCTGATCAGGGCTTGCTGCTGGCTGTCCCCCGGTCTAGATTAAAAACAAAAGGGGGCAGAGCCTTCGAAAACTGTGGCCCCCAGGCTATGGAATGCTCTGCCCTTGGACCTTAGATCTGTGGTCTCGGTAAACACCTTCAAAAAGCAGTTTGGGCTAATTATGCTCTGTGTAAATGTCTCTTTATCTGTTTTGGTTTTCCTGATCTTTCACGTTTTTTTATTATTTTCTTTTACCATGCTGCTATCTTTGCACTTTATTGATGTTTTTACTATGTGAAGCACTTTGTGACCCTTGTCTGTGAAAGGTGCTATATAAATAAACTTTACTTACTTACTTACTTACTTACTTACTTACTTACTTACTTACTTACTTACTTACTTATTTACTTATTTACTTATTTACTTACTTACTTACTTACTTACTTACTTACTTACTTACTTACTTACTTACTTACTTACTTACTTACTTACTTACTTACTTACTTACTTACTTACTTACTTACTTACATGTTGAGATATACTGCAAACAGACATACACACACACACACACGCACACGCACACGCACACGCACACACACACACACACACACACACACACACACACACACACACACACACACACACACACACACACACACACACACACACACACACACACACACACAAATACACACACACACACACTGACAGGGGCAAAAACACAACCTTCCCCCTGGCTTCGCCTTGTCGGACCTAACTATACACTGTAGCTTTAAGAGTTTGTTTATTCATATGGTATATGGCCTGTAAAATACTGGAGCCACAGGTTCTTTGTAACTGCTGTCTACGATACCGTAGTGCCTGAAAACAAGAGCTTAACAAGATCCAACTGACTCAGAACAGAGCTGCCCGCCTGGCCCTTCACTGTTCAATGAGGGACAGTGTGGACGGGATGCATGCCAGGCTGTCATGGTTGAGGGTGGAAGACAGACTGGCTTGTGGCATCATCTTCTTTGGTAGAAATATCTGTACCTTGAGAGTGCCTATATGTTTATATACACAGATGATATATACTAAAGATCAACATATTTATAATACCAGACATGCAGCTATGGAAAGATTCACGCTTCCACTACCCAAAATGAATTAATTAAAGAAAACTGTAATGTAATAGAGCTGTGTCAAAATGGAACAAACTGCCATTACATATAACACATATTACCAGTAAGACAAGTTTAAAAAATAAATTGAGAACAGCGATTTTACAGAAAGCAATAATTGTGTTTTAATTATTTTTATTTTTTTTATTATTATTAGGGCATTTGTGTGGTGGTAGGTGAGAGTTGGGACCTCTGTGATCTCCCCACTTCTGTAATTCATGTAGACAGACAAATGACTATACTGTAATTATTATTCTTTGTTTTGGTGTTGTAGCTTGTACAATGTGCATAGAAGTATTGTTTTATTCTGATTGTACAATGAAACGATGATGTTTGAATGTGTTATGTTATTTTGAGAGGACCCCAGGAAGACTATAGTTGTTACTGAGGTGGTAACAACTAATGGTGATCCTAAATAAACTAAACTAAACTAAACTAAACTGTACCAGGATGTACAGTAGCTTTGAGTCTCAGCTCTAACCACACTCTAAGTTAACCACTGCAGTTTTTTTTTTGATCAGTCAAAGAAACAACTGAACTTGTGAAGCCAGTGCAGAAGGAGTGAGACGCTTATTGATGTCTTAAAAAAAAGTTTCCAGGCCTGTCACAGTCGGAGGGCATGCAGCCCACACTCCTCCACCCAGCTGGCCTTAAAATAAGACGCCGGGAATCTTTGGAAATTAATTAAAAGCAAATCCCTTCTCATTGCTGAAGTGTGGCATTTAAAGCAGTGTCCTTGGCGCTCGTATAACACCACCTTTCATTGGCGACCCCTCTCCCCTCTCCCCTCTCCACTGGCTGGATGGTGTAACGTAATCCACATTATAGCACTGCTGCTCTGGCCGCTGTTGTCCAGCCACAGTCCATCGTAATTGCTTGGCATTATTAGACACTTGTAAATTTGCGGAGGTGGAACACGGCTCCTCTACCGCATCCAAGCAGTAAATGATCCAATTTCACTTAACTTTCAACACTATTTTTCTCTCTGCCCTCTCTTCATATATAATTATTTCTTTTTGACTCATCAGTAGGATTTAACAGGAGAGTAGGAGAGGCGCAACAAACACTGGTATTTGTTCATCTTTAAGGCCCTTATTATTGGTATCATTATGGGACTGGAATTTTGGAACCCCGTTCGTTCTAGTGACTGGCCGGTCCTCAAGGTCCAGTTTGCTCGGAACAGGGTAAATCTATGATGCCCCTCTAGCTCATGGAATGAACTCCAA
>NC_140166.1:84275514-84295497 GCF_963971535.1 Notolepis coatsorum | reverse complement strand
CACGCCTCACATATCGGCATGTAACTCGAGAACCGCTGAACGGCTATCGACAGGCAACAACTAGGGCTTTAATTCGATCTAGATATTGTATAAAAAAAATATGCACACCCGAGCTGCCAAAGTGCCAGTGGGAAAATCGTCCTCAAGAGGGCCCACATGTGGGCCGTTGCATGTTAGTTAACAAAGTTGTAACGAGTCTGATCTCCTTGATTGTGTCCTGTGTCAATGTGCTCACGGTGTGCTTGTGACGGATCATATTGGTCTGCGTTGTGTTTGATGTTAAATGAGAATGTCCCGAAGGGGAGTCGAACAGGGGGCTCCCGCGTCCGCGGGCGACGACACAGGCCGCTGCACTAAGAAGTGAATTCACTCCTAACTACCGTACCTATGCGTCTGTTAACCCTGTTATGGGGAAGTGAGTTTAATTTACAAGCCCGCACTGCCACAGTCACTCGTCAACACACCTGTTTCCGTGACTGTGGACATACCCACGGGCTTCCCCGTTACACTCACCTCCCTAAACTCACGCCCCTCAGGACATCCGGGTCACTGGGCACCACTGTGACGGATCATGGGTCTGCGTTGTGTTTGATGTTAAATGAGAATGTCCCGAGGGGGAGTCGAACAGGGGGCTCCCGCATCCGCGGGCAACGACACAGGCCGCTGCACTAAGAAGTGAATTCACTCCTAACTACCGTACCTATGCGTCTGTTAACCCTGTTATGGGGAAGTGAGTTTAATTTACCAGCCCGCACTGCCACAGTCACTCGTCAACACACCTGTTTCCGTGACTGTGGACATACCTACCCACGGGCTTCCCCGTTACATGTGCTGCTTCTGCATCCCCACGTGTGCTTCTTCTGCATCCTCACGGTGTGCTGCTTCTGCATCCTCACGGTGTGCTGCTTCTGCATCCCCACGGCGTGCTGCTTCTGCATCCTCACGGTGTGCTGCTTCTGCACATTGCAGCCGACCAGTGGGAGGCATGGTCTAACAACGTTCGAGACAGGGGAGGGTAGAATTGGATAATACAAAAATTGGGATGGGAGAAAAATAGAAAAATGGGGAGAAAAAGTTGATAAAAAAAAAAGAATATAGAATAGCAGGCTTATAAATGACCTTATTATAGCCAATTCGCACATTTATGGATTGTGCCAAATCTTATCTTTCAAATGCCTGAGTTCAATTTGGATTTAGTATCACCAGGCGTGCATAAGAACAGATAATGAAATCTACTTTATGTACAGTAGTGTAGTGGGTGCTATGGACATAATTCACCATTAGATTGTTTTGATGTATTGATGGGGCACTGTCACTTTAATGAGGTTGGTTGGGGGTTGGGCTTAGAGAAGACGCGCTGGTGGAATGTCATTCATAAAATGTTTTTGGTGACGAGGAGCTGTCAGAGTTTAGCACGGCATAGATCTGACAGCTGTCACTTGTGCTAAGAAGATAATAAATGACACACTACTTACTTGGTGTGGTTGCAAGATAGAAATTGTGCGTCTCTCCTTTCCGACGATTTCTACAGTGGTGACCCTGTTATACGTTTTGAAGACGCTTCCGCGGCAACATGTCTACGAACGCAGTTTCACTGAAATTACCTGAGTTCTGGGAGTCGTCAGCCTCGGCATGGTTTGCGCAAACGGAGGCACAGTTCGAGCTGCGTGAGATTACCTCGGATACAACAAGATATTATTATGTGGTATCAGCCCTGGGAAGTTCGACAGCCAGCAGAGTGGTGAGCCTCCTAAAGAACCCTCCGGCTCGAGATAAATATCTCACGATCAAGTCTCATCTGTTAAAGACATTCGAACTTTCCGATACCGAGCGGGCCAGCCGATTGTTTTCTTTGCAAGGGCTCGGTGATAGCAAGCCATCGGAGCTCATGGATAGGATGCTGGATTTATTGGGAGAGCACAAGCCTGATTTCCTTTTCATGCAACTTTTCCTGCGTCAGCTGCCTTCTCCGGTTCGGGCCGCTCTGGCCAACACCACTATAGACGATTGCCGCGCTCTGGCCGAGGAGGCTGATACATTTTTTTTGGCTGGTCAACAGCACTGTGCAGCGGCAGTTTTCCCAACCCAAGCCTTTGTTTCACCGCCGGGAGACTGGAACTTCACCGCCGCAGCGACAGCCCCTCGCCAGCAGCGTGACGCGAACGCGGGGCTGTGTTATTATCATGCACGGTTTGGACCTAAAGCCAAGCAGTGCCGCCCGCCGTGCAGTTTTAGTGGGCCGGGAAATGCCCGGGCCGGCGCTCGTTAGTGGCCATGAGCGTCGGTCAGGCTGGCAGGCTACTGTTTGTCCAGGACACCATCTCCGGGCGGCGTTTCATGTGCGACACGGGCGCGCAGAGGAGCGTCTTGCCGGCTTCTAGAGTGGACATCCTATCCGGCGGACATGGACCCCCCATGGAGGCCGCCAACGGCACCCCCATCCGCACATACGGCACCAGGTATGTCGAAATGTGTTTTAGTGGCCAACGGTTTGGCTGGGACTTTATCACAGCTAATGTAGCCGTCCCTCTTCTAGGCGCTGATTTTTTGTGTGATTATGGACTGTTAGTGGATGTTAAAAATTGCCGCTTAATTGATGCCATTACATTCTGCTCTTATGCTGGTGCGCTTGGGGGTGCAGACTCCATCAGACTCTCTAGCATGCTCTCCGCCGCAGATGAGTTTCAACACCTTCTCGCCGAGTTCCCGGGCCTCACGCGGCCCACGTTCTCATCATCTACAGCCAAGCATGGAGTGGAACATCATATCGCCACGACCGGCCCTCCAGTCTATGCCCGGGCTCGGCGCCTCGACCCGGTCAAGCTCAGCATTGCCAAGGCAGAGTTCGAGAACATGGAACGCCTCGGCATTGTCCGTCGCTCCGACAGCCCATGGGCCTCCCCCCTCCACATTGTCCCCAAGCCGGGAGGCGGGTGGCGCCCGTGTGGGGATTACCGCCGGCTCAACGATGCTACGACGCCGGACCGGTACCCAGTCCCGCACATTCAGGACTTTTCTGCCCGCCTTTCAGGGAAATTAATGTTTTCCAAAGTGGACCTTGTGCGTGGGTATCATCAGGTGCCCGTCCAACCGCTGGATGTCCCCAAAACAGCAGTCATAACTCCATTTGGACTATTTGAGTTTCTGCGCATGCCATTCGGCCTCAAAAACGCTGCGCAGACGTTCCAGCGCCTTATGGACTCTGTGCTACGAGACTTGGATTTTATTTTTGTATACTTGGATGATATCCTCATAGCCAGCGCCTCTAAGGCTGAGCACATGTCCCACCTCAGGATGCTTTTTGAGCGGCTAAATGAGCATGGACTGATAATCAACCCGGCCAAATGCCAGTTTGGGCGGTCGACCATTGACTTCCTGGCGCACAGAGTCACTAAAGAGGGAGCGGTCCCTCTTCCCATGAAGGTGGAAGCGGCGATGAATTTTCCCCGGCCGCCCACGGTTAGGTCACTGCAGGAGTTTCTCGGAATGATCAACTTTTATCACCGCTTTATTCCCCAGGCGGCTCGGATTATGCGGCCGTTGTATGAGGCCCTTAGGGGTAAAGCGCCAAAACATGCGGTCGACTGGTCTGCAGAGAGAGACAAAGCTTTTCTGGATGCCAAGGCTGCCCTAGCCAACGCCACCATGCTGGCACATCCTTCCTTTAAGGCCCCAATCTCCATCACCACCGACGCCTCAGATTTTGCCGTGGGCGCAGTGTTTGAACAGTGGGTAGGCGGGGCTTGCCAGCCGCTCGCTTTTTTCAGCCGCCAGTTAAGCCCCAGCGAGCGGAGGTATAGCACCTTCGATCGGGAGCTCCTCGGCCTCTACCTTGCCATCCGCCATTTTCGTTTCCTGCTGGAGGCCCGCCAGTTCACGGCCTTCGTGGATCACAAGCCGCTGACGTTCGCCATGGCCAAGGTGTCTGAGCCATGGTCCGCCCGTCAACAGCGACAGCTCTCATATGTCTCAGAGTTCACTACTGACATTCAACATGTGGCAGGTAAAGCAAACCTTGTCGCAGACTGCCTCTCCCGGGCTGTAGTGAGCGCCATCCACTTGGGGCTGGATTACACCGGTATGGCGGCGGACCAGGCTACCGACCCTGAAGTGCAGGATTTCAGGTCAGCCACCTCAAGCCTGCGGTTAGAGGATGTGGTTTTTGACAGCGCTGGCACCACACTCCTGTGTGATGTCTCTATGGGACAGGCCCGCCCCATCGTTCCCACAGGATGGAGGCGGCGTGTTTATGACGCTGTTCACGGCCTCTCCCACCCGGGAAAGAAACCTACGCAGAGGCTAGTGTCCGCCAAGTTTGTCTGGCCTGGGCTTAGAAAAGATGTAAGAGACTGGGCTGACTCCTGTTTGGAGTGCCAGCGCGCTAAAGTGTACCGTCACACCAAGGCCCCCCTGCAGCACTTCCCTGTACCTGAAAGGAGGTTCGACCACGTGAACGTTGACCTAGTGGGCCCCCTGCCCCCCTCACACGGCTTCAGTTACCTCTTTACTATGGTAGACAGGACTACCCGTTGGCCAGAGGCAGTTCCACTGTCAGGCACGACGTCCGCCGAGGTGGCCAGAGCCTTTATTGGAACCTGGGTCGCCCGGTTTGGCACTCCAGCCGACCTCTCTTCAGACCGGGGCCCACAGTTCACGTCCGAGCTCTGGAACACGGTCGCCAAGAGCCTGGGCGTGAAGCTACACCGGACTACGTCATACCACCCGCAGGCCAATGGGTTATGCGAGCGCTTTCACCGCTCAATGAAAGCAGCACTTCGGGCCAGCCTTACTGACAGCGGCTGGGTCGACCGGCTCCCGTGGGTCATGCTTGGTCTCAGGACGGCCCCCAAGGAAGACCTTCAGACCTCCTCGGCTGAGCTGGTTTACGGTCAGCCTCTGCGGGTGCCAGGGGATTTCATCCCTAACATTACTGCCCCCTGGTGTGCAGCCCAGCAGCGGACAGCACTTCTGGAGAAGGCTAAGGTATTCACGCCGGTCCCCACCTCACAGCACGGCCTTCCCCGGTCGCACGTCCCTACAAGTCTGCAGTCAGCGGAATATGTTTTCATCCGTCACGATGCCCACCGGGACCCCTTGAAACCTCCATACGACGGTCCGTTCCGTGTCCAGGAGGCTGGAGACAAGTACTTTGTGGTGGACATGGGCGGGAAGCTGGAACACATTTCCATAGACCGCCTTAAACCGGCTCATGTGGACTTGGGCAAACCTGTTGGACTGGCCCAGCCCCCACGGCGGGGACGACCCCCTACCTTGCCCAGTCTTCCGAGTAAGGCCCACGAGACCCCCTCGCCACCTATCCTGTGCCCGAGTGGCCGTAGGGCCCTTAAGGTTTTCCCTACAGCGGTGCCGGCCGCTACAGCGGTCAGGCGGAGCCGTTATGGCAGGGTTCTCCGCCCTCCTGTTCATTGACTTCTTTTGTTATGATGAATTCTGGGGGGACGTATGTAGTGGGTGCTATGGACATAATTCACCATTAGATTGTTTTGATGTATTGATGGGGCACTGTCACTTTAATGAGGTTGGTTGGGGGTTGGGCTTAGAGAAGACGCGCTGGTGGAATGTCATTCATAAAATGTTTTTGGTGACGAGGAGCTGTCAGAGTTTAGCACGGCATAGATCTGACAGCTGTCACTTGTGCTAAGAAGATAATAAATGACACACTACTTACTTGGTGTGGTTGCAAGATAGAAATTGTGCGTCTCTCCTTTCCGACGATTTCTACAGTAGGTTTATTATTCTGGCCAGAGTGACAGAGGCCATTTTGAAACTGATTTCAAATCTGATTGTTGCTAAATGCTCAGAATAGGGGAGACAAACTAACTGCACTCCAATATATGACAATAACGTTCAGTTTTGTGGTATATTATCCTGAGTAATAATAAAAAATTTCATACAGAACCCATTTGCTTTTTTTGACCTAGAGGCCTCTGGGAAGTGTATTTCTGAACATTTTGAAAATCCAAAGCGCATCGAAAGCTCTGGATGTCCTCTTCAAAATGGCTGCAAAAAAAACTACAATTACAGACGTTAATTTTTTCAAAATGGCATGACATTTGCGAACTAAACAACAGAAAAACTCAAACTAAAATCTATCTAATAACACTTTAACCTATTGGTAAACTAACATATTGATGATAATATACATTATAACGGCTGTTGTGACATGGTTATGATGTTTATACTTGAATATGTTTGACAAAAAAAACAATAATTTTGTCAGACAGTCTGGAGAACTTGATTTATGACGTGATGTCATTTTGGGAACGGTACCGGTTCCGTCGGGCTTAAGAGGTAGTACAGGTCCAAAGTAACAATAACAATACTATGGAAAATGTGTGTTTTACACATGTTTTTCTAATGTTTGTATCGGTATGCTTATCCAAAATGTTCACGTTGCGCGACGTTGTAATTCTCCTTTCTTCTTGTTCTACTCTCCCTTTATTGTAGTAAACATCCTTCATGTAAGATACCGTCAGCTCCAGAATTGAATTGGGTACAAAAACAGTCAATAATGTTCACCGTCAGAGATGACTGGTCCGTTCATCGGGAGGCGAAACCGGACGTGGTCACTTTTCCGAAACTGACGCTCGTTGGCTGTTTGGTCTTATAACCCGAGATTGGAAGCACGTAATAGGTAGAGTAAGATAAGATAAGATGTTCCTTTATTGATCGCCTTGGGGAAATTCAGGCATCAAGTAGGGTGTCAATCGGCCATGACATTTATGTGTCAATCAATGGCCATGATTTTAGCTTTCAAACGATGTGTTGGTTGATCAGCAATAACACAGCCTGAAGCCGACAGACGAGGGCAAATGTGCTGGGACGTGCAACGGCCCCCCGACAGGCCCCCCGATGCTTAACACATCCCACGCCGGAAACGGCTTACGACGTGTTTCAAGTTCATGCGAATTCTGCCATTCCACGGCGTACGACGTTATTGAGATCATATTTCATTTTTTGGCCATAATTCCCTCACGGAGCCTGGTCTGATGCAGTGGGAGCATGCACAACTCTGCAACTAGGCCTGTTGCAATAAGCAATAAATCAATTTATCGCGCAATAATGAAAATGAATGCAATGATTTTGACGGGCGCAATTAATTGCTATTTGCGTGTTTGTTTTAATGAGGCGGGAACCAGTACCTCTCTGTGTGGGGAGGCGGGCCGCTGGCGTTACTACAGAGTACAGCACCGGAGCTCCTGTGAGCACCATGCGTATGTTGGGCAGTAGCAACGCTACATAGCTTAACTACATTTCTCAGTAGCGTGATGGTAGCGTCGCTCCTTTTGAACCAAGTAGCGTTCTTTGTAGTGTAGCTATTTTTAGACCCAAGTAGTGATGTAGCGTGAACAAACGCTATACGCTACTGCCCGGAGAAACTGGACTGCTAAATAAAGATTAAAGATCTAGCGTTGATGCTATGACGCTTCCTCCTCATCGTTGATTGCCTGTAGTAGCTGCATCTAACGTTAGTAGCTAACGTTAAAACTAACCTAAAGTTAGTTGTTCACCAACAATCTCAACATTTGTTTTATCATTAGCTCAAAAACACAGAACCGGACGACACAAGTTGTCCGCTCATAGGTTCTGCTAGGATAATAACAACAATACTTCCGGTCGGTGGGTTTCAAAATAAAAGAGCAAAGTCTAAAACACCGGAAAATACGTTTATTTTGTACAGCGTTTTCCTCCACAAGTACTCAAGTACATCATGTGATCAATCGATCTGTTTTTTTTTGCCCATCCCTAGTTTATCCTGTGCTGAAAAGTCTCCATTCCAATAGAGATAGTATATATTTGTGTTTATTTGATTATTGTTGAGCTATATTTTAATCGAGAGTAACTGGTAGTGTAGCTTACTACATTTTCCAAGTAGCTTGCCCATCACATAATCCGCGAGCCACAGTAAACAAACGCGAGCCACAGTTAGGGTGACCAGGTGTCCCGCTTTTGGTTGTATACTGCACAGCCATTTTACCTAATGTCCCGCATATTGAGAGGATGTCCCTCTTTTCGAAGCAAAAAATTTAAACATGGGTCTAAAAGCCCCTTCCTACAGTAAACGTAGCAACCCGCCTCTTGTCCACACACATTGCTCTGCTCGTTTTATCATTGCTCTCACGGAGATAAAACTGGGAACGAGGTTACTCTGCTTCTGACGTTACCTCATATCTGATTGTTTAGGTAGTAATTTAGGATATTTAAAATGTCTTCCAATGTTAAATAAAGGTTTATTGCACTTTGAAACGGTTTCCTTGCATTATTATGCTATTATCATTATATTAGTAAAAAAAAAAGTTGATTGAAAACTTTTGGGAAATACATTTCTCAAAAAAATTATTTCTCTCAAAACCGCAATAATATCACTTATCGCAATAATTTCTTGGACAATTAATCGCCCAGCAAAATGTGTTATCGTGACAGGCCTATCTGCAACGCTTCAATATTGCCACCTGGTGGATGATTGGCGAGTTGCAACCGGAAGTGGATCTCTTGTGATCCCGGTGCATCTGACAAATGCGTCCGGCACTTGCATATTGTTGGGTGACTGTAGACACACGTCCGTGTGTAGCGATCGCTGCCATAACGCAATAATTGATACAATTTGGGCGTTTATTATGATGATACAAACCGGAAATGGATTTAGGAGATCGCCGTCAAATAAGTGGGATCTTTCTCCTAAAGTCTCAGTGGCGAACGGTAAGAGGACGCTGACGTTACTTTCAGCCTGTTTGTTTATTATTATCAATGCAAACCGCTCTGATCAATATATCACCCATACTACATAAAGCATTTACTGACGATCACGGAATTATAAACGACCCCCCCCCCCGTTCATCCGCGCATGATAAGTCATAACATTTAGGATCATGTACAGTTGAAATTTTTAATATAGCGTGGATCGGCAACAAACGGCAGTTGATAATCTATATGCGTTCATGCCTATATCTCACGTTCTAGGAATTACTGCAGAAAACGATAAAAACATATTTATATTCTAGACGGTATTTTCGTATGAATGTATGAATGAAAAAGTATAACGTTCCCACATCCTGAACGATAGATAATCGATGTTGAATGGGCCATAGTAATGTCAATTTAGCAATACAATTTAAAAAGTTATAGCCCTGCAAAGAAGGTGAACATCTCCATAGACTTAAAGTGGTGGCAGAGAGTGGTATAAGATGCTCAAATTGCGTGGCAGGGAATGTGTTAAGAGCTTCCTTCAGTGATGCTGGCTCTATAACGGTGTGGGCTGTTTCTTTTTGAATGGCTTCGGGCCTTTAGCATGAGGCCAATTACTGTACAACCCGATTAACATAATGGTGATCGGGGATCATCTGGGCCTTCCGTCTGAAAACAATCATGCTAATCATAATTAAGGATCTTCGATGAAATCGCTGCACTTCAAAACACCCACTGTGCTTCCCTTGTGGATATCGCCTCTGTCGTCCTGGAAAACACCGCTTTCCTCAAGAACCAAGTCCAGCGCGATTAAGGTTATCATTAGGTTAGCTGTGATTAGAATTAACTTAGCCCTTACAGTAGCTACAGTACGCTTATATTGATCCAGTACAGGGGAAACCAGCGCAGAAACCATCAAAGCAGTGCAGTGGGACTTAATGCTGGCATCTCCTTCATTTTGGCCACACAGTACCCTCCAATGCAGGCCACACAGTACCCTCCATGAAGGCCACACAGTACCCTCCATGCAGGACACACAGTACCCTCCATGAAGGCCACACAGTACCCTCCATGCAGGACACACAGTACCCTCCATGCAGGCCACACAGTACCCTCCATACAGGCCACACAGTACCCTCCATGCAGGACACACAGTACCCTCCATGCAGGCCACACAGTACCCTCCATGCAGGCCACACAGTACCCTCCATGCAGGCTATTCCTGTGAACCCACACAGGTTCTGTGCCATATATGCTCACATCTAACGCTCTCAGAGGTCCTTTTGGTCTGCCTCCGTCAATCTAATGCCCTCAGAGGTCGCTTTTGGTCTGTCTCCATGAATCTAATTTGCGGATATCTGCATGGAGTTGGGGGAGGGCCCGGGGCCAACCATCCCCTGGCTTGTGGCATTGGTGTGTGTGTGTGTGTGGGGGTGGGGGTGGGGGTTTCGTTAGCAGGCTCTTTCGGGACAGGAGTGCAGGACTCAGATAGGATCAGGAAGAGGGAAGTGGTGAGCCGGGCCGTTTGTTCTCGTCGGCCATCTCTCATGTTGCGCCGCTGATTGGGAGGAAAGCTGAAATTGCTTTCACAGGGGCCACGACTCACTCCAGCAGTAGGCAATGATAACTAACAATGCCCCCAGGACCTAGTTAAAGCTGCATCACACACGCTGGAAAAGCACTTTAATGTGGCGGAATTAGGAGGCTGTCAGTTGGTTGGCGGAGAGGGGGAAAAAAACAGGCTCCAAACTCATCGTAATTAAGCAGGAATTTAACATTTTCATTACACACAGCTTACCGGCGCTACCGCTAAGCAAAGTGGGTTTACATGTCATAAAAGCAAAGGATATAGCCTACTGTGATGTAAAAGAAATCCCATGTTTGTGCTCTCAGTTTCCTCTCTCTAGCCTGAGGTGTATGGAGGACCAAATGTGCCGCAATTAAATCGATAATTATATCTTAACAATCATTAATGACATCATTAAATGTAGAAATATATGTCAATTAGTAAATACAATAGTAAATCATTTGATTCATGACTGCCGTTCATTATAATTTGATTATATATATATATATATATTTCATGATAACAGGTTTTATTTCCAAATTACTTTTTGTCCGAAAAAGTGCAATGCAACACTCCCAGACATACTCCATGTGAAGGTAAGGAAAAACTCACTAAAACCTAGCAATAGGAAAAAAATGCACCACAGGCAATGTGGAGGAGAGAAACCTTAGAAGGGCCGTTCAAGGGGGGATCTCCCTTCTTAGATGTCGGTGATAGTAGTGTTGCAATAAAAACAGGCGAAACAGTTGGTAAGCATGCACACACATGTGTAATGAAACACAGATAAGTGCATGCAATAGCAACTGAACATTTTGAAAGATTGAAAAATATCTGGAAGGGCTGGGGTCACACCAGGGGGCTCATACAGAGCTTCTGGAAGGGCTGGGGTCACACCAGGGGGCTCATACAGAGCTTCTGGAAGGGCTGGGGTCACACCAGGGGGCTCATACAGAGCTTCTGGAAGGGCTGGGGTCACACCAGGGCAGGCCTGTACAGTGCGAGATATATATCGCACGTGCTACAGCAACAGCGGTCTGTGCGATGGATGGATTTACTTCAGTAGCACTGGTGCGATAGGGATTCGGTTCATATAGATACTCTTATTTTGAAAATCCTGTAGCGGGTCTCATTTCTGCCCACGCGCAGCTCCAGCTAGGCTCCGAAAGCTAGCAACGTTCAGGTGCATATGATAATCTTATTTTGAAAAAACTCTTGTGACAACTCGACGAGTCATATCCGCCCTATCCGTGCGCCTTCTGCAAGCAGAGCAGCGCGTTGGTCGGTTGGTGCCCACTGCTGCGTTAACACAGCAGTGCGCCTACACGTCCCGAAATAAGTCCTTGGTGGGTTTTTTTTCTCGCAACGGGTCAAATGCATCTACATGCTTTGCACCGTCGCCATTCCTTTATGCGCACATCGCCCGAAATTAACGTTTATGTACCATTACAATCACTACAACGTTAGCAAGCTAACAAGCTAATCCTGATCAGAGGCAGAGCCAGCAGACAGTGTGGAAAGGGAAATGGGGGGGGCACTCTCTCCCCTTCCCTGTGTGTGTGTGCGTGCGTGCGTTTGGAAAGATGATGAAGTCACTAGTCAGGACAGGAGTATATTATAGTAAACTGAGGATGGACAGATAATGTTGATATTCAAATAAACAAGTTTCGAGAGGAGTGGAAGTTTGAAGACAGACTAGACTACAATATGATGCGGGGGTGGTGAGTTGAAACAGTGTGTGTGAATGAATGAATGAAAACTTTATTTAACAGATTGCAGAATGGGTACAGTACAGTACGGCTCAATACACACAATTGTTAAGGGGATGCAGACCTGAGAAAGACGTTTGTCTTGTTTACATCAGGGTCCCCCATTGTGTGTGTGTGTGTGTGTCCCAACCGACCCCACTTCTATGTTTCAATAAATTATTTGCATTTAAAACTATTAACGCTGACTCATTCCTTCAGTCCACTCAAAATTATGCTAATATTCCTTATGTTGTTTATGATATTAATTGAAAATAGCATATGAGAGTATCATAGTAATAATAACACATGGCGATATACTAAATGACAGCCAAACATGGCACTGCAACTAAATAACACAAATACAATAGGCACATTTGTGACTGTTACAAATATAACACGTTTTATACTTGTGCTACAAGATTTTGGCCTGTGCTACAAAACTATCAACCTCTGTAGCACCAGTGCTATGTGCAAAAAAAGTTAACGTACAGCCCTGCACCAGGGGGCTCATACAGAGCTTCTGGAAGGGCTGGGATCACACCAGATGGACTACAGAGCTTCTGGAAGGGCTGGGGTCACACCAGGGGGCTCATACAGAGCTTCTGGAAGGGCTGGGGTCACACCAGGGGGCTCATACAGAGCTTCTGGAAGGGCTGGGGTCACACCAGGGGGCTCATACAGAGCATTGGTAAGGTTTGAGCATAAAAACGTGAGCAGCTAGCATGCACCGCAATACCACAATTGGCTAATTTGAAAACAATATATAAGTACTTATAGTTTGCTTTTTATGATATGTATCTCATCAGATAAATGGCTTAAGTTAAATTTGTTATTATATTATTTGTTATTATATTTCAAAATGAGGTCTGGAATGTGGGAAATCTTTTTTCAGCTAAAATATTAACAACAACAACAATAATAAATAATAATAATAATAATAATAATAATAATAATAATAATAATAATAATAATAATAATAATAATAATAATAATAATAATAATAATAATAATAATAATAATAATAATAATAATAATAATAACAGTAATAATACTACTACTACTACTACTACTACTACTACTACTACTACTACTACTACTACTACTACTACTACTACTACTACTACTACTACTACTACTACTGTACTACTACTACTACTACTACTACTACTACTACTACTACTACTACTACTACTACTACTACTACTACTACTACAATTACTAATAATAATAATAATAATAATAATAATAATAATAATAATAATAATAATAATAATAATAATAATAATAATAATAACAGTAATAATACTACTACTACTACTACTACTACTACTACTACTACTACTACTACTACTACTACTACTACTACTACTACTGTACTACTACTACTACTACTACTACTACTACTACTACTACTACTACTACTACTACTACTACTACTACTACTACTACTACAATTACTAATAATAATAATAATAATAATTCACATATTGTAAACTCATAGCTTTTCCAGAGTGTTGCATGTTTTTTGCGATTTTTTAATCAAACGTTTTCAAGTATTAACATCACTAACATGTCACAAAAGCATTATCATCAATACGTTAGTTTAGCAATAGGTTAAAAGTGCCATTAGATAGTTTTAACTTCTCGATTTCCTGAAGTCTATTACAAGACGGCGACCATTTTGGAACATTTTAATCATGGGAATTGTAGCTTTTTGTCGAGGGGATGCATAGCTGTGGATCAGCGTTGGAATTATTGCGAACTACACTTCCTGGCAGATACTGTGGGGGTTCAAAGTTCAGCATTCTGAATGAATTATTTCAATAACTTATTATTCGGGATAATAAGCCACAAAAGGTAAAGTTTTTGACAAATATTGAAACGCAGTTAGTTTCTCCTCCCTATTGTTAGCATGTAGCAACAATTAGATCTGAAATTAGTTTCAAAATGGTTGCACTGTGGTGAAAATAAAAAGGTACAGTAAATTACAGTAGATATCATTATCTGTTCTTATGCACGCCTGGTGATACTAAATCCAATTTGAACTCGGGCAATTGAAAGATAATATATGTATATATATATATATATATATATATATAAATGTGCGAATTGGCTATAATAAGGTAATTTATAAGCATCATATTCTATATTCTATAATAGTATTTCAAATTGCATTGGTCCGGATGGGAGAATTCAGTACTGTATCTACAGAACCTTCTGTTTAATCATCCTCCATTTATTAATTTCCTTCGATTTTTTGTACACATGATCTCAAGAAGGTACTGAACAAGATCAGTGGCAGTTTTTTAAGTTTGGTCATTATTATCATGGTGTTATTCACTGTCAAATCATAATTCATATTCTCCTTTGTTTCATCACAATTTAAGCAAGCCTATAGACACAATATGTCTGACACTGTGAATACATTCCCTGAGGTCCATAGATGTACCTACCAAGAATATGCAAATGGTCCTTGTAGAAGTGGAGCAATATTCAATTTACCTAGGTACATATTTTAGGCGAAAATATTCCACGGGTGGAACAGGTTAATAGTAAACATATAGGTAGAACTTTACAATAGTCCAACCCTGAAACACATTTATAAACTATGGATAACAAATATACACATTATCACTATACAGTTACTATCCCACGTCACACATCCACTGGGCGATGATGATGGTGTTGATGGTGATGATGATGATGGTGATGATGATGATGATGATGATGATGATGATGATGATGATGATGATGATGATGATGATTAGTTGTAAATACCGTATTGTGCTGAATTCCTAGAAAGAAATCTGAAAAGGGGACTTTGTCTTATTTTCGGGGTCTAAACTGAAATAGTATTATACAATAGAATAGAAATCCTTTATTTATCCCGAGGGAAATTCGGCACTACAGATCGCTCACAGTAAACAATAAACTAAAATAAGAATTAAAATAAGAATAAAGAATAAAATACGGTCCGTGTAACTGAGGGGTTACAATACCCTGACTGTATTAAAGATTGTGATATATTAAACCACTACTAGTTATGTACTTTAATTACTGGCCATACAGTACATGAATATATATGGTGAACACCCACACAAGAATACGGCATTGACACATAAAGTTCTATTGGAGGGTTATTTATTATTATTAAGCAACGTTAGGTTACAGATTGAGAATTAGGCTCGCGCTTGTATGGCGAAGAACATACGTAAAGTCAGTCAAGAGCATAAGTCAATGACAATAGTATGAATACTATGATGGGTCTAAGCTGACGCCACCTGTGGGTCTAAGCTGACGCCACCTGTGGTATAGCAATTATATGGGCCACACCGGTACCAGCTGGAGACACTGGGGGGTTCCCTCCGGGGTGTAAGGCCGGTAGGGGTAGAGGAATGTTCGGGTACAAAGTCTGGGTCAACGAGGAATAACGAGGCTCCAGATACAGGAGCCGGTGCATGTACTCCCTTGATCAGCAGACAAAGCAACAGTTGTAATCCAATATGCTCGACAGCATTGACGACAGCCAGCCAGCCCCTTCCAAGAGGCGGGCCCGAGTGATGATCCTCACGGGGGTAAATCCCAAACGACAGTGGGATCAATGGTTCTCTTCTCCAGTGGTCACGGTCCCAAAGCAATATAATCCAACCAGAAATGGTTCTGCAATCGCCGGTGTAGATTCTCCTGTGTACATATCCAACGGTTCTCGCCTAGGACTCCTCGGGTGTGGGCACGGATTTAGGCCGCACAGCCTGGATAAGTGCACTAGCTAAATACACGACGAACCGGTGGTAATGCTGGTCACTGAAGAACTGTAGCCGCACGATACACTATAAATGATCGACTATTACTTCACATTAGATTAAGTCGAACTCAACGTTACTGCGTTAAACTCTGACACTTTAGCATTCTATTCGCACGCGGTTCTCAATGCTCTATTTAGATGCAAAGGTTGCTCACTTCACTGCACGTTGACTCGTGGTGAAGGCATTAAGGTTTTGGTAAGACTACTGCTGTTTACACCTGCGCCGTATTTATACGTAAGGTGAATATCTAGTGCCAACCTCAGTTCTTGTCTCGTATTACTGCGCAGACTCTGGGCATGTACCGACATGCCCGGAGTTGCCTTTGAACTTGCCGCTGGGGGCTTGGTCGTTGGCGCCTGGGGTCGCTGTCCAATAGGAGAGCGAATATTACTCTGGTTTGTACACAGGTAAAGGGATATTCCGTGTATATATACAAACAATATACAAGGTATATCAAACGATACAAATATATATTCAGTTTAATCTGGCCCTTTGTAACAGTCCGGGATATACATTATGGTATGTATATACATTCTAAAATCTGAAATATAAAATATACAGCCAAAAATATACAGAGATATACAGTAAAATGTACAGTAATATGTGTAAAATTGTGTAAAGTATAAAGTGACCAGGAAGATTGTGAGAAGCGTAAACATTTTAAAGCATGGCCGCCTAGTTATAGTTGAAAGTGGGGGTGCACTATTTTTTATTTAAATTTTTTTATTTTTTTTTTATAATTTTTTATTTTTATTTTTTTTTGTGACATGCAAGGGGTTGTTTGGAGGGGGTCCGGCACGACCCCCTCCATAGCAGATTATTTTTTCATTTAATGAACCTGTACGTGCAATTTCCTGCAATATAGAGCCTTAAATCTTGACCAATAAAGGTGCTCTTTTCACTATAAAACTCAGTTTATATTGCAGTATGATAGCCAATTACTATAATAATATATTAATATATATATATATATATATACTGTATATATACTGTATATTGATTTTTCGCTCTTTTATTTTTATTAAATCAATCTCCTTTCAAATAGGCCAAGTTTTTAATAAGAGAGAGAAAAAATACCAACAAGGAACAATAACAGGGTCTGCTGTAAATATAGCCTATTTTCAGAGAATGACAAGAATATAAACAGAACATGGGAAACACATGCGCATAAATCAATTGGAAAAAATCTATAGAAATGAACGTTCTTACAAACAGAATTGAAATTCTCCCAGTATTCATTTTCCCCCCTCCCAGCACTCCCTCCCCCTTTTATGATGGTAAAAAGACTAAATGAAAGGAAGTTATTTATAAATAAAAGTTATTTTACTGAACAAGTATTTTTCTTTACAAAAGAAGACCATCAGTGGTATTTAAAAATCTAATCAAATTGGGATTTGAAGAATCGTTACACCCCTAATCCTTAGCAATGTTAGAATGGGTACATTTAGACAGAATGGTGGTGTTATAGGATAGGACCCAAACGCAATACTGTACCCATTCTGCAATCTGTTATTGATTGATTAAAAATGTTATAATATATGTTATGATATTGCAGAATGGGTACAATATAGTACGGCTCAATACACACAATTGTTAAGGGAATGCAGACCAGAGAAAGACTTTTTTCTTGTTTACATCAGGGTCCCCCACTTACAATTCATAATGAATTGTAAGTAAGGGTGCAATTAACACCGTGCAATCCATTATTTGTGGAGCCCGCCCTTTAAGTCTTTGAGCTATTAGGCTACTAGGGTTCTTACTTTGCGTTTTGGTGTCCTGAAAAAATGCTCTGATGTCTGTATTTTTTCTTTTTTCTGCCATGGTACCTGGTTGGCTGGACACACACACACACACACACACACACACACACACACACATTTTCATTTCAGGTATTGTACCTTAAGATAATTGAAAATCTTGATTTACCGTAAATCCTCAAATATAGGTCTTCTATTTACCTCAGCTGCAAAGAGCACCAGGCCTTTATTAGAGAGACTTGTTATATAAGAGGCAGGCCTTAATTTCTAAAACTGACACTCATGGACATAATCCCTTCATTTTCAGACTTTTATTGCATTATTATTATTATTATTATTATTATTATTATTATTATTATTATTATTATTATTATTATTATTATTATTATTATTATTATTATTATTATTATTATTATTATTATTATTATTATTATTATTATTATTATTATTATTATTATTATTATTATTATTATTATTATTATTATTATTATTATTATTATTATTATTATATTTTTAATGCGTACATTGTCTGTCTACATTTATTTAGACTAGCATTGGTATTTAAATATTGAGTGCAGTTGAGTAAAGTATAAATAAAGATTGAATGAATTGTGGGATTAACATAATTCACACACTGAACAGAGAACAGAGATGGAGGAGAACAGAGAACAGAGATTATTATTATTCTAGATAATATGACAACACCAATCGCTCGCGCAGTGTCACATTTAATGCAGTTCAATGTCAACCAAAACGCCGAGCAGCGTTTTGTGTGACACCAAGTCAGCGGTGCGGATGTCCGCGCGTCAGAAAATAGGAGCGTCGCACCTGTGGGTCTGCTGTCCGCTGAGATCAAAGCTCAGGACATCCGCGGAGTCTGCTCTGTGTACAGTCTGCTGGACTATGGGAGCGCCTTAACGCCAACGTTATATTATTATTATTTATTAGTTACGGACTTACGGTATGACCAGATGGCATTTCGGACCGTGAAACACTTTTATTGTATTGCGTGGTAGATGTTCTACCACTCGACAGTAAAGACATGTCTTCTAACATAATAGTTTGTTTGAACAACTGAACTTACTTAGTGGAAAATCCTGCTGTTGTTGTAACTTGTGCGTTGTGAACTTGTGCCTAAACTAGTGTTCACGAATCACGCTGCCTGCCTGTACCAGGCTGCACTGTTGTAGTAGGCAGCGGCGCGCTGTGCAGACTGGAGTGTGAGCCGGCTGGGCTCCACTCAGTCTGCAGGACTGGATCAAACCATATCGGGCAGGGGGGTGTCGCAATCTTTGGAAACTTAAAAACTTGCTATTAAGTGTCATTGTGTATTATTAATTTGATTGAAATTACGTAGTTATGCTTAGATAAGATTTATATATTGGGGGGGGATATTTATATCATATGATATGATCAAAAAGTGAGGGAGCAAAGAGACAAGCTTGCTCCCCCAAGTTCAATAGTCCTGGAGCACGTGCATCGTCTGCTCTGTTAAGTGGGTGCCTATGTTTTAAAGTGTCCAGGAAGATTATGCCAGACTGTACC
The DNA here is from genome assembly GCF_963971535.1 of Notolepis coatsorum. Taxonomy (NCBI): domain Eukaryota; kingdom Metazoa; phylum Chordata; class Actinopteri; order Aulopiformes; family Paralepididae; genus Notolepis; species Notolepis coatsorum. The sequence continues at coordinate 84,276,371 of NC_140166.1, read as the reverse complement.
GTACCGTCACCCTGTGCTCAGTGATGCAGTGAGGCACATTCACATTCACAACAGATCGCGCCAAACAAGTGTTCCCCAAGCGAACCGCCATCTTTCTCTCTGTATCTCCCTTTCCTCACCCACACACGCATACACAGCAACAGGCACCTGGAGAGAAGGAGAGACACATGGACCAGCTCAAACAAAGTGGCCCAAAAGTCGGGCAAATGAACAAACAACAGATATTGATCATTGCTGAGCAACAAAGCAGAGTCATCAGACAAACTGTCGAGCAGCCAGGAAATATGACGTTACAGAGTGTAATGTTGGAAGATGGCGAGCCCAAAAAGACTGCCTTAGAGAAAAGATGTTAACCAAAATTACGTTAAAAACAATAGCCTATTGTTTTATTCAATATGTTTTCTTCACAAGATAGGATTTTATGTGTGTTTTATTATCATTGTGATAATGATTTTCTTTAGAAAAACAAGATTTGGTCTTCAAATAAGTATCTTATAACCACGGTAGTCTTATATTCGGACCAATACGGTACATGTCCGGCAGCATGGCTACATGAATAGAGCTCCGGACTCATGATCGGAAGATCACCGGTTCGAGCGCCGGTCAATACCGTTGTCGGTAAGTGGTGTTGTTGTCCATCAGGGGGCACTCTGTCCTCTGGACTAGTCAGTAACAATGCCCCTGTTTAGTGTTACAGTGATAGGGACACCGTATAGCTGTGAGTGCCATCCTTCCAATGAGACGCTAAACCGAGGTCCTGACTGAATCTCGGTCATTAACCCAGGACGCCTATCGCAAAGAGTAGGGGGTTCCCCGACGTTCCTGGCCAAATTCCCAATCAGGTTTCTGACATCAAG